>NC_045949.1:23372415-23679915 GCF_004382195.2 Drosophila sechellia | reverse complement strand
CTCCTATATTCCGCCATCTTCTGAATTCCCAGAATATCAGAATCATCTGTCCGCTATCCAGTCCATCTTGAATAAACTGTCTGACAGGGACCAATTGGTAGTTCTAGGTGATTTTAATATACCTGGCACAATGTGGTCCCCAGAAAAACAATGGAATATCCTTCTCCCTTTATCACAACATTACTTTATTGACGGCTTGCTCGACTTATTGCTGTCGCAAGTTAATTATATTCCAAACTCTCTTGGTCGACTGTTGGGATCTATGTCTTGTAACAAGTCCTGAAAGTGTGTTTCTGTCCATTGTAGAACCTCTTACTCAACCTGAAGATCCATATCATCATACTTTCGAGTTGGCAATCGACATAGGTACGGTAGTAAAAGTAAATTCAATGAAATCAACAAAGCGAATTCCCTGTTTTCGCAAGGCAAATTTTCGAAGGCTAAACAATTTTTTTGCTGGCTTTAATTGGTCCGATCTTTACTTCTGCAATATAATGGCGGATGCGATTAATATGTTTTATACCGCAATTAAATCATTTTTTGACTCTTGTGTTCCAATGTATTATCCGTCAATCTCTAAATCTCCTTGGTTTAATAAAGAGTTGACACACATAATAAATGTAAAGTCCAGACTCTATATAAAATTTAAAAATACCGGTTCTCAGTCCATTCTTTGTAAATATTTAAGCGCTCGGTTAAACATTACCGTGCTTAATGCTCAGTGCTACAAAAATTATTTAAACCGTTGTAAGTTCCAGTTTGCACAGGATCCGAAACAGTTTTCCAATTTCGTTAGCACTAAGCGAAAAACAAGTTCTTACCCTTCCTCGCTATTTTTTGAAAACACTACGGTAACATTGGATCAGGCAATAGCCGATCTATTCGCCAAGTTTTTTCAAACAACATATTCTACTTTACCTCACTCCGAACAGCCATACTCTTATGCGGTATCTAAGTCGATTCTAATATTCTGCCCCACTATAAACGAAAGCTCACTGCTTAACGATCTTCAGGGTGTTAAACCGCTCTATTCGCCGGGTCCCGATGGAATCTCTGGTTGTGTGCTCAGATTCTGTGCGGAAGCCTTGTGCATGCCTTTACTGAAACTGTTTACCTTGTCTCTGGAATCTTCACAGTTTCCTCATATATGGAAGGAGTCCTTTGTGATTCCTCTTCATAAAAAAGGTAGCAAACTGGATGCAAGCAATTACTGAGCAACCTCCAAATTGTCGGCTATCCCAAAACTTTTTGAAATTGTTATCACTCCTCATTTGCAGCACCTTTGTAGATCAATCATATCACCGTGTCAACACGGTTTTATGAAACGCAGATCTACAACCACTAACCTGTTGGAGCTTACTTCTTTCGTAATACAGGGTTTCAAAAATAATCTTCAAACAGATGTCATTTACACTGATTTTAGTGAAGCATTTGACTCTGTTAATCATTACCTACTAATAAAAAAACTTGATCTCATAGGTTTCCCTGTTGATCTTCTAAATTGGATTTCAAGCTATCTGAATGGCAGGACACAACAAGTCCTCTTTAAAAATTCGTTATCTTCTACTCTCCGAGTCACATCCGGTGTCCCACAAGGAAGCCATCTTGGTCCACTTCTTTTTACCTTATTCATTAACGACCTCCCCTTAATAATAAAACATTCGCGTGTACTTATGTACGCAGACGATGTTAAATTATGCCTCCAGTACAAGGACACTTCTTGGCATTTGGACTTACAATCCGATCTAGACCGATTTCAAATATGGTGCCGTGATAACATATTAGACTTAAATGGCTCCAAGTGTAAAGTTATGACCTTTTGTCGTGCCAACCCAATACGCACGACTTACACTCTAAGTGGGTGCTCTCTGGACAGAATAACACGAGTTGATGATCTTGGTGTTCTTCTGGACCCAAAACTAAAATTTTCTGACCATATTTCGTCTATTGTCAATAAGGCCAGGGGTGTGCTTGCTTTTATAAAAAGGTGGTCTAAGGAATTTGATGATCCTTACTTGACTAAAACCTTATTTATTTCGTTAGTCCGTCCGATTCTCGAGTACGGATCACCAGTTTGGAGTCCACAATACGCAGTCCACTCGGACCGCATTGAATCGGTCCAAAAAAAATTCTTACTTTTTGCCTTGCGGCGCCTAAATTGGGATGCAAACCGTATATTACCTCCTTATTCCAGTAGACTACTTTTAATTAATTTACAGTCCCTAGCTAACCGTAGAACAATGCTTGGAACAGTCTTTATTTGTAAACTTATTCGGATGTTGAGAGTCCCGACTTGATTAGTCGGCTTAACTTATCGGTTCCAAGTAGATTCACTAGAAACTATATACCCCTTATCTTAAATCATTGTAGATCTAACTATGAGTTGCACGACCCTTACAGAGTTTTATGTTCTGACTATAATAGACTTTATCCTATTATCTGTAATCTTGATTCTCTGCCGCTCTTAAAGCAATCGATTTTAACTTTTCTATTACATAATTAGATCCTACTAACACTAATATTTAATATAGTTATTTAACATTATATTCATTTCCTCGATTATGTTCTCTTTTCTATATCGCGTCTAACTTCTCGCGAATCGAGCCGTACGATACACGGCAGCGCCCCTCGATCGGTTGGGCGGGAGGTGTGGACGTGGGACCCGTGCGAAAAAAAAAATGTGTTTTACAAGAAAATAAAGAATTCGGTGAACACTATATAAATAAATTATTTGTTCCTAATGGAGTGGCGGAAGTAGCCGATTGAATATAAAAAGAAAAATCTAACCGAATTTATTCGCGACCCACTCTCACAATTTTTTTTTTATTTTCTCTTTAATAATTCATTACAACAATAATAATAATAGTAATTCATGTAACAAGATTATAGAGAAGAAAACTTCCCTGGAAATTATGGCAGCATTTAAATAAATGCTTAGTTCCTTCTTTTAAATATATATTTAGCAACCTGCACCATTTAAACCCCTAATTATAACTTTCTTGAATAACGTTATAAACCTTTTTTTTCTGAATTCGCAACCAAAAACAAAAGAACCCTTTGCCTTAAATTCCCACATACTTTAGTTCATATTTATTTATGTACTTAGTTACTTTATTATGTACTTATTTTTAGCTGTTAATATTGTTATTAATTATTAATCAACCATGAATACAGAAAATATGAGTTTCTAAAAACTTAAATACTGACTCGGCTGACGTTTCTCCGGACGAAGAGTACCAAAGGGGCCACTAGAGCCATTCTCTAAAGGAAAGTGGTCATAGGTAGGGTAGGGCAATCCGCGAACACGATTTTATCGGTGTTTCACAGGCGACGAATTCTCAACCTTTTTCTCCTGTTCTAAAACTGTCCCCTTCCGAATTTATTAATTTGCTTCCTCCGACTTTGTATACTACCTCCTCTATTTTGTTGTTGTAAGCACGATCAATTTCTTGATCTTATTCAATAATGTATGTAACGAAAAGGTATCTGTACAAGCAAGACCACCACACCCAACGCCATGAGCTAGAGCCGGCCTCTAAAGCGTGCACCGGCAAGTACAGGTACTCTCGTCTCCCATCACTTTATTTCGTTACACGATACACCTTGCCATATCGAAAATTTTTGTTGCCGACGGTAAAATTTGTAAAGTAAAGTTTGTAAATGTGGTCACAAATACATTTTCTTTTAAATATCCTGATTCTGATTTGATATAAAAAAGGCATTTATCTTTTTTTTCGACCAGACAAATGTGCCCGACTTACAAATCGAAAAGTTCATACAAATTCGAAAAAGGGTGGCAGCGATTACCAGAGAATGCCCGTTTGTAAATTGATGTTTTCGTCACACTTGAAACATGTGCGTCCTCGGCATTCCTTAACATCGAGGACCTTCTGAAATGGCACCCAGTTAAAGGGTGTATAGCTTATATTCCAACTATTAAAAAGGAGAATAGAAGCGCTATTTTGGAAATCAGACGGCAGTTGACGATAAGTTTTGCAAAATGCAACAATTGCAAAATAAGTTATTTTTTCACTCTCTTTTTCATTTTTATTTCGTTTATGTTTTATTATTTATCTTGTCAATTCCTAACGACACCAAGGTGTCCTAACGACACCTTGCTAACGACACCAATTTTTTTTTAAATATTTGGCTCGAGGTTAGTCATTCTTGGTTTAACAAAATATTGGTAAAAGATGTACCACCTAACCACACCACGGGTTCTGCAAAGGATGATCCGGTCATGGTCAAATGTGCATTTCTTGTACCTATGCGTAAAGACGTAAAAGACAAGACGTCTTTCAGCTTTCAAAGCGAACGATCGTGTTTTTTTTTTTTTTTTGCTCCCCTGTTTTTATTTTGTGTTTGTCAAACCAGCCGTGGTTTTTAAATAATTTTCTTTAATTATCATATAAGTTAACGCAAGTTGCACTTGCATTAGGGTTCTCGGCACTCGCTGCCGCATACCTCACCTTGATATGACAACCAACATGCTGTGGTTCTCCAAATAATAGTCAACATAGTTAAGAGGGTTCGAGTTTACGATTAGCTTTATTTTAAGGTTCAGTTCGCGATCTGCTAGCGGTTCCGTTATGTGTCCGTTCGAGACTGACCTG
Source organism: Drosophila sechellia (assembly GCF_004382195.2). Lineage (NCBI taxonomy): Eukaryota > Metazoa > Arthropoda > Insecta > Diptera > Drosophilidae > Drosophila > Drosophila sechellia. Next base: position 23,675,302 of record NC_045949.1, on the reverse strand, counting down.
CTCTTCTCCCGTCCCGCTGCTTTTATATACGCTTCCCCCGTTGACCCCTCACCCTGAGTGCGACCAACGGCATTTGTTCCGAATGCACACATACACAAACATGTTACTAGACAGGCCCCGAGTCGCCTGCTGACGGGGCCCGAAAACACGAGAGCCGAGCGCTGGTGAGTCCGTAACTTACACAAACATGTTACTAGACAGGCCCCGAGTCGCCTGCTGACGGGGCCCGAAAACACGAGAGCCGAGCGCTGGTGAGTCCGTAACTTACACAAACATGTTACTAGACAGGCCCCGAGTCGCCTGCTGATGGGGCCCGAAAACACGAGAACCGAGCGCTGGTGAGACCTGACGAAGGGCGCAAGAAGAGGGTTCGTAACTTATATTTAAACATAATTGTTCATAAATAAACCCGCCAGTGTTACTGTTTAGTTTGATTTATTGGTTAATTTCAGACACTTAATATTAATTAGTTCGACACCGATGCGTACGTTTTCTCGCAGATCAAAAATGTGACTAACTTAAGCTTTGGCTGTACTCACGGTTAAACTAGCATAAGACGTAAACAAGTTACAGTTACAAGGGAGTTAGAAATTTGGAAAAGTACTGGGCAAGCTCGCGGACAATTACAGCGGTGCGATGCTTACATTGATTCCGCTGATAAGCTCCGCTGAAGCTGCAGACAAATGATAATGTAAACAAAGATAAAGGGTGACTTGTTCGCGTATACAGGGTGTCACGTTCCCAAACATACCGGCCCCCCTGAACGGTTGTTCAGCAGAGAGGCAGTACAGCGATTTTGGCAATTGGGCGTTTGTATAATCCGTGAGCAGTCTTCACTGTAACGACTCGGACCTTGTTGTCGATTCCTGCGTGCACTGCGGTGATGCGGCCAAGAATACATTTAGAGGGCGGTAGATTGGGCTCCTTAAGTACTACCAGTGTGTCGATCTTCAGATTCTCGGTTTTCAGATACCACTTTGTCCGCTCATGAAGAGATGTCAGGTATTCCATATGCCACCTTTTCCTAAAGCCTTGAACCATGGCTTCCAGCTGATTCCACCTCTCCAATCGATTGACTTGCATATCCAGACGACAGAGATCCAGAGATCAAAAAATGATCAGGCGTCAGTGGATCCAAAGGATTATCCCCAGTTGGGGATAATAGAACACGAAAATAGAAAACCATGCCTTTCCGATGCGTGGAGTTCTTCCCTTTGATTCCTTGATTGCGATCGGTCCAGCGTAGTCCAGCCCTGTGTGTTGAAAGCAGCGGCTAGCTTGAACTCGAGGAATTGGTAGCTCTCCCATGATCTGGTTGCTTGTGCCCTTTCGTTGAAGAAAACAGGATTTGCATTGGAAGACTGCCTTTCTGACGAGATTGCGGGCTCCCAGAATCCAGTACTGCTGACGAAGATTGGTGAACGTTGCATCAACTCCAGTGTGCAGATAGGAGACATGAAAATGTCGAACCAGCAGTCCAGCTAGTGGTGTATCTTTAGGTATCAGAATCGGGTGCTTGGCGTTGTAGTTGAGTGTAGATTGCTCGATTCTACCACCGACTCGCATTACTCCATAATCATCCAGAAACGGAGAAAACCGGATAAGATCCGATTTAGCGTTAAGCTGACGTCGATTCTCTAGCTGCGCATATTCTCTGGTAAAGGATTTTTGTTGCACATGTCGAATAAGTCGGCGCTGTGCGTCCAGCAACTCTTCAGACGTAAGGAATGGTGCCGAATTCCTATGATGGGATCGAAGAGTGTGAATAAAGCGATGACAGTAGCTAGATACCCTTATAAGACGCGTCCAGGTTGAGAATTTGTGGATGAGTAACTCGTGTATACTTTTATCAGGAAAGTTATGTAGAGTCGTGGGCTTTATGGCTCGTTCTTCGGTGTTGACATCGAAACTTGAAGATACGCTGAACTTGCTTGTAGAAGGTGGCCACTCAGAGGTGGGTGTGGCCAGCCAGGACGGACCTTTCCACCACAGTCGATGCTCCAGAAGCTTTGACGGATGAAGTCCTCGGGAAGCACAATCTGCAGGAGTGTCTTCCGTGCGAACATGGTTCCAGCAGCTACGGGGAAAGTCGCTCAATATCTCAGAAGTTCGGTTGCAGACGTAGGTGTTCCACCGTCGAGGGGGAGCTGAAAGCCAGTGTAGCACAATTTCTGAATCTGTCCAGCAGCTCGTGCTGAAAAGCGGAATTGTTAGTGATGTTTTGACAATAGAAAGCAATCGAGATAGAAGTAACGCAGCGTTTAGCTCCAAACGTGGAATTGATACGGGCTTGATCGGGGCCACCCGGGTTTTGGCGGCAACCAGAGTTACTTGAAAGCTGCATCCAACTGCAACTCGAGCGTAAACTACCGCACCGTAGGCGTGCGAGGATGCGTTGGCGAATCCGTGTAGATGAACATCTCAAAATGGTGACGCAATATACCGTGGTACTTGGCATTGCGTAAGTGCTGGCAAATCCTCTACTAAGGCTCTCCAGCGCGTACGTAGACTTTCAGGAATGGGGTCGTCCCACTGCAGGACACTTGTCCAGCTTTCTTGGAAGATTAGCTTGAGTAGAACTGTGACCGGCGCTACCAGTCCAAGCGGATCACAAATTCTTGATAGCTGAGACAAGAGCTCTCTTTTCGTCGGAGAAATGGTCGCATCGCATCCCTTTACGTTGAGATACAGAACGTCCTTCCCAGGGTTCCATTGGATACCAAGAACCTTGACAGGTGAATCCGCAGCTGATTTGTTGAGGAGCTGGATATGTTCAAAACATCTATCTTCATCTGGTAATGATTTCAGAAGACGCCAACTATTAGAACTCCATTTGCGTAGCTTGAATTTTCCCTTATCCAAGAGGGCTATAAGCTCGTCCTTGAGAATCATAAGCTCCTCGAATGTGTTGGGTCCTGTAGGGATATCATCCACATAGGCATCGTGCAGAAGAGCGTGAGCTGCTGCAGGGTATTCATGGCCATGATCGTCGGCAAGTTGCTTTAGAACTCGAACAGCCAGAAATGGTGACGGTGGCAATCCGTAGGTAACCGTCAGCAGGCGAAAATGAAGCAGAGGTTCATTCTCAATCGTGCGCCAAACAATGCGCTGAAAATTGGTGTGTGGCTTAAAGATATTAATGCCTCGAAACATCTTTTCGACATCTGCGCATAAAACATATTGGTGCTGCCGGAAGCGTAGACAAACGCCAAGAAGATCGCGTTGAATCGGTGGACCAATATGTAGTCTGTCATTGAGCGATACTCCAGAGCTGTCCTTTCCTGATCCATCAAAAACTACACGACATTTGGTAGTCAGACTGTCCAGTTTAATAACAACGAAGAAGCGATTGATGGCCTGTGGCAAGGTCGAATCAATAGGCGGTGCCTTCTCCTTGAAGGGATACTCGACGACGTACACCCCGTCCGTCGAGCGCTTGTGTGTGGCAGCAAAATGACGCTCTGTGGGATCGCTGGCGTCCAGGAGAGCCTGGTTAGGCTGAATGCTGTCCATCTCCATGAATGAACGAACCATCGTGGCTAGGTCCACGTGCTGAGTAACCGCAGAAGTAGGGTGATCATCGAATGCAGAGTAAGAGTCTGCCAGAATCCAACCAAATACAGTATTGAGAGCGATAGGAAAGTCGTTACCAAAGTGTTTCCGATCTCCTGTGTATAGGAAGCTCGCAGATTTGCCTCCACGTAGAGGATGAGGTGTCAATAACTTGGGCAGGATGTGATGACGTCAGCGAGTTGAGAATGAACGAGACCAATTCGACAGTTTGGCCCGAATGACGAGAGCGCAGCTTGATATGTGCGCGTCCTAGGGTAACGCCCGCGCTGTTGGCGGCGAGACCGAGAATAGAAATCCGTGCGTGCGTTCGACGCACGCCTATTCGCTGAACAAATGATTCCGATGCCAAGGTTATTGTAGATCCAGTGTCCAGGAGCAGCCTGCAGGTTGAAGTGTGTCCCCAGGCGTCGATGACGTCAGCAAGGATGGTTGGCAACAGAGTCTGAGAACCAGCCGCCGGAATATTCTCCAGAGTATGATGCGTAAAGTTGTTTTCCGCGGGAGTATCGCTTCCCAAGCGATGACCTTCTCGAGCTAGCGGTTGATTGTGGCCAATTGTAGATCCCGCATGTGAGACTGCTGGTCGATCGCGGCTGTCAACACTTGCTGTGTCAATGTTGTTGCCATTTTGAATTGGCTGCGACGAGCCATGAACCAAACTATGATGCTTGCGGCGGCAGATCCGACAAGTATGCCTCGATGTACAGTTGCCCATCATATGAGCCGGGCTGAGGCAATTGAAACAGAGCTTTCTTGATTTGAGGAAGTCTCGGCGAGATGCAATGTCGAGTGCGTTGAATTGAGGACACTTAAACAGTTGGTGATTCTGCTGGCACGATGTGCACTTCGGCTCTTCCCGTCTTGGATGCGTGTCTGCGTGGTGCGTGGTAGCTGCGCGTCGAGCTTGGGTTGATCGAGTTAATTTAAAAGCCTCCAACGTATCGCAGCGTGACGTGAGAAATTTCAAGAATCGGTTGATGGTCACACCTTTTTCCTCGGATTCTGCGCACTGAGCCCAGGCTTGGCGGGTATCGCTATCTAATTTTGAAAGTAAAATGAAAATTAGCCATGGATCCCTCTCTTCGCAATCAAGAGCTCGTAGACCACGACCAGCGATTGCTTGTTATATCGCTGTTCCAGCCGATCCCATGCTTCCCGATAGTTGTCATTAGTAACTGGAATATGTTTAACTAATGCAAGCGCGTCTCCGGCAAGGTACGATTTTAAATAATGAAATCGTTGGCAATCCGTCAGGCTCGAATTGGAAGCAATCGATCCAATAAACATGTCCGAAAAATGTTTCCAGTCCTCATAATTTCCAGAAAAAGTCGGAAGTTTAATTCGCTCGAACTGAAAATCGACATGACTTCTCTGGGATGTGTCTGCGGCTTGAACTGTGGCATCAATACTGTTTAAGGTGATATCCGTCTCAACTCCTCCAAAGTATTGCTGAGAATAGCGTGTGTAGCATAATGTTTGTCCTCATATGCGGCAAAATCCTCGTCAGGGTTCTCCCAATCGGCTTCCGATTTAAATGAATACAGCTCTTCCGAGAGCCGTACGAACCGCAAATAATTTTCCTGTAGTTGCGCCAGGCGGACAACTATTGTTTGCACTGAATGAATGTCATCAACAAATTTTAAGGCATTATTATGCGCACGAGTAATTTGGCTTTTGCAGAAGCCCCGTTGTTGAATCACACTCCGCATGGTAGTCGAAAGAAGGGAACGATTCTATACGATGTAGGAATCTATAGATCATCGTTTGCCAGAAGGCCAATAATCAAAATCAAATGCACGAAAGAAACGCAGTAATCCGGCTCGAAGGACCAATTTTTATGTTCATAAATAAACCCGCCAGTGTTAATGTTTAGTTTGATTTATTGGTTAATTTCAGACACTTAATATTAATTAGTTCGACACCGATGCGTACGTTTTCTCGCAGATCAAAAATGTGACTAACTTAAGCTTTGGCTGTACTCACGCCATACGATTAAACTAGCATAAGACGTAAACAAGTTACAGTTAGAAGGGAGTTAGAAGTTTGGAAAAGTACTGGGCAAGCTCGCGGACAATTACAGCGGTGCGATGCTTACATTGATTCCGCTGATAAGCTCCGCTAAAGCTGCAGACAAATGATAATGTAAACAAAGATAAAGGGTGACTTGTTCGCATATACAGGGTGTCTCGTTCCCAAACAATAATTATTAAAGATCCGTTCGCTTCGCGAGTGATTCTTTTGTGATTTGTGCAGTAGTTTAAACAAATATACAAAGTAGTTTGCATTTTTCGACTCTTTGTTTTGTTTACTCTCCCTTTTTGTGCGTTGTTCGCAGTGGTGTTTGGTGTTGATTTTTGCATGCTCTCTCGTGCGGTTCTTTTAACAGCTCGCTTGAAAGTTTTGGTCTTGTGTTTTCGTGCACAGTGGTCTGATTTCAGTTAAACATGGAAACCGTAAATGTTGTCTGCTTTTATAAAAATTGTTGCCAGGTTATAAAACCTGAGCAGCCAAAAATGACTTGTTGGCTATGTGATAGAATGGTGCATACTAAGTGCGCTGGTTTTAATGGCCGTACAAGCGATGACCTAGCAAAGGGTAAAAATCTAAATTACTGTTGTGATGCTTGCCTTGTGGTTGCGAACGAGATGAAATCGTTTATGCGCCAAACTAAAGGTGGCTTGAAAGAACTGATTAACAGTTTTGGCGTAGCTAGAGATAGTTTTCGTCGAGCCGATGATCTTCTTTCCGCGCTTAATTCACAGTTTAATGGCCTTAAGCTATTAGATGAATCTCCAAAGCGCAAAAAAGCCGCTGGTGGTAGGCTGCCTAAGGCCCCGCAACCACAGGCAACTGATCAACAGGACTCCGCAACTGATCAGCTGTCAATCGCAGCAAATCCACATATGCTGCTAAGATCGGCAGCTAAAAAAGATTCGGAGCAATCCGATCAATCAGCTGTGGATGGACCCCACCCTGTGATTGCTAAAAATTCCGAATTGTCTGCACTGGTTTCTCAACCAGTGATTCCACCTGTCTCGATTAGTTTACCACCACAAGGGAACATTGAGTCCGGACTACCGGCACAAGTTGGCGCATCAGAAATACAATCTGCAGCGCCAAAACCCCTCGCGGTGGTTCCACTAAAGAAACAAATTTTTGTTTCTCGGCTTTCCCCTGATCAAACATCGTCGGATGTATTGTCTTATATACAAGACAAAACAAAAGCCGATAATATAAAAGTGGAAAAATTTAACTTTTCTTACGCTAGGGACATATCATCTTTCAAGATAACTGTCCCAAACGAGCTCTTTTCGACCATATGTTCGGGTGATTTTTGATCGGATAGTATGGTGGTAAAAGAGTTTGAAGCTAAGATCAAAAATAAGAAAAAGGTGACCGTGGGAATTAAACTTCCCTCACGTGGCCAGACCACTGCACCATCCGCCTCTTCATCTTCTTTTTCTTCAAAAAACTAACTACAAAACTTACTATCTCCTATCAAAATGTTAGAGGCTTGCGTAGCAAATTAATCAAATTGTATTGTGATAGTCTTTCATTTGCATCCCATATTATAGTGCTCACAGAGACTTGGTTAAAGCCGGAGATACTTAACTCCGAAGTCTTCCCAGGTATGTACACTATATATAGGTTTGACCGTCCCTCCAGACGGGGAGGTGGAGTCTTAATTGCGGTTAGATCTACCCTCGCGTCGGAGGAGTTACTTTTGGACGATTCCCCTAACTCGGAATTCGTATGTGTAAAGCTGTCTTTTTCCGACAGATCAGTTTATATTACGTGCTCCTATATTCCGCCATCTTCTGAATTCCCAGAATATCAGAATCATCTGTCCGCTATCCAGTCCATCTTGAATAAACTGTCTGACAGGGACCAATTGGTAGTTCTAGGTGATTTTAATATACCTGGCACAATGTGGTCCCCTGAAAAACAATGGAATATCCTTCTCCCTTTAGCACAACATTACTTTATTGACGGCTTGCTCGACTTATCGCTGTCGCAAGTTAATTATATTCCAAACTCTCTTGGTCGACTGTTGGATCTATGTATTGTAACAAGTCCTGAAAGTGTGTTTCTGTCCATTGTAGAACCTCTTACTCAACCTGAAGATCAATATCATCCTACTTTCGAGGTGGAAACCGACTTAGGTACGGTATTAAAAGTAAATTCAGAGAAGTCAACAAAGCGCATTCCCTGTTTTCGCAAGGCAAATTTTCGGAGGCTAAACAATTTTATAGCTGGCTTTAATTGGTCCGATCTTTACTCCTGCAACATAATGGCGGATGCGATTAATATGTTTTATACCGCAATTAAATCATTTTTTGGCTGTCGTCGTGCGTCACATGGAGTTGCCTTAAACGGCTACACCACGCATTAGTTCCCGAAAGAAAGGGCAGACTAATCCGTGGTAGTAGAACACGTTTATTCAATGTTTCACAATTGCAACTAACTTAACTTATTAGCTCACCGCAGTGTGTCCTCCAACTCTTACACGACAATGAAAAGCTAAATTTTCCCGGCAATTTACAATGGCGAAAAAACAATGTGCCCAGACACATATGGGCTTACAAATCCTTCCACATTCGGACTTCTCAAAAATACTAACTAGCCTATCGATAACAATATTCGATTCGCGACATTGACTCTTGTGTTCCAATGTATTATACGTCAATCTCTAAATCTCCTTGGTTTAATAAAGAGTTGACACACCTAATAAATGTAAAGTCCAGACTCTATATAAAATTTAAAAATACCGGTTCTCAGTCCATTCTTTGTAAATATTTAAGCGCTCGGTTAAACATTACCGTGCTTAATGCTCAGTGCTACAAAAATTATTTAAACCGTTGTAAGTTCCAGTTTGCACAGGATCCGAAACAGTTTTCCAATTTCGTTAGCACTAAGCGAAAAACAAGTTTTTACCCTTCCTCGCTATTTTTTGAAAACACTACGATAACATCGGATCAGGCAATAGCCGATCTATTCGCCAAGTTTTTTCAAACAACATATTCTAGTTTACCTCACTCCGAACAGCCATACTCTTATGCGGTATATAAGTCGATTCTAATATTCTGCCCCACTATAAACGAAAGCTCACTGCTTAACGATCTTCAGGGTGTTAAACCGCTCTATTCGCCGGGTCCCGATGGAATCTCTCAGATTCTGTGCGGAAGCCTTGTGCAAGCCTTTACTGAAACTGTTTACCTTGTCTCTGGAATCTTCACAGTTTCCTCATATATGGAAGGAGTCCCTTGTGATTCCTCTTCACAAAAAAGGTAGCAACCTGGCTGCAATCAATTACAGAGGAATCTCTAAATTGTCGGCTATCCCAAAACTTTTCGAAAATGTTATCACTCCTCATTTGCAGCACCTTTGTAGATCAATCATATCACCGTGTCAACACGGTTTTATGAAACGCAGATCTACAACCACTAACCTGTTGGAGCTTACTTCTTTCGTAATACAGGGTTTCAAAAATAATCTTCAGACAGATGTCATTTACACTGATTTTAGTAAAGCATTTGACTCTGTTAATCATTACCTACTAATAAAAAAACTTGATCTCATAGGTTTCCCTGTTGATCTTCTAAATTGGATTTCAAGCTTTCTGAATGGCAGGACACAACAAGTCCTCTTTAAAAATTCGTTATCTTCTACTCTCCGAGTCACATCCGGTGTCCCACAAGGAAGCCATCTTGGTCCACTTCTTTTTACCTTATTCATTAACGACCTCCCCTTAATAATAAAACATTCGCGTGTACTTATGTACGCAGACGATGTTAAATTATGCCTCCAGTACAAGGACACTTCTTGGCATTTGGACTTACAATCCGATCTAGACCGATTTCAAATATGGTGCCGTGATAACATATTAGACTTAAATGGCTCCAAGTGTAAAGTTATGACCTTTTGTCGTGCCAACCCAATACGCACGACTTACACTCTAAGTGGGTGCTCTCTGGACAGAATAACACGAGTTGATGATCTTGGTGTTCTTCTGGACCCAAAACTAAAATTTTCTGACCATATTTCGTCTATTGTCAATAAGGCCAGGGGTGTGCTTGCTTTTATAAAAAGGTGGTCTAAGGAATTTGATGATCCTTACATGACTAAAACCTTATTTATTTCGTTAGTCCGTCCGATTCTCGAGTACGGATCACCAGTTTGGAGTCCACAATACGCAGTCCACTCGGACCGCATTGAATCGGTCCAAAAAAACTTCTTACTTTTTGCCTTGCGGCGCCTAAATTGGGATGCAAACCGTATATTACCTCCTTATTCCAGTAGACTACTTTTAATTAATTTACAGTCCCTAGCTAACCGTAGAACTATGCTTGGAACAGTCTTTATTTGTAAGCTTATTCGGATGTTGAGAGTCCCGACTTGATTAGTCGGCTTAACTTATCGGTTCCAAGTAGATTCACTAGAAACTATATACCCCTTATCTTAAATCATTGTAGATCTAACTATGAGTTGCACGACCCTTACAGAGTTTTATGTTCTGACTATAATAGACTTTATCCTATTATCTGTAATCTTGATTCTCTGCCGCTCTTAAAGCAATCGATTTTAACTTTTCTATTACATAATTAGATCCTACTAACACTAATATTTAATATAGTTATTTAACATTATATTCATTTCCTCGATTCTGTTCTCTTTTCTATATCGCGTCTAACTTCTCGCGAATCGAGCCGTACGAAAAAGGGCAGCGCCCCTCGATCGGTTGGGCGGGAGGTGTGGACGTGGGACCCGTGCGAAAAAAAAATGTGTTTTACAAGAAAATAAAGAATTCGGTGAACACTATATAAATAAATTATTTGTTCCTAATGGAGTGGCGGAAGTAGCCGATTGAATATAAAAAGAAAAATCTAACCGAATTTATTCGCGACCCACTCTCACAATTTTTTTTTTATTTTCTCTTTAATAATTCATTACAACAATAATAATAATAGTAATTCATGTAACAAGATTATAGAGAAGAAAACTTCCCTGGAAATTATGGCAGCATTTAAATAAATGCTTAGTTCCTTCTTTTAAATATATATTTAGCAACCTGCACCATTTAAACCCCTAATTATAACTTTCTTGAATAACGTTATAAACCTTTTTTTTCTGAATTCCCAACCAAAAACAAAAGAACCCTTTGCCTTAAATTCCCACATACTTTAGTTCATATTTATTTATGTACTTAGTTACTTTATTATGTACTTATTTTTAGCTGTTAATATTGTTATTAATTATTAATCAACCATGAATACAGAAAATATGAGTTTCTAAAAACTTAAATACTGACTCGGCTGACGTTTCTCCGGACGAAGGGTACCAAAGGGGCCACTAGAGCCATTCTCTAAAGGAAAGTGGTCATAGGTAGGGTAGGGCCATCCGCGAACACGATTTTATCGGTGTTTCACAGGCGACGAATTCTCAACCTTTTTCTCCTGTTCTAAAACTGTCCCCTTCCGAATTTATTAATTTGCTTCCTCCGACTTTGTATACTACCTCCTCTATTTTGTTGTTGTAAGCACGATCAATTTCTTGATCTTATTAAATAATGTATGTAACGAAAAGGTATCTGTACAAGCAAGACCACCACACCCAACGCCATGAGCTAGAGCCGGCCTCTAAAGCGTGCACCGGCAAGTACAGGTACTCTCGTCTCCCATCACTTTATTTCGTTACACGTTACACCTTGCCATATCGAAAATTTTTGTTGCCGACGGTAAAATTTGTAAAGTAAAGTTTGTAAATGTGGTCACAAATACATTTTCTTTTAAATATCCTGATTCTGATTTGATATAAAAAAGGCATTTATCTTTTTTTTCGACCAGACAAATGTGCCCGACTTACAAATCGAAAAGTTCATACAAATTCGAAAAAGGGTGGCAGCGATTACCAGAGAATGCCCGTTTGTAAATTGATGTTTTCGTCACACTTGAAACATGTGCGTCCTCGGCATTCCTTAACATCGAGGACCTTCTGAAATGGCACCCAGTTAAAGGGTGTATAGCTTATATTCCAACTATTAAAAAGGAGAATAGAAGCGCTATTTTGGAAATCAGACGGCAGTTGACGATAAGTTTTGCAAAATGCAACAATTGCAAAATAAGTTATTTTTTCACTCTCTTTTTCATTTTTATTTCGTTTATGTTTTATTATTTATCTTGTCAATTCCTAACGACACCAAGGTGTCCTAACGACACCTTGCTAACGACACCAATTTTTTTTTAAATATTTGGCTCGAGGTTAGTCATTCTTGGTTTAACAAAATATTGGTAAAAGATGTACCACCTAACCACACCACGGGTTGTGCAAAGGATGATCCGGTCATGGTCAAATGTGCATTTCTTGTACCTATGCGTAAAACCAGCCGTGGTTTTTAAATAATTTTCTTTAATTATCATATATTTAAACATAATTGTTCATAAATAAACCCGCCAGTGTTACTGTTTAGTTTGATTTATTGGTTAATTTCAGACACTTAATATTAATTAGTTCGACACCGATGCGTACGTTTTCTCGCAGATCAAAAATGTGACTAACTTAAGCTTTGGCTGTACTCACGCCATACGGTTAAACTAGCATAAGACGTAAACAAGTTACAGTTACAAGGGAGTTAGAAATTTGGAAAAGTACTGGGCAAGCTCGCGGACAATTACAGCGGTGCGATGCTTACATTGATTCCGCTGATAAGCTCCGCTGAAGCTGCAGACAAATGATAATGTAAACAAAGATAAAGGGTGACTTGTTCGCGTATACAGGGTGTCACGTTCCCAAGCATACCGGCCCCCCTGAACGGTTGTTCAGCAGAGAGGCAGTACAGCGAATTTGGCAATTGGGCGTTTGTATAATCCGTGAGCAGTCTTCACTGTAACGACTCGGACCTTGTTGTCGATTCCTGCGTGCACTGCGGTGATGCGGCCAAGAATACATTTAGAGGGCGGTAGATTGGGCTCCTTGAGTACTACCAGTGTGTCGATCTTCAGATTCTCGGTTTCCAGATACCACTTTGTCCGCTCATGAAGAGATGTCAGGTATTCCATATGCCACCTTTTCCTAAAGCCTTGAACCATGGCTTCCAGCTGATTCCACCTCTCCAATCGATTGACTTGCATATCCAGACGACAGAGATCCAGAGATCAAAAAATGATCAGGCGTCAGTGGATCCAAAGGATTATCCCCAGTTGGGCACAGCGGGCGTGAATTCAGGATAGCTTCAATTTGGGTCAGGACAGTAGAGAGCTCCTCAAACGTTAATGCCTTTGATCCAAGTATCCGTTTCATATGGAGTTTAATTGAGCGAATTCCAGCTTCCCACATCCCTCCAAAATGGGGAGCAGACGGGGGTATAAAGTGCCAAGAAATCCCTTCATTGGCAAAGAATCCTGCTAGTTCCTCATCTTTGGCTTGTTGAATGGCCAGACGTCTCATGTCATCCAAAGTTTGCTTGCCTCCATGAAATGTAGTTCCATTGTCCGAATACAGGTCAGAAGGCTTCGCTCGGCGGATAATGAATCGTTGAAAGGCTGCGATGAAAGCCTGTGTAGTTAGCTCACTAACAACCTCGATGTGAAGTGCCTTTGTAGTAGGCACACGAAAATAGAAAACCATGCCTTTCCGATGCGTGGAGTTCTTCCCTTTGATTCCTTGATTGCGATCGGTCCAGCGTAGTCCAGCCCTGTGTGTTGAAAGTAGCGGCTAGCTTGAACTCGAGGAATTGGTAGCTCTCCCATGATCTGGTTGCTTGTGCCCTTTCGTTGAAGAAAACAGGATTTGCATTGGAAGACTGCCTTTCTGACGAGATTGCGGGCTCCCAGAATCCAGTACTGCTGACGAAGATTGGTGAACGTTGCATCAACTCCAGTGTGCAGATAGGAGACATGAAAATGTCGAACCAGCAGTCCAGCTAGTGGTGTATCTTTAGGTATCAGAATCGGGTGCTTGGCGTTGTAGTTGAGTGTAGATTGCTCGATTCTACCACCGACTCGCATTACTCCATAATCATCCAGAAACGGAGAAAACCGGATAAGATCCGATTTAGCGTTAAGCTGACGTCGATTCTCTAGCTGCGCATATTCTCTGGTAAAGGATTTTTGTTGCACATGTCGAATAAGTCGGCGCTGTGCGTCCAGCAACTCTTCAGACGTAAGGAATGGTGCCGAATTCCTATGATGGGATCGAAGAGTGTGAATAAAGCGATGACAGTAGCTAGATACCCTTATAAGACGCGTCCAGGTTGAGAATTTGTGGATGAGTAACTCGTGTATACTTTTATCAGGAAAGTTATGTAGAGTCGTGGGCTTTATGGCTCGTTCTTCGGTGTTGACATCGAAACTTGAAGATACGCTGAACTTGCTTGTAGAAGGTGGCCACTCAGAGGTGGGTGTGGCCAGCCAGGACGGACCTTTCCACCACAGTCGATGCTCCAGAAGCTTTGACGGATGAAGTCCTCGGGAAGCACAATCTGCAGGAGTGTCTTCCGTGCGAACATGGTTCCAGCAGCTACGGGGAAAGTCGCTCAATATCTCAGAAGTTCGGTTGCAGACGTAGGTGTTCCACCGTCGAGGGGGAGCTGAAAGCCAGTGTAGCACAATTTCTGAATCTGTCCAGCAGCTCGTGCTGAAAAGCGGAATTGTTAGTGATGTTTTGACAATAGAAAGCAATCGAGATAGAAGTAACGCAGCGTTTAGCTCCAAACGTGGAATTGATACGGGCTTGATCGGGGCCACCCGGGTTTTGGCGGCAACCAGAGTTACTTGAAAGCTGCATCCAACTGCAACTCGAGCGTAAACTACCGCACCGTAGGCGTGCGAGGATGCGTTGGCGAATCCGTGTAGATGAACATCTCAAAATGGTGACGCAATATACCGTGGTACTTGGCATTGCGTAAGTGCTGGCAAATCCTCTACTAAGGCTCTCCAGCGCGTACGTAGACTTTCAGGAATGGGGTCGTCCCACTGCAGGACACTTGTCCAGCTTTCTTGGAAGATTAGCTTGAGTAGAACTGTGACCGGCGCTACCAGTCCAAGCGGATCACAAATTCTTGATAGCTGAGACAAGAGCTCTCTTTTCGTCGGAGAAATGGTCGCATCGCATCCCTTTAGGTTGAGATACAGAACGTCCTTCCCAGGGTTCCATTGGATACCAAGAACCTTGACAGGTGAATCCGCAGCTGATTTGTTGAGGAGCTGGATAGGTTCAAAACATCTATCTTCATCTGGTAATGATTTCAGAAGACGCCAACTATTAGAACTCCATTTGCGTAGCTTGAATTTTCCTTATCCAAGAGGGCTATAAGCTCGTCCTTGAGAATCATAAGCTCCTCGAATGTGTTGGGTCCTGTAGGGATATCGTCCACATAGGCATCGTGCAGAAGAGCGTGAGCTGCTGCAGGGTATTCATGGCCATGATCGTCGGCAAGTTGCTTTAGAACTCGAACAGCCAGAAATGGTGACGGTGGCAATCCGTAGGTAACCGTCAGCAGGCGAAAAGCAGAGGTTCATTCTCAATCGTGCGCCAAACAATGCGCTGAAAATTGGTGTGTGGCTTAAAGATATTAATGCCTCGAAACATCTTTTCGACATCTGCGCATAAAACATATTGGTGCTGCCGGAAGCGTAGACAAACGCCAAGAAGATCGCGTTGAATCGGTGGACCAATATGTAGTCTGTCATTGAGCGATACTCCAGAGCTGTCCTTTCCTGATCCATCAAAAACTACACGACATTTGGTAGTCAGACTGTCCAGTTTGATAACAACGTGGTGCGGCAAATAGAAGCAGGTGTCTGGGGACTCCTCAACCTGAGCCGAGGTCAGTTGTTCTATATGTACACGTTGCAAGTAGTCGTCCAGGAAAGCTTCGTACTGCTGCTTCAATTCTGGATCCCGACGAAATTTGCGTTCCAGCGAGAAGAAGCGATTGATGGCCTGTGGCAAGGTCGAATCAATAGGCGGTGCCTTCTCCTTGAAGGGATACTCGACGACGTACACCCCGTCCGTCGAGCGCTTGTGTGTGGCACCAAAATGACGCTCTGTGGGATCGCTGGCGTCCAGGAGAGCCTGGTTAGGCTGAATGCTGTCCATCTCCATGAATGAACGAACCATCGTGGCTAGGTCCGCGTGCTGAGTAACCGCAGAAGTAGGGTGATCATCGAATGCAGAGTAAGAGTCTGCCAGAATCCAACCAAATACAGTATTGAGAGCGATAGGAAAGTCGTTACCAAAGTGTTTTCGATCTCCTGTGTATAGGAAGCTCGCAGATTTGCCTCCACGTAGAGGATGAGGTGTCAATAACTTGGGCAGGATGTGATGACGTCAGCGAGTTGAGAATGAACGAGACCAATTCGACAGTTTGGCCCGAATGACGAGAGCGCAGCTTGATATGTGCGCGTCCTAGGGTAACGCCCGCGCTGTTGGCGGCGAGACCGAGAATAGAAATCCGTGCGTGCGTTCGACGCACGCCTATTCGCTGAACAAATGATTCCGATGCCAAGGTTATTGTAGATCCAGTGTCCAGGAGCAGCCTGCAGGTTGAAGTGTGTCCCCAGGCGTCGATGACGTCAGCAAGGATGGTTGGCAACAGAGTCTGAGAACCAGCCGCCGGAATATTCTCCAGAGTATGATGCGTAAAGTTGTTTTCCGCGGGAGTCTCGCTTCCCAAGCGATGACCTTCTCGAGCTAGCGGTTGATTGTGGCCAATTGTAGATCCCGCATGTGAGACTGCTGGTCGATCGCGGCTGCCAACACTTGCTGTGTCAATGTTGTTGCCATTTTGAATTGGCTGCGACGAGCCATGAACCAAACTATGATGCTTGCGGCGGCAGATCCGACAAGTATGCCTCGATGTACAGTTGCCCATCATATGAGCCGGGCTGAGGCAATTGAAACAGAGCTTTCTTGATTTGAGGAAGTCTCGGCGAGATGCAATGTCGAGTGCGATGGATTGAGGACACTTAAACAGTTGGTGATTCTGCTGGCACGATGTGCACTTCGGCTCTTCCCGTCTTGGATGCGTGTCTGCGTGGTGCGTGGTAGCTGCGCGTCGAGCTTGGGTTGATCGAGTTAATTTAAAAGCCTCCAACGTATCGCAGCGTGACGTGAGAAATTTCAAGAATCGGTTGATGGTCACACCTTTTTCCTCGGATTCTGCGCACTGAGCCCAGGCTTGGCGGGTATCGCTATCTAATTTTGAAAGTAAAATGAAAATTAGCCAGGGATCCCTCTCTTCGCAATCAAGAGCTCGTAGACCACGACCAGCGATTGCTTGTTATATCGCTGTTCCAGCCGATCCCATGCTTCCCGATAGTTGTCATTAGTAACTGGAATATGTTTAACTAATGCAAGCGCGTCTCCGGCAAGGTACGATTTTAAATAATGAAATCGTTGGCAATCCGTCAGGCTCGAATTGGAAGCAATCGATCCAATAAACATGTCCGAAAAATGTTTCCAGTCCTCATAATTTCCAGAAAAAGTCGGAAGTTTAATTCGCTCGAACTGAAAATCGACATGACTTCTCTGGGATGTGTCTGCAGCTTGAACTGTGGCATCAATACTGTTTAAGGTGATATCCGTCTCAACTCCTCCAAAGTATTGCTGAGAATAGCGTGTGTAGCATAATGTTTGTCCTCATATGCGGCAAAATCCTCGTCAGGGTTCTCCCAATCGGCTTCCGATTTAACTGAATACAGCTCTTCCGAGAGCCGTACGAACCGCAAATAATTTTCCTGTAGTTGCGCCAGGCGGACAACTATTGTTTGCACTGAATGAATGTCATCAACAAATTTTAAGGCATTATTATGCGCACGAGTAATTTGGCTTTTGCAGAAGCCCCGTTGTTGAATCACACTCCGCATGGTAGTCGAAAGAAGGGAACGATTCTATACGATGTAGGAATCTATAGATCATCGTTTGCCAAAAGGCCAATAATCAAAATCAAATGCACGAAAGAAACGCAGTAATCCGGCTCGAAGGACCAATTTTTATGTTCATAAATAAACCCGCCAGTGTTAATGTTTAGTTTGATTTATTGGTTAATTTCAGACACTTAATATTAATTAGTTCGACACCGATGCGTACGTTTTCTCGCAGATCAAAAATGTGACTAACTTAAGCTTTGGCTGTACTCACGCCATACGGTTAAACTAGCATAAGACGTAAACAAGTTACAGTTACAAGGGAGTTAGAAATTTGGAAAAGTACTGGGCAAGCTCGCGGACAATTACAGCGGTGCGATGCTTACATTGATTCCGCTGATAAGCTCCGCTGAAGCTGCAGACAAATGATAATGTAAACAAAGATAAAGGGTGACTTGTTCGCATATACAGGGTGTCTCGTTCGCAAACAATAATTATTAAAGATCCGTTCGCTTCGCGAGTGATTCTTTTGTGATTTGTGCAGTAGTTTAAACAAATATACAAAGTAGTTTGCATTTTTCGACTCTTTGTTTTGTTTACTCTCCCTTTTTGTGCGTTGTTCGCAGTGGTGTTTGGTGTTGATTTTTGCATGCACATAAACTGCACTTTTCGCTCTCACTCTCTCTCTCTTTCGCTCTCCCACTGCTCTCGTGCGGTTCTTTTAACAGCTCGCTTGAAAGTTTTGGTCTTGTGTTTTCGTGCACATTTCAGTTAAACATGTAAAAACCGTAAATGTTGTCTGCTTTTATAAAAATTGTTGCCAGGTTATAAAACCTGAGCAGCCAAAAATGACTTGTTGGCTATGTGATAGAATGGTGCATACTAAGTGCGCTGGTTTTAATGGCCGTACAAGCGATGACCTAGCAAAGGGTAAAAATCTAAATTACTGTTGTGATGCTTGCCTTGTGGTTGCGAACGAGATGAAATCGTTTATGCGCCAAACTAAAGGTGGCTTGAAAGAACTGATTAACAGTTTTGGCGTAGCTAGAGATAGTTTTCGTCGAGCCGATGATCTTCTTTCCGCGCTTAATTCACAGTTTAATGGCCTTAAGCTATTAGATGAATCTCCAAAGCGCAAAAAAGCCGCTGGTGGTAGGCTGCCTAAGGCCCCGCAACCACAGGCAACTGATCAACAGGACTCCGCAACTGATCAGCTGTCAATCGCAGCAAATCCACATATGCTGCTAAGATCGGCAGCTAAAAAAGATTCGGAGCAATCCGATCAATCAGCTGTGGATGGACCCCACCCTGTGATTGCTAAAAATTCCGAATTGTCTGCACTGGTTTCTCAACCAGTGATTCCACCTGTCTCGATTAGTTTACCACCACAAGGGAACATTGAGTCCGGACTACCGGCACAAGTTGGCGCTTCAGAAATACAATCTGCAGCGCCAAAACCCCTCGCGGTGGTTCCACTAAAGAAACAAATTTTTGTTTCTCGGCTTTCCCCTGATCAAACATCGTCGGATGTATTGTCTTATATACAAGACAAAACAAAAGCCGATAATATAAAAGTGGAAAAATTTAACTTTTCTTACGCTAGGGACATATCATCTTTCAAGATAACTGTCCCAAACGAGCTCTTTTCGACCATATGTTCGGGTGATTTTTGATCGGATAGTATGGTGGTAAAAGAGTTTGAAGCTAAGATCAAAAATAAGAAAAAGGTGACCGTGGGAATTAAACTTCCCTCACGTGGCCAGACCACTGCACCATCCGCCTCTTCATCTTCTTTTTCTTCAAAAAACTAACTACAAAACTTACTATCTCCTATCAAAATGTTAGAGGCTTGCGTAGCAAATTAATCAAATTGTATTGTGATAGTCTTTCATTTGCATCCCATATTATAGTGCTCACAGAGACTTGGTTAAAGCCGGAGATACTTAACTCCGAAGTCTTCCCAGGTATGTACACTATATATAGGTTTGACCGTCCCTCCAGACGGGGAGGTGGAGTCTTAATTGCGGTTAGATCTACCCTCGCGTCGGAGGAGTTACTTTTGGACGATTCCCCTAACTCGGAATTCGTATGTGTAAAGCTGTCTTTTTCCGACAGATCAGTTTATATTACGTGCTCCTATATTCCGCCATCTTCTGAATTCCCAGAATATCAGAATCATCTGTCCGCTATCCAGTCCATCTTGAATAAACTGTCTGACAGGGACCAATTGGTAGTTCTAGGTGATTTTAATTACCTGGCACAATGTGGTCCCCTGAAAAACAATGGAATATCCTTCTCCCTTTAGCACAACATTACTTTATTGACGGCTTGCTCGACTTATCGCTATCGCAAGTTAATTATATTCCAAACTCTCTTGGTCGACTGTTGGATCTATGTATTGTAACAAGTCCTGAAAGTGTGTTTCTGTCCATTGTAGAACCTCTTACTCAACCTGAAGATCAATATCATCCTACTTTCGAGGTGGAAACCGACTTAGGTACGGTATTAAAAGTAAATTCAGAGAAGTCAACAAAGCGCATTCCCTGTTTTCGCAAGGCAAATTTTCGGAGGCTAAACAATTTTATAGCTGGCTTTAATTGGTCCGATCTTTACTCCTGCAACATAATGGCGGATGCGATTAATATGTTTTATACCGCAATTAAATCATTTTTTGGCTGTCGTCGTGCGTCACATGGAGTTGCCTTAAACGGCTACACCACGCATTAGTTCCCGAAAGAAAGGGCAGACTAATCCGTGGTAGTAGAACACGTTTATTCAATGTTTCACAATTGCAACTAACTTAACTTATTAGCTCACCGCAGTGTGTCCTCCAACTCTTACACGACAATGAAAAGCTAAATTTACAATGGCGAAAAAACAATGTGCCCAGACACATATGGGCTTACAAATCCTTCCACATTCGGACTTCTCAAAAATACTAACTAGCCTATCGATAACAATATTCGATTCGCGACATTGACTCTTGTGTTCCAATGTATTATACGTCAATCTCTAAATCTCCTTGGTTTAATAAAGAGTTGACACACCTAATAAATGTAAAGTCCAGACTCTATATAAAATTTAAAAATACCGGTTCTCAGTCCATTCTTTGTAAATATTTAAGCGCTCGGTTAAACATTACCGTGCTTAATGCTCAGTGCTACAAAAATTATTTAAACCGTTGTAAGTTCCAGTTTGCACAGGATCCGAAACAGTTTTCCAATTTCGTTAGCACTAAGCGAAAAACAAGTTTTTACCCTTCCTCGCTATTTTTTGAAAACACTACGATAACATCGGATCAGGCAATAGCCGATCTATTCGCCAAGTTTTTTCAAACAACATATTCTAGTTTACCTCACTCCGAACAGCCATACTCTTATGCGGTATATAAGTCGATTCTAATATTCTGCCCCACTATAAACGAAAGCTCACTGCTTAACGATCTTCAGGGTGTTAAACCGCTCTATTCGCCGGGTCCCGATGGAATCTCTCAGATTCTGTGCGGAAGCCTTGTGCAAGCCTTTACTGAAACTGTTTACCTTGTCTCTGGAATCTTCACAGTTTCCTCATATATGGAAGGAGTCCCTTGTGATTCCTCTTCACAAAAAAGGTAGCAACCTGGCTGCAATCAATTACAGAGGAATCTCTAAATTGTCGGCTATCCCAAAACTTTTCGAAAATGTTATCACTCCTCATTTGCAGCACCTTTGTAGATCAATCATATCACCGTGTCAACACGGTTTTATGAAACGCAGATCTACAACCACTAACCTGTTGGAGCTTACTTCTTTCGTAATACAGGGTTTCAAAAATAATCTTCAGACAGATGTCATTTACACTGATTTTAGTAAAGCATTTGACTCTGTTAATCATTACCTACTAATAAAAAAACTTGATCTCATAGGTTTCCCTGTTGATCTTCTAAATTGGATTTCAAGCTTTCTGAATGGCAGGACACAACAAGTCCTCTTTAAAAATTCGTTATCTTCTACTCTCCGAGTCACATCCGGTGTCCCACAAGGAAGCCATCTTGGTCCACTTCTTTTTACCTTATTCATTAACGACCTCCCCTTAATAATAAAACATTCGCGTGTACTTATGTACGCAGACGATGTTAAATTATGCCTCCAGTACAAGGACACTTCTTGGCATTTGGACTTACAATCCGATCTAGACCGATTTCAAATATGGTGCCGTGATAACATATTAGACTTAAATGGCTCCAAGTGTAAAGTTATGACCTTTTGTCGTGCCAACCCAATACGCACGACTTACACTCTAAGTGGGTGCTCTCTGGACAGAATAACACGAGTTGATGATCTTGGTGTTCTTCTGGACCCAAAACTAAAATTTTCTGACCATATTTCGTCTATTGTCAATAAGGCCAGGGGTGTGCTTGCTTTTATAAAAAGGTGGTCTAAGGAATTTGATGATCCTTACATGACTAAAACCTTATTTATTTCGTTAGTCCGTCCGATTCTCGAGTACGGATCACCAGTTTGGAGTCCACAATACGCAGTCCACTCGGACCGCATTGAATCGGTCCAAAAAAACTTCTTACTTTTTGCCTTGCGGCGCCTAAATTGGGATGCAAACCGTATATTACCTCCTTATTCCAGTAGACTACTTTTAATTAATTTACAGTCCCTAGCTAACCGTAGAACTATGCTTGGAACAGTCTTTATTTGTAAGCTTATTCGGATGTTGAGAGTCCCGACTTGATTAGTCGGCTTAACTTATCGGTTCCAAGTAGATTTACTAGAAACTATATACCCCTTATCTTAAATCATTGTAGATCTAACTATGAGTTGCACGACCCTTACAGAGTTTTATGTTCTGACTATAATAGACTTTATCCTATTATCTGTAATCTTGATTCTCTGCCGCTCTTAAAGCAATCGATTTTAACTTTTCTATTACATAATTAGATCCTACTAACACTAATATTTAATATAGTTATTTAACATTATATTCATTTCCTCGATTCTGTTCTCTTTTCTATATCGCGTCTAACTTCTCGCGAATCGAGCCGTACGAAAAAGGGCAGCGCCCCTCGATCGGTTGGGCGGGAGGTGTGGACGTGGGACCCGTGCGAAAAAAAAATGTGTTTTACAAGAAAATAAAGAATTCGGTGAACACTATATAAATAAATTATTTGTTCCTAATGGAGTGGCGGAAGTAGCCGATTGAATATAAAAAGAAAAATCTAACCGAATTTATTCGCGACCCACTCTCACAATTTTTTTTTTATTTTCTCTTTAATAATTCATTACAACAACAATAATAATAGTAATTCATGTAACAAGATTATAGAGAAGAAAACTTCCCTGGAAATTATGGCAGCATTTAAATAAATGCTTAGTTCCTTCTTTTAAATATATATTTAGCAACCTGCACCATTTAAACCCCTAATTATAACTTTCTTGAATAACGTTATAAACCTTTTTTTTCTGAATTCCCAACCAAAAACAAAAGAACCCTTTGCCTTAAATTCCCACATACTTTAGTTCATATTTATTTATGTACTTAGTTACTTTATTATGTACTTATTTTTAGCTGTTAATATTGTTATTAATTATTAATCAACCATGAATACAGAAAATATGAGTTTCTAAAAACTTAAATACTGACTCGGCTGACGTTTCTCCGGACGAAGGGTACCAAAGGGGCCACTAGAGCCATTCTCTAAAGGAAAGTGGTCATAGGTAGGGTAGGGCCATCCGCGAACACGATTTTATCGGTGTTTCACAGGCGACGAATTCTCAACCTTTTTCTCCTGTTCTAAAACTGTCCCCTTCCGAATTTATTAATTTGCTTCCTCCGACTTTGTATACTACCTCCTCTATTTTGTTGTTGTAAGCACGATCAATTTCTTGATCTTATTAAATAATGTATGTAACGAAAAGGTATCTGTACAAGCAAGACCACCACACCCAACGCCATGAGCTAGAGCCGGCCTCTAAAGCGTGCACCGGCAAGTACAGGTACTCTCGTCTCCCATCACTTTATTTCGTTACACGTTACACCTTGCCATATCGAAAATTTTTGTTGCCGACGGTAAAATTTGTAAAGTAAAGTTTGTAAATGTGGTCACAAATACATTTTCTTTTAAATATCCTGATTCTGATTTGATATAAAAAAGGCATTTATCTTTTTTTTCGACCAGACAAATGTGCCCGACTTACAAATCGAAAAGTTCATACAAATTCGAAAAAGGGTGGCAGCGATTACCAGAGAATGCCCGTTTGTAAATTGATGTTTTCGTCACACTTGAAACATGTGCGTCCTCGGCATTCCTTAACATCGAGGACCTTCTGAAATGGCACCCAGTTAAAGGGTGTATAGCTTATATTCCAACTATTAAAAAGGAGAATAGAAGCGCTATTTTGGAAATCAGACGGCAGTTGACGATAAGTTTTGCAAAATGCAACAATTGCAAAATAAGTTATTTTTTCACTCTCTTTTTCATTTTTATTTCGTTTATGTTTTATTATTTATCTTGTCAATTCCTAACGACACCAAGGTGTCCTAACGACACCTTGCTAACGACACCAATTTTTTTTTAAATATTTGGCTCGAGGTTAGTCATTCTTGGTTTAACAAAATATTGGTAAAAGATGTACCACCTAACCACACCACGGGTTGTGCAAAGGATGATCCGGTCATGGTCAAATGTGCATTTCTTGTACCTATGCGTAAAACCAGCCGTGGTTTTTAAATAATTTTCTTTAATTATCATATATTTAAACATAATTGTTCATAAATAAACCCGCCAGTGTTACTGTTTAGTTTGATTTATTGGTTAATTTCAGACACTTAATATTAATTAGTTCGACACCGATGCGTACGTTTTCTCGCAGATCAAAAATGTGACTAACTTAAGCTTTGGCTGTACTCACGCCATACGGTTAAACTAGCATAAGACGTAAACAAGTTACAGTTACAAGGGAGTTAGAAATTTGGAAAAGTACTGGGCAAGCTCGCGGACAATTACAGCGGTGCGATGCTTACATTGATTCCGCTGATAAGCTCCGCTGAAGCTGCAGACAAATGATAATGTAAACAAAGATAAAGGGTGACTTGTTCGCGTATACAGGGTGTCACGTTCCCAAACATACCGGCCCCCCTGAACGGTTGTTCAGCAGAGAGGCAGTACAGCGATTTTGGCAATTGGGCGTTTGTATAATCCGTGAGCAGTCTTCACTGTAACGACTCGGACCTTGTTGTCGATTCCTGCGTGCACTGCGGTGATGCGGCCAAGAATACATTTAGAGGGCGGTAGATTGGGCTCCTTGAGTACTACCAGTGTGTCGATCTTCAGATTCTCGGTTTCCAGATACCACTTTGTCCGCTCATGAAGAGATGTCAGGTATTCCATATGCCACCTTTTCCTAAAGCCTTGAACCATGGCTTCCAGCTGATTCCACCTCTCCAATCGATTGACTTGCATATCCAGACGACAGAGATCCAGAGATCAAAAAATGATCAGGCGTCAGTGGATCCAAAGGATTATCCCCAGTTGGGCACAGCGGGCGTGAATTCAGGATAGCTTCAATTTGGGTCAGGACAGTAGAGAGCTCCTCAAACGTTAATGCCTTTGATCCAAGTATCCGTTTCATATGGAGTTTAATTGAGCGAATTCCAGCTTCCCACATCCCTCCAAAATGGGGAGCAGACGGGGGTATAAAGTGCCAAGAAATCCCTTCATTGGCAAAGAATCCTGCTAGTTCCTCATCTTTGGCTTGTTGAATGGCCAGACGTCTCATGTCATCCAAAGTTTGCTTGCCTCCATGAAATGTAGTTCCATTGTCCGAATACAGGTCAGAAGGCTTCGCTCGGCGGATAATGAATCGTTGAAAGGCTGCGATGAAAGCCTGTGTAGTTAGCTCACTAACAACCTCGATGTGAAGTGCCTTTGTAGTAGGCACACGAAAATAGAAAACCATGCCTTTCCGATGCGTGGAGTTCTTCCCTTTGATTCCTTGATTGCGATCGGTCCAGCGTAGTCCAGCCCTGTGTGTTGAAAGCAGCGGCTAGCTTGAACTCGAGGAATCGGTAGCTCTCCCATGATCTGGTTGCTTGTGCCCTTTCGTTGAAGAAAACAGGATTTGCATTGGAAGACTGCCTTTCTGACGAGATTGTGGGCTCCCAGAATCCAGTACTGCTGACGAAGATTGGTGAACGTTGCATCAACTCCAGTGTGCAGATAGGAGACATGAAAATGTCGAACCAGCAGTCCAGCTAGTGGTGTATCTTTAGGTATCAGAATCGGGTGCTTGGCGTTGTAGTTGAGTGTAGATTGCTCGATTCTACCACCGACTCGCATTACTCCATAATCATCCAGAAACGGAGAAAACCGGATAAGATCCGATTTAGCGTTAAGCTGACGTCGATTCTCTAGCTGCGCATATTCTCTGGTAAAGGATTTTTGTTGCACATGTCGAATAAGTCGGCGCTGTGCGTCCAGCAACTCTTCAGACGTAAGGAATGGTGCCGAATTCCTATGATGGGATCGAAGAGTGTGAATAAAGCGATGACAGTAGCTAGATACCCTTATAAGACGCGTCCAGGTTGAGAATTTGTGGATGAGTAACTCGTGTATACTTTTATCAGGAAAGTTATGTAGAGTCGTGGGCTTTATGGCTCGTTCTTCGGTGTTGACATCGAAACTTGAAGATACGCTGAACTTGCTTGTAGAAGGTGGCCACTCAGAGGTGGGTGTGGCCAGCCAGGACGGACCTTTCCACCACAGTCGATGCTCCAGAAGCTTTGACGGATGAAGTCCTCGGGAAGCACAATCTGCAGGAGTGTCTTCCGTGCGAACATGGTTCCAGCAGCTACGGGGAAAGTCGCTCAATATCTCAGAAGTTCGGTTGCAGACGTAGGTGTTCCACCGTCGAGGGGGAGCTGAAAGCCAGTGTAGCACAATTTCTGAATCTGTCCAGCAGCTCGTGCTGAAAAGCGGAATTGTTAGTGATGTTTTGACAATAGAAAGCAATCGAGATAGAAGTAACGCAGCGTTTAGCTCCAAACGTGGAATTGATACGGGCTTGATCGGGGCCACCCGGGTTTTGGCGGCAACCAGAGTTACTTGAAAGCTGCATCCAACTGCAACTCGAGCGTAAACTACCGCACCGTAGGCGTGCGAGGATGCGTTGGCGAATCCGTGTAGATGAACATCTCAAAATGGTGACGCAATATACCGTGGTACTTGGCATTGCGTAAGTGCTGGCAAATCCTCTACTAAGGCTCTCCAGCGCGTACGTAGACTTTCAGGAATGGGGTCGTCCCACTGCAGGACACTTGTCCAGCTTTCTTGGAAGATTAGCTTGAGTAGAACTGTGACCGGCGCTACCAGTCCAAGCGGATCACAAATTCTTGATAGCTGAGACAAGAGCTCTCTTTTCGTCGGAGAAATGGTCGCATCGCATCCCTTTAGGTTGAGATACAGAACGTCCTTCCCAGGATTCCATTGGATACCAAGAACCTTGACAGGTGAATCCGCAGCTGATTTGTTGAGGAGCTGGATAGGTTCAAAACATCTATCTTCATCTGGTAATGATTTCAGAAGACGCCAACTATTAGAACTCCATTTGCGTAGCTTGAATTTTCCCTTATCCAAGAGGGCTATAAGCTCGTCCTTGAGAATCATAAGCTCCTCGAATGTGTTGGGTCCTGTAGGGATATCGTCCACATAGGCATCGTGCAGAAGAGCGTGAGCTGCTGCAGGGTATTCATGGCCATGATCGTCGGCAAGTTGCTTTAGAACTCGAACAGCCAGAAATGGTGACGGTGGCAATCCGTAGGTAACCGTCAGCAGGCGAAAATGAAGCAGAGGTTCATTCTCAATCGTGCGCCAAACAATGCGCTGAAAATTGGTGTGTGGCTTAAAGATATTAATGCCTCAAAACATCTTTTCGACATCTGCGCATAAAACATATTGGTGCTGCCGGAAGCGTAGACAAACGCCAAGAAGATCGCGTTGAATCGGTGGACCAATATGTAGTCTGTCATTGAGCGATACTCCAGAGCTGTCCTTTCCTGATCCATCAAAAACTACACGACATTTGGTAGTCAGACTGTCCAGTTTGATAACAACGTGGTGCGGCAAATAGAAGCAGGTGTCTGGGGACTCCTCAACCTGAGCCGAGGTCAGTTGTTCTATATGTCCACGTTGCAAGTAGTCGTCCAGGAAAGCTTCGTACTGCTGCTTCAATTCTGGATCCCGACGAAATTTGCGTTCCAGCGAGAAGAAGCGATTGATGGCCTGTGGCAAGGTCGAATCAATAGGCGGTGCCTTCTCCTTGAAGGGATACTCGACGACGTACACCCCGTCCGTCGAGCGCTTGTGTGTGGCAGCAAAATGACGCTCTGTGGGATCGCTGGCGTCCAGGAGAGCCTGGTTAGGCTGAATGCTGTCCATCTCCATGAATGAACGAACCATCGTGGCTAGGTCCACGTGCTGAGTAACCGCAGAAGTAGGGTGATCATCGAATGCAGAGTAAGAGTCTGCCAGAATCCAACCAAATACAGTATTGAGAGCGATAGGAAAGTCGTTACCAAAGTGTTTCCGATCTCCTGTGTATAGGAAGCTCGCAGATTTGCCTCCACGTAGAGGATGAGGTGTCAATAACTTGGGCAGGATGTGATGACGTCAGCGAGTTGAGAATGAACGAGACCAATTCGACAGTTTGGCCCGAATGACGAGAGCGCAGCTTGATATGTGCGCGTCCTAGGGTAACGCCCGCGCTGTTGGCGGCGAGACCGAGAATAGAAATCCGTGCGTGCGTTCGACGCACGCCTATTCGCTGAACAAATGATTCCGATGCCAAGGTTATTGTAGATCCAGTGTCCAGGAGCAGCCTGCAGGTTGAAGTGTGTCCCCAGGCGTCGATGACGTCAGCAAGGATGGTTGGCAACAGAGTCTGAGAACCAGCCGCCGGAATATTCTCCAGAGTATGATGCGTAAAGTTGTTTTCCGCGGGAGTCTCGCTTCCCAAGCGATGACCTTCTCGAGCTAGCGGTTGATTGTGGCCAATTGTAGATCCCGCATGTGAGACTGCTGGTCGATCGCGGCTGTCAACACTTGCTGTGTCAATGTTGTTGCCATTTTGAATTGGCTGCGACGAGCCATGAACCAAACTATGATGCTTGCGGCGGCAGATCCGACAAGTATGCCTCGATGTACAGTTGCCCATCATATGAGCCGGGCTGAGGCAATTGAAACAGAGCTTTCTTGATTTGAGGAAGTCTCGGCGAGTGCGATGAATTGAGGACACTTAAACAGTTGGTGATTCTGCTGGCACGATGTGCACTTCGGCTCTTCCCGTCTTGGATGCGTGTCTGCGTGGTGCGTGGTAGCTGCGCGTCGAGCTTGGGTTGATCGAGTTAATTTAAAAGCCTCCAACGTATCGCAGCGTGACGTGAGAAATTTCAAGAATCGGTTGATGGTCACACCTTTTTCCTCGGATTCTGCGCACTGAGCCCAGGCTTGGCGGGTATCGCTATCTAATTTTGAAAGTAAAATAAAAATTAGCCAGGGATCCCTCTCTTCGCAATCAAGAGCTCGTAGACCACGACCAGCGATTGCTTGTTATATCGCTGTTCCAGCCGATCCCATGCTTCCCGATAGTTGTCATTAGTAACTGGAATATGTTTAACTAATGCAAGCGCGTCTCCGGCAAGGTACGATTTTAAATAATGAAATCGTTGGCAATCCGTCAGGCTCGAATTGGAAGCAATCGATCCAATAAACATGTCCGAAAAATGTTTCCAGTCCTCATAATTTCCAGAAAAAGTCGGAAGTTTAATTCGCTCGAACTGAAAATCGACATGACTTCTCTGGGATGTGTCTGCGGCTTGAACTGTGGCATCAATACTGTTTAAGGTGACATCCGTCTCAACTCCTCCAAAGTATTGCTGAGAATAGCGTGTGTAGCATAATGTTTGTCCTCATATGCGGCAAAATCCTCGTCAGGGTTCTCCCAATCGGCTTCCGATTTAAATGAATACAGCTCTTCCGAGAGCCGTACGAACCGCAAATAATTTTCCTGTAGTTGCGTCAGGCGGACAACTATTTTTTGCACTGAATGAATGTCATCAACAAATTTTAAGGCATTATTATGCGCACGAGTAATTTGGCTTTTGCAGAAGCCCCGTTGTTGAATCACACTCCGCATGGTAGTCGAAAGAAGGGAACGATTCTATACGATGTAGGAATCTATAGATCATCGTTTGCCAGAAGGCCAATAATCAAAATCAAATGCACGAAAGAAACGCAGTAATCCGGCTCGAAGGACCAATTTTTATGTTCATAAATAAACCCGCCAGTGTTAATGTTTAGTTTGATTTATTGGTTAATTTCAGACACTTAATATTAATTAGTTCGACACCGATGCGTACGTTTTCTCGCAGATCAAAAATGTGACTAACTTAAGCTTTGGCTGTACTCACGCCATACGATTAAACTAGCATAAGACGTAAACAAGTTACAGTTAGAAGGGAGTTAGAAGTTTGGAAAAGTACTGGGCAAGCTCGCGGACAATTACAGCGGTGCGGTGCTTACATTGATTCCGCTGATAAGCTCCGCTAAAGCTGCAGACAAATGATAATGTAAACAAAGATAAAGGGTGACTTGTTCGCATATACAGGGTGTCTCGTTCCCAAACAATAATTATTAAAGATCCGTTCGCTTCGCGAGTGATTCTTTTGTGATTTGTGCAGTAGTTTAAACAAATATACAAAGTAGTTTGCATTTTTCGACTCTTTGTTTTGTTTACTCTCCCTTTTTGTGCGTTGTTCGCAGTGGTGTTTGGTGTTGATTTTTGCATGCACATAAACTGCACTTTTCGCTCTCACTCTCTCTCTCTTTCGCTCTCCCACTGCTCTCGTGCGGTTCTTTTAACAGCTCGCTTGAAAGTTTTGGTCTTGTGTTTTCGTGCACAGTGGTCTGATTTCAGTTAAACATGGAAACCGTAAATGTTGTCTGCTTTTATAAAAATTGTTGCCAGGTTATAAAACCTGAGCAGCCAAAAATGACTTGTTGGCTATGTGATAGAATGGTGCATACTAAGTGCGCTGGTTTTAATGGCCGTACAAGCGATGACCTAGCAAAGGGTAAAAATCTAAATTACTGTTGTGATGCTTGCCTTGTGGTTGCGAACGAGATGAAATCGTTTATGCGCCAAACTAAAGGTGGCTTGAAAGAACTGATTAACAGTTTTGGCGTAGCTAGAGATAGTTTTCGTCGAGCCGATGATCTTCTTTCCGCGCTTAATTCACAGTTTAATGGCCTTAAGCTATTAGATGAATCTCCAAAGCGCAAAAAAGCCGCTGGTGGTAGGCTGCCTAAGGCCCCGCAACCACAGGCAACTGATCAACAGGACTCCGCAACTGATCAGCTGTCAATCGCAGCAAATCCACATATGCTGCTAAGATCGGCAGCTAAAAAAGATTCGGAGCAATCCGATCAATCAGCTGTGGATGGACCCCACCCTGTGATTGCTAAAAATTCCGAATTGTCTGCACTGGTTTCTCAACCAGTGATTCCACCTGTCTCAATTAGTTTACCACCACAAGGGAACATTGAGTCCGGACTACCGGCACAAGTTGGCGCTTCAGAAATACAATCTGCAGCGCCAAAACCCCTCGCGGTGGTTCCACTAAAGAAACAAATTTTTGTTTCTCGGCTTTCCCCTGATCAAACATCGTCGGATGTATTGTCTTATATACAAGACAAAACAAAAGCCGATAATATAAAAGTGGAAAAATTTAACTTTTCTTACGCTAGGGACATATCATCTTTCAAGATAACTGTCCCAAACGAGCTCTTTTCGACCATATGTTCGGGTGATTTTTGATCGGATAGTATGGTGGTAAAAGAGTTTGAAGCTAAGATCAAAAATAAGAAAAAGGTGACCGTGGGAATTAAACTTCCCTCACGTGGCCAGACCACTGCACCATCCGCCTCTTCATCTTCTTTTTCTTCAAAAAACTAACTACAAAACTTACTATCTCCTATCAAAATGTTAGAGGCTTGCGTAGCAAATTAATCAAATTGTATTGTGATAGTCTTTCATTTGCATCCCATATTATAGTGCTCACAGAGACTTGGTTAAAGCCGGAGATACTTAACTCCGAAGTCTTCCCAGGTATGTACACTATATATAGGTTTGACCGTCCCTCCAGACGGGGAGGTGGAGTCTTAATTGCGGTTAGATCTACCTTCGCGTCGGAGGAGTAACTTTTGGACGATTCCCGTAACTCGGAATTCTTATGTGTAAAGCTGTCTTTTTCCGACAGATCAGTTTATATTACGTGCTCCTATATTCCGCCATCTTCTGAATTCCCAGAATATCAGAATCATCTGTCCGCTATCCAGTCCATCTTGAATAAACTGTCTGACAGGGACCAATTGGTAGTTCTAGGTGATTTTAATATACCTGGCACAATGTGGTCCCCTGAAAAACAATGGAATATCCTTCTCCCTTTAGCACAACATTACTTTATTGACGGCTTGCTCGACTTATCGCTGTCGCAAGTTAATTATATTCCAAACTCTCTTGGTCGACTGTTGGATCTATGTATTGTAACAAGTCCTGAAAGTGTGTTTCTGTCCATTGTACAACCTCTTACTCAACCTGAAGATCAATATCATCCTACTTTCGAGGTGGAAACCGACTTAGGTACGGTATTAAAAGTAAATTCAGAGAAGTCAACAAAGCGCATTCCCTGTTTTCGCAAGGCAAATTTTCGGAGGCTAAACAATTTTATAGCTGGCTTTAATTGGTCCGATCTTTACTCCTGCAACATAATGGCGGATGCGATTAATATGTTTTATACCGCAATTAAATCATTTTTTGACTGTCGTCGTGCGTCACATGGAGTTGCATAAAACGGCTACACCACGCATTAGTTCCCGAAAGAAAGGGCAGACTAATCCGTGGTAGTAGAACACGTTTATTCAATGTTTCACAATTGCAACTAACTTAACTTATTAGCTCACCGCAGTGTGTCCTCCAACTCTTACACGACAATGAAAAGCTAAATTTTCCCGGCAATTTACAATGGCGAAAAAACAATGTGCCCAGACACATATGGGCTTACAAATCCTTCCACATTCGGACTTCTCAAAAATACTAACTAGCCTATCGATAACAATATTCGATTCGCGACATTGACTCTTGTGTTCCAATGTATTATACGTCAATCTCTAAATCTCCTTGGTTTAATAAAGAGTTGACACACCTAATAAATGTAAAGTCCAGACTCTATATAAAATTTAAAAATACCGGTTCTCAGTCCATTCTTTGTAAATATTTAAGCGCTCGGTTAAACATTACCGTGCTTAATGCTCAGTGCTACAAAAATTATTTAAACCGTTGTAAGTTCCAGTTTGCACAGGATCCGAAACAGTTTTCCAATTTCGTTAGCACTAAGCGAAAAACAAGTTTTTACCCTTCCTCGCTATTTTTTGAAAACACTACGATAACATCGGATCAGGCAATAGCCGATCTATTCGCCAAGTTTTTTCAAACAACATATTCTAGTTTACCTCACTCCGAACAGCCATACTCTTATGCGGTATATAAGTCGATTCTAATATTCTGCCCCACTATAAACGAAAGCTCACTGCTTAACGATCTTCAGGGTGTTAAACCGCTCTATTCGCCGGGTCCCGATGGAATCTCTCAGATTCTGTGCGGAAGCCTTGTGCAAGCCTTTACTGAAACTGTTTACCTTGTCTCTGGAATCTTCACAGTTTCCTCATATATGGAAGGAGTCCCTTGTGATTCCTCTTCACAAAAAAAGTAGCAACCTGGCTGCAATCAATTACAGAGGAATCTCTAAATTGTCGGCTATCCCAAAACTTTTCGAAAATGTTATCACTCCTCATTTGCAGCACCTTTGTAGATCAATCATATCACCGTGTCAACACGGTTTTATGAAACGCAGATCTACAACCACTAACCTGTTGGAGCTTACTTCTTTCGTAATACAGGGTTTCAAAAATAATCTTCAGACAGATGTCATTTACACTGATTTTAGTAAAGCATTTGACTCTGTTAATCATTACCTACTAATAAAAAAACTTGATCTCATAGGTTTCCCTGTTGATCTTCTAAATTGGATTTCAAGCTTTCTGAATGGCAGGACACAACAAGTCCTCTTTAAAAATTCGTTATCTTCTACTCTCCGAGTCACATCCGGTGTCCCACAAGGAAGCCATCTTGGTCCACTTCTTTTTACCTTATTCATTAACGACCTCCCCTTAATAATAAAACATTCGCGTGTACTTATGTACGCAGACGATGTTAAATTATGCCTCCAGTACAAGGACACTTCTTGGCATTTGGACTTACAATCCGATCTAGACCGATTTCAAATATGGTGCCGTGATAACATATTAGACTTAAATGGCTCCAAGTGTAAAGTTATGACCTTTTGTCGTGCCAACCCAATACGCACGACTTACACTCTAATTGGGTGCTCTCTGGACAGAATAACACGAGTTGATGATCTTGGTGTTCTTCTGGACCCAAAACTAAAATTTTCTGACCATATTTCGTCTATTGTCAATAAGGCCAGGGGTGTGCTTGCTTTTATAAAAAGGTGGTCTAAGGAATTTGATGATCCTTACATGACTAAAACCTTATTTATTTCGTTAGTCCGTCCGATTCTCGAGTACGGATCACCAGTTTGGAGTCCACAATACGCAGTCCACTCGGACCGCATTGAATCGGTCCAAAAAAACTTCTTACTTTTTGCCTTGCGGCGCCTAAATTGGGATGCAAACCGTATATTACCTCCTTATTCCAGTAGACTACTTTTAATTAATTTACAGTCCCTAGCTAACCGTAGAACTATGCTTGGAACAGTCTTTATTTGTAAGCTTATTCGGATGTTGAGAGTCCCGACTTGATTAGTCGGCTTAACTTATCGGTTCCAAGTAGATTCACTAGAAACTATATACCCCTTATCTTAAATCATTGTAGATCTAACTATGAGTTGCACGACCCTTACAGAGTTTTATGTTCTGACTATAATAGACTTTATCCTATTATCTGTAATCTTGATTCTCTGCCGCTCTTAAAGCAATCGATTTTAACTTTTCTATTACATAATTAGATCCTACTAACACTAATATTTAATATAGTTATTTAACATTATATTCATTTCCTCGATTCTGTTCTCTTTTCTATATCGCGTCTAACTTCTCGCGAATCGAGCCGTACGAAAAAGGGCAGCGCCCCTCGATCGGTTGGGCGGGAGGTGTGGACGTGGGACCCGTGCGAAAAAAAAAAATGTGTTTTACAAGAAAATAAAGAATTCGGTGAACACTATATAAATAAATTATTTGTTCCTAATGGAGTGGCGGAAGTAGCCGATTGAATATAAAAAGAAAAATCTAAGCGAATTTATTCGCGACCCACTCTCACAATTTTTTTTTTATTTTCTCTTTAATAATTCATTACAACAATAATAATAATAGTAATTCATGTAACAAGATTATAGAGAAGAAAACTTCCCTGGAAATTATGGCAGCATTTAAATAAATGCTTAGTTCCTTCTTTTAAATATATATTTAGCAACCTGCACCATTTAAACCCCTAATTATAACTTTCTTGAATAACGTTATAAACCTTTTTTTTCTGAATTCCCAACCAAAAACAAAAGAACCCTTTGCCTTAAATTCCCACATACTTTAGTTCATATTTATTTATGTACTTAGTTACTTTATTATGTACTTATTTTTAGCTGTTAATATTGTTATTAATTATTAATCAACCATGAATACAGAAAATATGAGTTTCTAAAAACTTAAATACTGACTCGGCTGACGTTTCTCCGGACGAAGGGTACCAAAGGGGCCACTAGAGCCATTCTCTAAAGGAAAGTGGTCATAGGTAGGGTAGGGCCATCCGCGAACACGATTTTATCGGTGTTTCACAGGCGACGAATTCTCAACCTTTTTCTCCTGTTCTAAAACTGTCCCCTTCCGAATTTATTAATTTGCTTCCTCCGACTTTGTATACTACCTCCTCTATTTTGTTGTTGTAAGCACGATCAATTTCTTGATCTTATTCAATAATGTATGTAACGAAAAGGTATCTGTACAAGCAAGACCACCACACCCAACGCCATGAGCTAGAGCCGGCCTCTAAAGCGTGCACCGGCAAGTACAGGTACTCTCGTCTCCCATCACTTTATTTCGTTACACGTTACACCTTGCCATATCGAAAATTTTTGTTGCCGACGGTAAAATTTGTAAAGTAAAGTTTGTAAATGTGGTCACAAATACATTTTCTTTTAAATATCCTGATTCTGATTTGATATAAAAAAGGCATTTATCTTTTTTTTCGACCAGACAAATGTGCCCGACTTACAAATCGAAAAGTTCATACAAATTCGAAAAAGGGTGGCAGCGATTACCAGAGAATGCCCGTTTGTAAATTGATGTTTTCGTCACACTTGAAACATGTGCGTCCTCGGCATTCCTTAACATCGAGGACCTTCTGAAATGGCACCCAGTTAAAGGGTGTATAGCTTATATTCCAACTATTAAAAAGGAGAATAGAAGCGCTATTTTGGAAATCAGACGGCAGTTGACGATAAGTTTTGCAAAATGCAACAATTGCAAAATAAGTTATTTTTTCACTCTCTTTTTCATTTTTATTTCGTTTATGTTTTATTATTTATCTTGTCAATTCCTAACGACACCAAGGTGTCCTAACGACACCTTGCTAACGACACCAATTTTTTTTTAAATATTTGGCTCGAGGTTAGTCATTCTTGGTTTAACAAAATATTGGTAAAAGATGTACCACCTAACCACACCACGGGTTGTGCAAAGGATGATCCGGTCATGGTCAAATGTGCATTTCTTGTACCTATGCGTAAAACCAGCCGTGGTTTTTAAATAATTTTCTTTAATTATCATATATTTAAACATAATTGTTCATAAATAAACCCGCCAGTGTTACTGTTTAGTTTGATTTATTGGTTAATTTCAGACACTTAATATTAATTAGTTCGACACCGATGCGTACGTTTTCTCGCAGATCAAAAATGTGACTAACTTAAGCTTTGGCTGTACTCACGCCATACGGTTAAACTAGCATAAGACGTAAACAAGTTACAGTTACAAGGGAGTTAGAAATTTGGAAAAGTACTGGGCAAGCTCGCGGACAATTACAGCGGTGCGATGCTTACATTGATTCCGCTGATAAGCTCCGCTGAAGCTGCAGACAAATGATAATGTAAACAAAGATAAAGGGTGACTTGTTCGCGTATACAGGGTGTCACGTTCCCAAACATACCGGCCCCCCTGAACGGTTGTTCAGCAGAGAGGCAGTACAGCGATTTTGGCAATTGGGCGTTTGTATAATCCGTGAGCAGTCTTCACTGTAACGACTCGGACCTTGTTGTCGATTCCTGCGTGCACTGCGGTGATGCGGCCAAGAATACATTTAGAGGGCGGTAGATTGGGCTCCTTGAGTACTACCAGTGTGTCGATCTTCAGATTCTCGGTTTCCAGATACCACTTTGTCCGCTCATGAAGAGATGTCAGGTATTCCATATGCCACCTTTTCCTAAAGCCTTGAACCATGGCTTCCAGCTGATTCCACCTCTCCAATCGATTGACTTGCATATCCAGACGACAGAGATCCAGAAATCAAAAAATGATCAGGCGTCAGTGGATCCAAAGGATTATCCCCAGTTGGGCACAGCGGGCGTGAATTCAGGATAGCTTCAATTTGGGTCAGGACAGTAGAGAGCTCCTCAAACGTTAATGCCTTTGATCCAAGTATCCGTTTCATATGGAGTTTAATTGAGCGAATTCCAGCTTCCCACATCCCTCCAAAATGGGGAGCAGACGGGGGTATAAAGTGCCAAGAAATCCCTTCATTGGCAAAGAATCCTGCTAGTTCCTCATCTTTGGCTTGTTGAATGGCCAGACGTCTCATGTCATCCAAAGTTTGCTTGCCTCCATGAAATGTAGTTCCATTGTCCGAATACAGGTCAGAAGGCTTCGCTCGGCGGATAATGAATCGTTGAAAGGCTGCGATGAAAGCCTGTGTAGTTAGCTCACTAACAACCTCGATGTGAAGTGCCTTTGTAGTAGGCACACGAAAATAGAAAACCATGCCTTTCCGATGCGTGGAGTTCTTCCCTTTGATTCCTTGATTGCGATCGGTCCAGCGTAGTCCAGCCCTGTGTGTTGAAAGCAGCGGCTAGCTTGAACTCGAGGAATCGGTAGCTCTCCCATGATCTGGTTGCTTGTGCCCTTTCGTTGAAGAAAACAGGATTTGCATTGGA
The DNA here is from genome assembly GCF_004382195.2 of Drosophila sechellia. NCBI lineage: Eukaryota > Metazoa > Arthropoda > Insecta > Diptera > Drosophilidae > Drosophila > Drosophila sechellia. The sequence goes on along the minus strand of NC_045949.1, from coordinate 23,637,545 downwards.
AGACTGCCTTTCTGACGAGATTGTGGGCTCCCAGAATCCAGTACTGCTGACGAAGATTGGTGAACGTTGCATCAACTCCAGTGTGCAGATAGGAGACATGAAAATGTCGAACCAGCAGTCCAGCTAGTGGTGTATCTTTAGGTATCAGAATCGGGTGCTTGGCGTTGTAGTTGAGTGTAGATTGCTCGATTCTACCACCGACTCGCATTACTCCATAATCATCCAGAAACGGAGAAAACCGGATAAGATCCGATTTAGCGTTAAGCTGACGTCGATTCTCTAGCTGCGCATATTCTCTGGTAAAGGATTTTTGTTGCACATGTCGAATAAGTCGGCGCTGTGCGTCCAGCAACTCTTCAGACGTAAGGAATGGTGCCGAATTCCTATGATGGGATCGAAGAGTGTGAATAAAGCGATGACAGTAGCTAGATACCCTTATAAGGTCCAGGTTGAGAATTTGTGGATGAGTAACTCGTGTATACTTTTATCAGGAAAGTTATGTAGAGTCGTGGGCTTTATGGCTCGTTCTTCGGTGTTGACATCGAAACTTGAAGATACGCTGAACTTGCTTGTAGAAGGTGGCCACTCAGAGGTGGGTGTGGCCAGCCAGGACGGACCTTTCCACCACAGTCGATGCTCCAGAAGCTTTGACGGATGAAGTCCTCGGGAAGCACAATCTGCAGGAGTGTCTTCCGTGCGAACATGGTTCCAGCAGCTACGGGGAAAGTCGCTCAATATCTCAGAAGTTCGGTTGCAGACGTAGGTGTTCCACCGTCGAGGGGGAGCTGAAAGCCAGTGTAGCACAATTTCTGAATCTGTCCAGCAGCTCGTGCTGAAAAGCGGAATTGTTAGTGATGTTTTGACAATAGAAAGCAATCGAGATAGAAGTAACGCAGCGTTTAGCTCCAAACGTGGAATTGATACGGGCTTGATCGGGGCCACCCGGGTTTTGGCGGCAACCAGAGTTACTTGAAAGCTGCATCCAACTGCAACTCGAGCGTAAACTACCGCACCGTAGGCGTGCGAGGATGCGTTGGCGAATCCGTGTAGATGAACATCTCAAAATGGTGACGCAATATACCGTGGTACTTGGCATTGCGTAAGTGCTGGCAAATCCTCTACTAAGGCTCTCCAGCGCGTACGTAGACTTTCAGGAATGGGGTCGTCCCACTGCAGGACACTTGTCCAGCTTTCTTGGAAGATTAGCTTGAGTAGAACTGTGACCGGCGCTACCAGTCCAAGCGGATCACAAATTCTTGATAGCTGAGACAAGAGCTCTCTTTTCGTCGGAGAAATGGTCGCATCGCATCCCTTTAGGTTGAGATACAGAACGTCCTTCCCAGGGTTCCATTGGATACCAAGAACCTTGACAGGTGAATCCGCAGCTGATTTGTTGAGGAGCTGGATAGGTTCAAAACATCTATCTTCATCTGGTAATGATTTCAGAAGACGCCAACTATTAGAACTCCATTTGCGTAGCTTGAATTTTCCTTATCCAAGAGGGCTATAAGCTCGTCCTTGAGAATCATAAGCTCCTCGAATGTGTTGGGTCCTGTAGGGATATCGTCCACATAGGCATCGTGCAGGAGAGCGTGAGCTGCTGCAGGGTATTCATGGCCATGATCGTCGGCAAGTTGCTTTAGAACTCGAACAGCCAGAAATGGTGACGGTGGCAATCCGTAGGTAACCGTCAGCAGGCGAAAATGAAGCAGAGGTTCATTCTCAATCGTGCGCCAAACAATGCGCTGAAAATTGGTGTGTGGCTTAAAGATATTAATGCCTCGAAACATCTTTTCGACATCTGCGCATAAAACATATTGGTGCTGCCGGAAGCGTAGACAAACGCCAAGAAGATCGCGTTGAATCGGTGGACCAATATGTAGTCTGTCATTGAGCGATACTCCAGAGCTGTCCTTTCCTGATCCATCAAAAACTACACGACATTTGGTAGTCAGACTGTCCAGTTTGATAACAACGTGGTGCGGCAAATAGAAGCAGGTGTCTGGGGACTCCTCAACCTGAGCCGAGGTCAGTTGTTCTATATGTCCACGTTGCAAGTAGTCGTCCAGGAAAGCTTCGTACTGCTGCTTCAATTCTGGATCCCGACGAAATTTGCGTTCCAGCGAGAAGAAGCGATTGATGGCCTGTGGCAAGGTCGAATCAATAGGCGGTGCCTTCTCCTTGAAGGGATACTCGACGACGTACACCCCGTCCGTCGAGCGCTTGTGTGTGGCACCAAAATGACGCTCTGTGGGATCGCTGGCGTCCAGGAGAGCCTGGTTAGGCTGAATGCTGTCCATCTCCATGAATGAACGAACCATCGTGGCTAGGTCCGCGTGCTGAGTAACCGCAGAAGTAGGGTGATCATCGAATGCAGAGTAAGAGTCTGCCAGAATCCAACCAAATACAGTATTGAGAGCGATAGGAAAGTCGTTACCAAAGTGTTTTCGATCTCCTGTGTATAGGAAGCTCGCAGATTTGCCTCCACGTAGAGGATGAGGTGTCAAGTACTTGGGCAGGATGTGATGACGTCAGCGAGTTGAGAATGAACGAGACCAATTCGACAGTTTGGCCCGAATGACGAGAGCGCAGCTTGATATGTGCGCGTCCTAGGGTAACGCCCGCGCTGTTGGCGGCGAGACCGAGAATAGAAATCCGTGCGTGCGTTCGACGCACGCCTATTCGCTGAACAAATGATTCCGATGCCAAGGTTATTGTAGATCCAGTGTCCAGGAGCAGCCTGCAGGTTGAAGTGTGTCCCCAGGCGTCGATGACGTCAGCAAGGATGGTTGGCAACAGAGTCTGAGAACCAGCCGCCGGAATATTCTCCAGAGTATGATGCGTAAAGTTGTTTTCCGCGGGAGTCTCGCTTCCCAAGCGATGACCTTCTCGAGCTAGCGGTTGATTGTGGCCAATTGTAGATCCCGCATGTGAGACTGCTGGTCGATCGCGGCTGTCAACACTTGCTGTGTCAATGTTGTTGCCATTTTGAATTGGCTGCGACGAGCCATGAACCAAACTATGATGCTTGCGGCGGCAGATCCGACAAGTATGCCTCGATGTACAGTTGCCCATCATATGAGCCGGGCTGAGGCAATTGAAACAGAGCTTTCTTGATTTGAGGAAGTCTCGGCGAGATGCAATGTCGAGTGCGATGAATTGAGGACACTTAAACAGTTGGTGATTCTGCTGGCACGATGTGCACTTCGGCTCTTCCCGTCTTGGATGCGTGTCTGCGTGGTGCGTGGTAGCTGCGCGTCGAGCTTGGGTTGATCGAGTTAATTTAAAAGCCTCCAACGTATCGCAGCGTGACGTGAGAAATTGATGGTCACACCTTTTTCCTCGGATTCTGCGCACTGAGCCCAGGCTTGGCGGGTATCGCTATCTAATTTTGAAAGTAAAATAAAAATTAGCCAGGGATCCCTCTCTTCGCAATCAAGAGCTCGTAGACCACGACCAGCGATTGCTTGTTATATCGCTGTTCCAGCCGATCCCATGCTTCCCGATAGTTGTCATTAGTAACTGGAATATGTTTAACTAATGCAAGCGCGTCTCCGGCAAGGTACGATTTTAAATAATGAAATCGTTGGCAATCCGTCAGGCTCGAATTGGAAGCAATCGATCCAATAAACATGTCCGAAAAATGTTTCCAGTCCTCATAATTTCCAGAAAAAGTCGTAAGTTTAATTCGCTCGAACTGAAAATCGACATGACTTCTCTGGGATGTGTCTGCGGCTTGAACTGTGGCATCAATACTGTTTAAGGTGATATCCGTCTCAACTCCTCCAAAGTATTGCTGAGAATAGCGTGTGTAGCATAATGTTTGTCCTCATATGCGGCAAAATCCTCGTCAGGGTTCTCCCAATCGGCTTCCGATTTAAATGAATACAGCTCTTCCGAGAGCCGTACGAACCGCAAATAATTTTCCTGTAGTTGCGCCAGGCGGACAACTATTGTTTGCACTGAATGAATATCATCAACAAATTTTAAGGCATTATTATGCGCACGAGTAATTTGGCTTTTGCAGAAGCCCCGTTGTTGAATCACACTCCGCATGGTAGTCGAAAGAAGGGAACGATTCTATACGATGTAGGAATCTATAGATCATCGTTTGCCAAAAGGCCAATAATCAAAATCAAATGCACGAAAGAAACGCAGTAATCCGGCTCGAAGGACCAATTTTTATGTTCATAAATAAACCCGCCAGTGTTAATGTTTAGTTTGATTTATTGGTTAATTTCAGACACTTAATATTAATTAGTTCGACACCGATGCGTACGTTTTCTCGCAGATCAAAAATGTGACTAACTTAAGCTTTGGCTGTACTCACGCCATACGATTAAACTAGCATAAGACGTAAACAAGTTACAGTTAGAAGGGAGTTAGAAGTTTGGAAAAGTACTGGGCAAGCTCGCGGACAATTACAGCGGTGCGATGCTTACATTGATTCCGCTGATAAGCTCCGCTGAAGCTGCAGACAAATGATAATGTAAACAAAGATAAAGGGTGACTTGTTCGCATATACAGGGTGTCTCGTTCGCAAACAATAATTATTAAAGATCCGTTCGCTTCGCGAGTGATTCTTTTGTGATTTGTGCAGTAGTTTAAACAAATATACAAAGTAGTTTGCATTTTTCGACTCTTTGTTTTGTTTACTCTCCCTTTTTGTGCGTTGTTCGCAGTGGTGTTTGGTGTTGATTTTTGCATGCACATAAACTGCACTTTTCGCTCTCACTCTCTCTCTCTTTCGCTCTCCCACTGCTCTCGTGCGGTTCTTTTAACAGCTCGCTTGAAAGTTTTGGTCTTGTGTTTTCGTGCACAGTGGTCTGATTTCAGTTAAACATGGAAACCGTAAATGTTGTCTGCTTTTATAAAAATTGTTGCCAGGTTATAAAACCTGAGCAGCCAAAAATGACTTGTTGGCTATGTGATAGAATGGTGCATACTAAGTGCGCTGGTTATAATGGCCGTACAAGCGATGACCTAGCAAAGGGTAAAAATCTAAATTACTGTTGTGATGCTTGCCTTGTGGTTGCGAACGAGATGAAATCGTTTATGCGCCAAACTAAAGGTGGCTTGAAAGAACTGATTAACAGTTTTGGCGTAGCTAGAGATAGTTTTCGTCGAGCCGATGATCTTCTTTCCGCGCTTAATTCACAGTTTAATGGCCTTAAGCTATTAGATGAATCTCCAAAGCGCAAAAAAGCCGCTGGTGGTAGGCTGCCTAAGGCCCCGCAACCACAGGCAACTGATCAACAGGACTCCGCAACTGATCAGCTGTCAATCGCAGCAAATCCACATATGCTGCTAAGATCGGCAGCTAAAAAAGATTCGGAGCAATCCGATCAATCAGCTGTGGATGGACCCCACCCTGTGATTGCTAAAAATTCCGAATTGTCTGCACTGGTTTCTCAACCAGTGATTCCACCTGTCTCGATTAGTTTACCACCACAAGGGAACATTGAGTCCGGACTACCGGCACAAGTTGGCGCTTCAGAAATACAATCTGCAGCGCCAAAACCCCTCGCGGTGGTTCCACTAAAGAAACAAATTTTTGTTTCTCGGCTTTCCCCTGATCAAACATCGTCGGATGTATTGTCTTATATACAAGACAAAACAAAAGCCGATAATATAAAAGTGGAAAAATTTAACTTTTCTTACGCTAGGGACATATCATCTTTCAAGATAACTGTCCCAAACGAGCTCTTTTCGACCATATGTTCGGGTGATTTTTGATCGGATAGTATGGTGGTAAAAGAGTTTGAAGCTAAGATCAAAAATAAGAAAAAGGTGCCCGTGGGAATTAAACTTCCCTCACGTGGCCAGACCACTGCACCATCCGCCTCTTCATCTTCTTCCTCTCCAAAAAACTAACTACAAAACTTACTATCTCCTATCAAAATGTTAGAGGCTTGCGTAGCAAATTAATCAAATTGTATTGTGATAGTCTTTCATTTGCATCCCATATTATAGTGCTCACAGAGACTTGGTTAAAGCCGGAGATACTTAACTCCGAAGTCTTCCCAGGTATGTACACTATATATAGGTTTGACCGTCCCTCCAGACGGGGAGGTGGAGTCTTAATTGCGGTTAGATCTACCCTCGCGTCGGAGGAGTTACTTTTGGACGATTCCCCTAACTCGGAATTCGTATGTGTAAAGCTGTCTTTTTCCGACAGATCAGTTTATATTACGTGCTCCTATATTCCGCCATCTTCTGAATTCCCAGAATATCAGAATCATCTGTCCGCTATCCAGTCCATCTTGAATAAACTGTCTGACAGGGACCAATTGGTAGTTCTAGGTGATTTTAATTACCTGGCACAATGTGGTCCCCTGAAAAACAATGGAATATCCTTCTCCCTTTAGCACAACATTACTTTATTGACGGCTTGCTCGACTTATCCCTATCGCAAGTTAATTATATTCCAAACTCTCTTGGTCGACTGTTGGATCTATGTATTGTAACAAGTCCTGAAAGTGTGTTTCTGTCCATTGTAGAACCTCTTACTCAACCTGAAGATCAATATCATCCTACTTTCGAGGTGGAAACCGACTTAGGTACGGTATTAAAAGTAAATTCAGAGAAGTCAACAAAGCGCATTCTCTGTTTTCGCAAGGCAAATTTTCGGAGGCTAAACAATTTTATAGCTGGCTTTAATTGGTCCGATCTTTACTCCTGCAACATAATGGCGGATGCGATTAATATGTTTTATACCGCAATTAAATCATTTTTTGACTGTCGTCGTGCGTCACATGGAGTTGCCTTAAACGGCTACACCACGCATTAGTTCCCGAAAGAAAGGGCAGACTAATCCGTGGTAGTAGAACACGTTTATTCAATGTTTCACAATTGCAACTAACTTAACTTATTAGCTCACCGCAGTGTGTCCTCCAACTCTTACACGACAATGAAAAGCTAAATTTTCCCGGCAATTTACAATGGCGAAAAAACAATGTGCCCAGACACATATGGGCTTACAAATCCTTCCACATTCGGACTTCTCAAAAATACTAACTAGCCTATCGATAACAATATTCGATTCGCGACATTGACTCTTGTGTTCCAATGTATTATACGTCAATCTCTAAATCTCCTTGGTTTAATAAAGAGTTGACACACCTAATAAATGTAAAGTCCAGACTCTATATAAAATTTAAAAATACCGGTTCTCAGTCCATTCTTTGTAAATATTTAAGCGCTCGGTTAAACATTACCGTGCTTAATGCTCAGTGCTACAAAAATTATTTAAACCGTTGTAAGTTCCAGTTTGCACAGGATCCGAAACAGTTTTCCAATTTCGTTAGCACTAAGCGAAAAACAAGTTTTTACCCTTCCTCGCTATTTTTTGAAAACACTACGATAACATCGGATCAGGCAATAGCCGATCTATTCGCCAAGTTTTTTCAAACAACATATTCTAGTTTACCTCACTCCGAACAGCCATACTCTTATGCGGTATATAAGTCGATTCTAATATTCTGCCCCACTATAAACGAAAGCTCACTGCTTAACGATCTTCAGGGTGTTAGACCGCTCTATTCGCCGGGTCCCGATGGAATCTCTCAGATTCTGTGCGGAAGCCTTGTGCAAGCCTTTACTGAAACTGTTTACCTTGTCTCTGGAATCTTCACAGTTTCCTCATATATGGAAGGAGTCCCTTGTGATTCCTCTTCACAAAAAAGGTAGCAACCTGGCTGCAATCAATTACAGAGGAATCTCTAAATTGTCGGCTATCCCAAAACTTTTCGAAAATGTTATCACTCCTCATTTGCAGCACCTTTGTAGATCAATCATATCACCGTGTCAACACGGTTTTATGAAACGCAGATCTACAACCACTAACCTGTTGGAGCTTACTTCTTTCGTAATACAGGGTTTCAAAAATAATCTTCAGACAGATGTCATTTACACTGATTTTAGTAAAGCATTTGACTCTGTTAATCATTACCTACTAATAAAAAAACTTGATCTCATAGGTTTCCCTGTTGATCTTCTAAATTGGATTTCAAGCTTTCTGAATGGCAGGACACAACAAGTCCTCTTTAAAAATTCGTTATCTTCTACTCTCCGAGTCACATCCGGTGTCCCACAAGGAAGCCATCTTGGTCCACTTCTTTTTACCTTATTCATTAACGACCTCCCCTTAATAATAAAACATTCGCGTGTACTTATGTACGCAGACGATGTTAAATTATGCCTCCAGTACAAGGACACTTCTTGGCATTTGGACTTAAAATCCGATCTAGACCGATTTCAAATATGGTGCCGTGATAACATATTAGACTTAAATGGCTCCAAGTGTAAAGTTATGACCTTTTGTCGTGCCAACCCAATACGCACGACTTACACTCTAAGTGGGTGCTCTCTGGACAGAATAACACGAGTTGATGATCTTGGTGTTCTTCTGGACCCAAAACTAAAATTTTCTGACCATATTTCGTCTATTGTCAATAAGGCCAGGGGTGTGCTTGCTTTTATAAAAAGGTGGTCTAAGGAATTTGATGATCCTTACATGACTAAAACCTTATTTATTTCGTTAGTCCGTCCGATTCTCGAGTACGGATCACCAGTTTGGAGTCCACAATACGCAGTCCACTCGGACCGCATTGAATCGGTCCAAAAAAACTTCTTACTTTTTGCCTTGCGGCGCCTAAATTGGGATGCAAACCGTATATTACCTCCTTATTCCAGTAGACTACTTTTAATTAATTTACAGTCCCTAGCTAACCGTAGAACTATGCTTGGAACAGTCTTTATTTGTAAGCTTATTCGGATGTTGAGAGTCCCGACTTGATTAGTCGGCTTAACTTATCGGTTCCAAGTAGATTCACTAGAAACTATATACCCCTTATCTTAAATCATTGTAGATCTAACTATGAGTTGCACGACCCTTACAGAGTTTTATGTTCTGACTATAATAGACTTTATCCTATTATCTGTAATCTTGATTCTCTGCCGCTCTTAAAGCAATCGATTTTAACTTTTCTATTACATAATTAGATCCTACTAACACTAATATTTAATATAGTTATTTAACATTATATTCATTTCCTCGATTCTGTTCTCTTTTCTATATCGCGTCTAACTTCTCGCGAATCGAGCCGTACGAAAAAGGGCAGCGCCCCTCGATCGGTTGGGCGGGAGGTGTGGACGTGGGACCCGTGCGAAAAAAAAAATGTGTTTTACAAGAAAATAAAGAATTCGGTGAACACTATATAAATAAATTATTTGTTCCTAATGGAGTGGCGGAAGTAGCCGATTGAATATAAAAAGAAAAATCTAACCGAATTTATTCGCGACCCACTCTCACAATTTTTTTTTTATTTTCTCTTTAATAATTCATTACAACAATAATAATAATAGTAATTCATGTAACAAGATTATAGAGAAGAAAACTTCCCTGGAAATTATGGCAACATTTAAATAAATGCTTAGTTCCTTCTTTTAAATATATATTTAGCAACCTGCACCATTTAAACCCCTAATTATAACTTTCTTGAATAACGTTATAAACCTTTTTTTTCTGAATTCGCAACCAAAAACAAAAGAACCCTTTGCCTTAAATTCCCACATACTTTAGTTCATATTTATTTATGTACTTAGTTACTTTATTATGTACTTATTTTTAGCTGTTAATATTGTTATTAATTATTAATCAACCATGAATACAGAAAATATGAGTTTCTAAAAACTTAAATACTGACTCGGCTGACGTTTCTCCGGACGAAGGGTACCAAAGGGGCCACTAGAGCCATTCTCTAAAGGAAAGTGGTCATAGGTAGGGTAGGGCCATCCGCGAACACGATTTTATCGGTGTTTCACAGGCGACGAATTCTCAACCTTTTTCTCCTGTTCTAAAACTGTCCCCTTCCGAATTTATTAATTTGCTTCCTCCGACTTTGTATACTACCTCCTCTATTTTGTTGTTGTAAGCACGATCAATTTCTTGATCTTATTAAATAATGTATGTAACGAAAAGGTATCTGTACAAGCAAGACCACCACACCCAACGCCATGAGCTAGAGCCGGCCTCTAAAGCGTGCACCGGCAAGTACAGGTACTCTCGTCTCCCATCAATTTATTTCGTTACACGTTACACCTTGCCATATCGAAAATTTTTGTTGCCGACGGTAAAATTTGTAAAGTAAAGTTTGTAAATGTGGTCACAAATACATTTTCTTTTAAATATCCTGATTCTGATTTGATATAAAAAAGGCATTTATCTTTTTTTTCGACCAGACAAATGTGCCCGACTTACAAATCGAAAAGTTCATACAAATTCGAAAAAGGGTGGCAGCGATTACCAGAGAATGCCCGTTTGTAAATTGATGTTTTCGTCACACTTGAAACATGTGCGTCCTCGGCATTCCTTAACATCGAGGACCTTCTGAAATGGCACCCAGTTAAAGGGTGTATAGCTTATATTCCAACTATTAAAAAGGAGAATAGAAGCGCTATTTTGGAAATCAGACGGCAGTTGACGATAAGTTTTGCAAAATGCAACAATTGCAAAATAAGTTATTTTTTCACTCTCTTTTTCATTTTTATTTCGTTTATGTTTTATTATTTATCTTGTCAATTCCTAACGACACCAAGGTGTCCTAACGACACCTTGCTAACGACACCAATTTTTTTTTAAATATTTGGCTCGAGGTTAGTAATTCTTGGTTTAACAAAATATTGGTAAAAGATGTACCACCTAACCACACCACGGGTTGTGCAAAGGATGATCCGGTCATGGTCAAATGTGCATTTCTTGTACCTATGCGTAAAACCAGCCGTGGTTTTTAAATAATTTTCTTTAATTATCATATATTTAAACATAATTGTTCATAAATAAACCCGCCAGTGTTACTGTTTAGTTTGATTTATTGGTTAATTTCAGACACTTAATATTAATTAGTTCGACACCGATGCGTACGTTTTCTCGCAGATCAAAAATGTGACTAACTTAAGCTTTGGCTGTACTCACGCCATACGGTTAAACTAGCATAAGACGTAAACAAGTTACAGTTACAAGGGAGTTAGAAATTTGGAAAAGTACTGGGCAAGCTCGCGGACAATTACAGCGGTGCGATGCTTACATTGATTCCGCTGATAAGCTCCGCTGAAGCTGCAGACAAATGATAATGTAAACAAAGATAAAGGGTGACTTGTTCGCGTATACAGGGTGTCACGTTCCCAAACATACCGGCCCCCCTGAACGGTTGTTCAGCAGAGAGGCAGTACAGCGATTTTGGCAATTGGGCGTTTGTATAATCCGTGAGCAGTCTTCACTGTAACGACTCGGACCTTGTTGTCGATTCCTGCGTGCACTGCGGTGATGCGGCCAAGAATACATTTAGAGGGCGGTAGATTGGGCTCCTTGAGTACTACCAGTGTGTCGATCTTCAGATTCTCGGTTTCCAGATACCACTTTGTCCGCTCATGAAGAGATGTCAGGTATTCCATATGCCACCTTTTCCTAAAGCCTTGAACCATGGCTTCCAACTGATTCCACCTCTCCAATCGATTGACTTGCATATCCAGACGACAGAGATCCAGAGATCAAAAAATGATCAGGCGTCAGTGGATCCAAAGGATTATCCCCAGTTGGGCACAGCGGGCGTGAATTCAGGATAGCTTCAATTTGGGTCAGGACAGTAGAGAGCTCCTCAAACGTTAATGCCTTTGATCCAAGTATCCGTTTCATATGGAGTTTAATTGAGCGAATTCCAGCTTCCCACATCCCTCCAAAATGGGGAGCAGACGGGGGTATAAAGTGCCAAGAAATCCCTTCATTGGCAAAGAATCCTGCTAGTTCCTCATCTTTGGCTTGTTGAATGGCCAGACGTCTCATGTCATCCAAAGTTTGCTTGCCTCCATGAAATGTAGTTCCATTGTCCGAATACAGGTCAGAAGGCTTCGCTCGGCGGATAATGAATCGTTGAAAGGCTGCGATGAAAGCCTGTGTAGTTAGCTCACTAACAACCTCGATGTGAAGTGCCTTTGTAGTAGGCACACGAAAATAGAAAACCATGCCTTTCCGATGCGTGGAGTTCTTCCCTTTGATTCCTTGATTGCGATCGGTCCAGCGTAGTCCAGCCCTGTGTGTTGAAAGTAGCGGCTAGCTTGAACTCGAGGAATTGGTAGCTCTCCCATGATCTGGTTGCTTGTGCCCTTTCGTTGAAGAAAACAGGATTTGCATTGGAAGACTGCCTTTCTGACGAGATTGCGGGCTCCCAGAATCCAGTACTGCTGACGAAGATTGGTGAACGTTGCATCAACTCCAGTGTGCAGATAGGAGACATGAAAATGTCGAACCAGCAGTCCAGCTAGTGGTGTATCTTTAGGTATCAGAATCGGGTGCTTGGCGTTGTAGTTGAGTGTAGATTGCTCGATTCTACCACCGACTCGCATTACTCCATAATCATCCAGAAACGGAGAAAACCGGATAAGATCCGATTTAGCGTTAAGCTGACGTCGATTCTCTAGCTGCGCATATTCTCTGGTAAAGGATTTTTGTTGCACATGTCGAATAAGTCGGCGCTGTGCGTCCAGCAACTCTTCAGACGTAAGGAATGGTGCCGAATTCCTATGATGGGATCGAAGAGTGTGAATAAAGCGATGACAGTAGCTAGATACCCTTATAAGACGCGTCCAGGTTGAGAATTTGTGGATGAGTAACTCGTGTATACTTTTATCAGGAAAGTTATGTAGAGTCGTGGGCTTTATGGCTCGTTCTTCGGTGTTGACATCGAAACTTGAAGATACGCTGAACTTGCTTGTAGAAGGTGGCCACTCAGAGGTGGGTGTGGCCAGCCAGGACGGACCTTTCCACCACAGTCGATGCTCCAGAAGCTTTGACGGATGAAGTCCTCGGGAAGCACAATCTGCAGGAGTGTCTTCCGTGCGAACATGGTTCCAGCAGCTACGGGGAAAGTCGCTCAATATCTCAGAAGTTCGGTTGCAGACGTAGGTGTTCCACCGTCGAGGGGGAGCTGAAAGCCAGTGTAGCACAATTTCTGAATCTGTCCAGCAGCTCGTGCTGAAAAGCGGAATTGTTAGTGATGTTTTGACAATAGAAAGCAATCGAGATAGAAGTAACGCAGCGTTTAGCTCCAAACGTGGAATTGATACGGGCTTGATCGGGGCCACCCGGGTTTTGGCGGCAACCAGAGTTACTTGAAAGCTGCATCCAACTGCAACTCGAGCGTAAACTACCGCACCGTAGGCGTGCGAGGATGCGTTGGCGAATCCGTGTAGATGAACATCTCAAAATGGTGACGCAATATACCGTGGTACTTGGCATTGCGTAAGTGCTGGCAAATCCTCTACTAAGGCTCTCCAGCGCGTACGTAGACTTTCAGGAATGGGGTCGTCCCACTGCAGGACACTTGTCCAGCTTTCTTGGAAGATTAGCTTGAGTAGAACTGTGACCGGCGCTACCAGTCCAAGCGGATCACAAATTCTTGATAGCTGAGACAAGAGCTCTCTTTTCGTCGGAGAAATGGTCGCATCGCATCCCTTTAGGTTGAGATACAGAACGTCCTTCCCAGGGTTCCATTGGATACCAAGAACCTTGACAGGTGAATCCGCAGCTGATTTGTTGAGGAGCTGGATAGGTTCAAAACATCTATCTTCATCTGGTAATGATTTCATAAGACGCCAACTATTAGAACTCCATTTGCGTAGCTTGAATTTTCCCTTATCCAAGAGGGCTATAAGCTCGTCCTTGAGAATCATAAGCTCCTCGAATGTGTTGGGTCCTGTAGGGATATCGTCCACATAGGCATCGTGCAGAAGAGCGTGAGCTGCTGCAGGGTATTCATGGCCATGATCGTCGGCAAGTTGCTTTAGAACTCGAACAGCCAGAAATGGTGACGGTGGCAATCCGTAGGTAACCGTCAGCAGGCGAAAATGAAGCAGAGGTTCATTCTCAATCGTGCGCCAAACAATGCGCTGAAAATTGGTGTGTGGCTTAAAGATATTAATGCCTCGAAACATCTTTTCGACATCTGCGCATAAAACATATTGGTGCTGCCGGAAGCGTAGACAAACGCCAAGAAGATCGCGTTGAATCGGTGGACCAATATGTAGTCTGTCATTGAGCGATACTCCAGAGCTGTCCTTTCCTGATCCATCAAAAACTACACGACATTTGGTAGTCAGACTGTCCAGTTTGATAACAACGTGGTGCGGCAAATAGAAGCAGGTGTCTGGGGACTCCTCAACCTGAGCCGAGGTCAGTTGTTCTATATGTCCACGTTGCAAGTAGTCGTCCAGGAAAGCTTCGTACTGCTGCTTCAATTCTGGATCCCGACGAAATTTGCGTTCCAGCGAGAAGAAGCGATTGATGGCCTGTGGCAAGGTCGAATCAATAGGCGGTGCCTTCTCCTTGAAGGGATACTCGACGACGTACACCCCGTCCGTCGAGCGCTTGTGTGTGGCAGCAAAATGACGCTCTGTGGGATCGCTGGCGTCCAGGAGAGCCTGGTTAGGCTGAATGCTGTCCATCTCCATGAATGAACGAACCATCGTGGCTAGGTCCGCGTGCTGAGTAACCGCAGAAGTAGGGTGATCATCGAATGCAGAGTAAGAGTCTGCCAGAATCCAACCAAATACAGTATTGAGAGCGATAGGAAAGTCGTTACCAAAGTGTTTTCGATCTCCTGTGTATAGGAAGCTCGCAGATTTGCCTCCACGTAGAGGATGAGGTGTCAATAACTTGGGCAGGATGTGATGACGTCAGCGAGTTGAGAATGAACGAGATCAATTCGACAGTTTGGCCCGAATGACGAGAGCGCAGCTTGATATGTGCGCGTCCTAGGGTAACGCCCGCGCTGTTGGCGGCGAGACCGAGAATAGAAATCCGTGCGTGCGTTCGACGCACGCCTATTCGCTGAACAAATGATTCCGATGCCAAGGTTATTGTAGATCCAGTGTCCAGGAGCAGCCTGCAGGTTGAAGTGTGTCCCCAGGCGTCGATGACGTCAGCAAGGATGGTTGGCAACAGAGTCTGAGAACCAGCCGCCGGAATATTCTCCAGAGTATGATGCGTAAAGTTGTTTTCCGCGGGAGTCTCGCTTCCCAAGCGATGACCTTCTCGAGCTAGCGGTTGATTGTGGCCAATTGTAGATCCCGCATGTGAGACTGCTGGTCGATCGCGGCTGTCAACACTTGCTGTGTCAATGTTGTTGCCATTTTGAATTGGCTGCGACGAGCCATGAACCAAACTATGATGCTTGCGGCGGCAGATCCGACAAGTATGCCTCGATGTACAGTTGCCCATCATATGAGCCGGGCTGAGGCAATTGAAACAGAGCTTTCTTGATTTGAGGAAGTCTCGGCGAGATGCAATGTCGAGTGCGATGAATTGAGGACACTTAAACAGTTGGTGATTCTGCTGGCACGATGTGCACTTCGGCTCTTCCCGTCTTGGATGCGTGTCTGCGTGGTGCGTGGTAGCTGCGCGTCGAGCTTGGGTTGATCGAGTTAATTTAAAAGCCTCCAACGTATCGCAGCGTGACGTGAGAAATTTCAAGAATCGGTTGATGGTCACACCTTTTTCCTCGGATTCTGCGCACTGAGCCCAGGCTTGGCGGGTATCGCTATCTAATTTTGAAAGTAAAATAAAAATTAGCCAGGGATCCCTCTCTTCGCAATCAAGAGCTCGTAGACCACGACCAGCGATTGCTTGTTATATCGCTGTTCCAGCCGATCCCATGCTTCCCGATAGTTGTCATTAGTAACTGGAATATGTTTAACTAATGCAAGCGCGTCTCCGGCAAGGTACGATTTTAAATAATGAAATCGTTGGCAATCCGTCAGGCTCGAATTGGAAGCAATCGATCCAATAAACATGTCCGAAAAATGTTTCCAGTCCTCATAATTTCCAGAAAAAGTCGGAAGTTTAATTCGCTCGAACTGAAAATCGACATGACTTCTCTGGGATGTGTCTGCGGCTTGAACTGTGGCATCAATACTGTTTAAGGTGACATCCGTCTCAACTCCTCCAAAGTATTGCTGAGAATAGCGTGTGTAGCATAATGTTTGTCCTCATATGCGGCAAAATCCTCGTCAGGGTTCTCCCAATCGGCTTCCGATTTAAATGAATACAGCTCTTCCGAGAGCCGTACGAACCGCAAATAATTTTCCTGTAGTTGCGCCAGGCGGACAACTATTTTTTGCACTGAATGAATGTCATCAACAAATTTTAAGGCATTATTATGCGCACGAGTAATTTGGCTTATGCAGAAGCCCCGTTGTTGAATCACACTCCGCATGGTAGTCGAAAGAAGGGAACGATTCTATACGATGTAGGAATCTATAGATCATCGTTTGCCAAAAGGCCAATAATCAAAATCAAATGCACGAAAGAAACGCAGTAATCCGGCTCGAAGGACCAATTTTTATGTTCATAAATAAACCCGCCAGTGTTAATGTTTAGTTTGATTTATTGGTTAATTTCAGACACTTAATATTAATTAGTTCGACACCGATGCGTACGTTTTCTCGCAGATCAAAAATGTGACTAACTTAAGCTTTGGCTGTACTCACGCCATACGATTAAACTAGCATAAGACGTAAACAAGTTACAGTTAGAAGGGAGTTAGAAGTTTGGAAAAGTACTGGGCAAGCTCGCGGACAATTACAGCGGTGCGATGCTTACATTGATTCCGCTGATAAGCTCCGCTGAAGCTGCAGACAAATGATAATGTAAACAAAGATAAAGGGTGACTTGTTCGCATATACAGGGTGTCTCGTTCCCAAACAATAATTATTAAAGATCCGTTCGCTTCGCGAGTGATTCTTTTGTGATTTGTGCAGTAGTTTAAACAAATATACAAAGTAGTTTGCATTTTTCGACTCTTTGTTTTGTTTACTCTCCCTTTTTGTGCGTTGTTCGCAGTGGTGTTTGGTGTTGATTTTTGCATGCACATAAACCGCACTTTTCGCTCTCACTCTATCTCTCTTTCGCTCTCCCACACAAAATCTAAATTTCTCAGCGTGCAGACTGCTCTCGTGCGGTTCTTTTAACAGCTCGCTTGAAAGTTTTGGTCTTGTGTTTTCGTGCACAGTGGTCTGATTTCAGTTAAACATGGAAACCGTAAATGTTGTCTGCTTTTATAAAAATTGTTGCCAGGTTATAAAACCTGAGCAGCCAAAAATGACTTGTTGGCTATGTGATAGAATGGTGCATACTAAGTGCGCTGGTTATAATGGCCGTACAAGCGATGACCTAGCAAAGGGTAAAAATCTAAATTACTGTTGTGATGCTTGCCTTGTGGTTGCGAACGAGATGAAATCGTTTATGCGCCAAACTAAAGGTGGCTTGAAAGAACTGATTAACAGTTTTGGCGTAGCTAGAGATAGTTTTCGTCGAGCCGATGATCTTCTTTCCGCGCTTAATTCACAGTTTAATGGCCTTAAGCTATTAGATGAATCTCCAAAGCGCAAAAAAGCCGCTGGTGGTAGGCTGCCTAAGGCCCCGCAACCACAGGCAACTGATCAACAGGACTCCGCAACTGATCAGCTGTCAATCGCAGCAAATCCACATATGCTGCTAAGATCGGCAGCTAAAAAAGATTCGGAGCAATCCGATCAATCAGCTGTGGATGGACCCCACCCTGTGATTGCTAAAAATTCCGAATTGTCTGCACTGGTTTCTCAACCAGTGATTCCACCTGTCTCGATTAGTTTACCACCACAAGGGAACATTGAGTCCGGACTACCGGCACAAGTTGGCGCTTCAGAAATACAATCTGCAGCGCCAAAACCCCTCGCGGTGGTTCCACTAAAGAAACAAATTTTTGTTTCTCGGCTTCCCCTGATCAAACATCGTCGGATGTATTGTCTTATATACAAGACAAAACAAAAGCCGATAATATAAAAGTGGAAAAATTTAACTTTTCTTACGCTAGGGACATATCATCTTTCAAGATAACTGTCCCAAACGAGCTCTTTTCGACCATATGTTCGGGTGATTTTTGATCGGATAGTATGGTGGTAAAAGAGTTTGAAGCTAATATCAAAAATAAGAAAAAGGTGCCCGTGGGAATTAAACTTCCCTCACGTGGCCAGACCACTGCACCATCCGCCTCTTCATCTTCTTCCTCTTCAAAAACCTAACTACAAAACTTACTATCTCCTATCAAAATGTTAGAGGCTTGCGTAGCAAATTAATCAAATTGTATTGTGATAGTCTTTCATTTGCATCCCATATTATAGTGCTCACAGAGACTTGGTTAAAGCCGGAGATACTTAACTCCGAAGTCTTCCCAGGTATGTACACTATATATAGGTTTGACCGTCCCTCCAGACGGGGAGGTGGAGTCTTAATTGCGGTTAGATCTACCTTCGCGTCGGAGGAGTTACTTTTGGACGATTCCCCTAACTCGGAATTCGTATGTGTAAAGCTGTCTTTTTCCGACAGATCAGTTTATATTACGTGCTCCTATATTCCGCCATCTTCTGAATTCCCAGAATATCAGAATCATCTGTCCGCTATCCAGTCCATCTTGAATAAACTGTCTGACAGGGACCAATTGGTAGTTCTAGGTGATTTTAATATACCTGGCACAATGTGGTCCCCTGAAAAACAATGGAATATCCTTCTCCCTTTAGCACAACATTACTTTATTGACGGCTTGCTCGACTTATCGCTGTCGCAAGTTAATTATATTCCAAACTCTCTTGGTCGACTGTTGGATCTATGTATTGTAACAAGTCCTGAAAGTGTGTTTCTGTCCATTGTAGAACCTCTTACTCAACCTGAAGATCAATATCATCCTACTTTCGAGGTGGAAACCGACTTAGGTACGGTATTAAAAGTAAATTCAGAGAAGTCAACAAAGCGCATTCCCTGTTTTCGCAAGGCAAATTTTCGGAGGCTAAACAATTTTATAGCTGGCTTTAATTGGTCCGATCTTTACTCCTGCAACATAATGGCGGATGCGATTAATATGTTTTATACCGCAATTAAATCATTTTTTGACTGTCGTCGTGCGTCACATGGAGTTGCCTTAAACGGCTACACCACGCATTAGTTCCCGAAAGAAAGGGCAGACTAATCCGTGGTAGTAGAACACGTTTATTCAATGTTTCACAATTGCAACTAACTTAACTTATTAGCTCACCGCAGTGTGTCCTCCAACTCTTACACGACAATGAAAAGCTAAATTTACAATGGCGAAAAAACAATGTGCCCAGACACATATGGGCTTACAAATCCTTCCACATTCGGACTTCTCAAAAATACTAACTAGCCTATCGATAACAATATTCGATTCGCGACATTGACTCTTGTGTTCCAATGTATTATACGTCAATCTCTAAATCTCCTTGGTTTAATAAAGAGTTGACACACCTAATAAATGTAAAGTCCAGACTCTATATAAAATTTAAAAATACCGGTTCTCAGTCCATTCTTTGTAAATATTTAAGCGCTCGGTTAAACATTACCGTGCTTAATGCTCAGTGCTACAAAAATTATATAAACCGTTGTAAGTTCCAGTTTGCACAGGATCCGAAACAGTTTTCCAATTTCGTTAGCACTAAGCGAAAAACAAGTTTTTACCCTTCCTCGCTATTTTTTGAAAACACTACGATAACATCGGATCAGGCAATAGCCGATCTATTCGCCAAGTTTTTTCAAACAACATTTTTACAACAGTTTTACAATTTCGTTAGCACTAAGCGAAAAACAAGTTTTTACCCTTCCTCGCTATTTTTTGAAAACACTACGATAACATCGGATCAGGCAATAGCCGATCTATTCGCCAAGTTTTTTCAAACAACATATTCTAGTTTACCTCACTCCGAACAGCCATACTCTTATGCGGTATATAAGTCGATTCTAATATTCTGCCCCACTATAAACGAAAGCTCACTGCTTAACGATCTTCAGGGTGTTAAACCGCTCTATTCGCCGGGTCCCGATGGAATCTCTCAGATTCTGTGCGGAAGCCTTGTGCAAGCCTTTACTGAAACTGTTTACCTTGTCTCTGGAATCTTCACAGTTTCCTCATATATGGAAGGAGTCCCTTGTGATTCCTCTTCACAAAAAAGGTAGCAACCTGGCTGCAATCAATTACAGAGGAATCTCTAAATTGTCGGCTATCCCAAAACTTTTCGAAAATGTTATCACTCCTCATTTGCAGCACCTTTGTAGATCAATCATATCACCGTGTCAACACGGTTTTATGAAACGCAGATCTACAACCACTAACCTGTTGGAGCTTACTTCTTTCGTAATACAGGGTTTCAAAAATAATCTTCAGACAGATGTCATTTACACTGATTTTAGTAAAGCATTTGACTCTGTTAATCATTACCTACTAATAAAAAAAACTTGATCTCATAGGTTTCCCTGTTGATCTTCTAAATTGGATTTCAAGCTTTCTGAATGGCAGGACACAACAAGTCCTCTTTAAAAATTCGTTATCTTCTACTCTCCGAGTCACATCCGGTGTCCCACAAGGAAGCCATCTTGGTCCACTTCTTTTTACCTTATTCATTAACGACCTCCCCTTAATAATAAAACATTCGCGTGTACTTATGTACGCAGACGATGTTAAATTATGCCTCCAGTACAAGGACACTTCTTGGCATTTGGACTTACAATCCGATCTAGACTATATACCCCTTATCTTAAATCATTGTAGATCTAACTATGAGTTGCACGACCCTTACAGAGTTTTATGTTCTGACTATAATAGACTTTATCCTATTATCTGTAATCTTGATTCTCTGCCGCTCTTAAAGCAATCGATTTTAACTTTTCTATTACATAATTAGATCCTACTAACACAAATATTTAACATAGTTATTTCACATTACATTCATTTCCTCATTCCTGTTCTCTTTTTTATATCGCGTCTATATCTTCTCGCGAATCGAGCCGTACGATACACGGCAGCGCCCCTCGGTCGGTTGGGCGGGAGGTGTGGCCGTGGGACCCGTGCGATAAAAAAAAAAAAAAATAAAGAACTATTTTCTTGGATCTCATGATATATTTGAATACGTGTCGTTTTTTCGATAGATTTTTGGAAAAACTACAGGTATTCCGCTTCGTTCAAATATGACATAGGGAAAAATATGTAATATTCGTTGATTTCCACTTTTTGTCCACTTTTGATGCGAAAGCTACCATGTTGGAAGAGGATGTTTGTCTATTATTCCACTGTTCCAATGTTGTCGATAATAAACCCTCAATACTGTGATGTATATGTATTTCAGATGTATATTTGAAGTAAGATAATTCTTAAGAAAATGAACACCTTAAAATTCATTGATAATAAAGAAATAATAATTGAGGTAAGAAACCCATTACAATGTAGTTGCTATAATTGAAATAAAGTTTAATAGATTCTTCACTTGGCTATAGATTACCTGATTGGAAATATTACTGACGAACAAACTCTTCGTTCGTCACACAAGTATGGATTTCAAAATGCAGACGATTTTCTGTTGGTCATACGAATCATTTCAAAGTTTTACAAGGATATTTTAGTTAAATGTGAAAAACTAACTCAATTTTCGTGTATAACCCCTGAAATGAGCCGGCTTGCACATCTTGTGCTATCAGCACGCTACCCTGAGTTAAGGAGCAATCTGGAGCATTGGGAGTTCTTGGAAAAAAAGAATGTCATAGAATCTTTTGTTTGGGACACACGGTTAATATTAGGAGATAGCAGCTTTGGAAGAAATATACATCAATTAACAACTTTGGTTTTGCAATACCGTCACATACATATTCAAAATGAGCTGTATTTTGAAATGAATAGCGTTATATTAAGCGACTTCATTTATTTATTAGAAAATTTATTAACCAGGTAATCCAAATATTTTACAAATATTATTGTTCTTAAAATGTAATTTTAATTGAAAGTTTTATCTGGTAGATCTACAGACATTTCTCATTAATACAGACACTTAAATATTGTTATTCTTTCTATTAATAAACTTTTCTTTATATAGTTTCATTCAGAACGAAGTAATGTAAGGCTAACAATAAATGATTGTCTCCAGCGATTTTTTGGTCACTGCTTTCAGCACCGTTAATTTGGTCATATTTTCGGGCTTAACCAACTGCAAGGTCTAATAGAGAACGCTATAGTCGAGATATACGACCGTCAGATACCTGTTAATAAGTTTGAAGTGTGAAGGAGAAATTTAAATTTTTTGTTTTGGAATATCGGTAGAAATTGAGAAAAAAAATTAAAAACAAAATTTCGTAAGTGGGCGTCCGTTTTGATGGGTGTGACAAAAAGTTAAACAATTAATAAAAAAATCCGAAAATATCAAAACAAAATTCAATATTGTGGGCGTGGCAAAGTGCTATCGTGCTGTATGAACCTGACTCAGTTGTTTAATAAATCCTGCGAAGGTTGAAAGTTGGTGAAATTTACTTTTTGTTGTGGTTCTGGATTTTAACCGGCTCTGCAACCCACCAAAGCACTGGAGCTGTTTTTTGCCAAATTCGGTTTCAGCCGGACGCTTAATAATGTCATCAACCAAGAGTAGACCATTTGCGTTGGGATTTTCTTCGCATCAGATTGCTTTATTCTAAAGGCGTTACTTAATATTGTACGGAAAGAAAAACCGTAGATAACATGGCAGGGGTTGTTACTTCAGATATGACAAATGTTTGCCTGTCATCAACATCTAATCATATTTTCATCCTAAATGATTTAATATCGTTTTCAATAAAATAAGAGACACTAGAATAACAAGATGCGTAAGGACCATACATTGGTTTAGGAACTATGCAGCCACTTTTTTGGTTAAGGCCAAAATTTCTCTCTTTCCGTTCGCTTACGATGAGAGCGTAAGAAATCTAAAAATATAATTTGCTTTCTTGTGTGAGCAAAAACAAGAGACGAGAACGCGAATATGTGTGCGTGTTGTGCTAGAAATCGATTTTCGTGCCGAAATCAATTCTGATCGAAGAAACGAATTTACATATTTGGGAAGTTTTGGCCAATTGCCTAGCAATATGATGAAATTGCACGCTTTTTAAAAATATCAAATTGAAATATAAAAAAAAAACTTAAACTGAAAAACAACTGAATCTAATTTGCATTTTAAATAAATAAAATTGTTCATTTACATACATCATATTACGTGAAATGACTTATTAAATATACTGCATAATTAAAGCAAATACAAAGAAAATTATTATAACTACTGTAATTTAAAACATACATTTTCAAAAAAGAAGACATTACATTGAGATATAAATATTTCATAAAAATAATACGTAGTAAAAAATTAAAATTTTTAAAATAAATAAAAATATGAAAACTGTTTATTGCAAAAGTCATATCTTGAATCACGAAGTGCAGACACAAACACTCAACCAAAGACACTGGAATACCAAGATGCGTAACGCCATACGATTTTTTGGCACGCGATTTTTTGGTCGTGGCTCTAGAGGTGGCTCCAGGCTCTCTCGAGTTTTTGTTCGAGAGAGAAAGAGCGGAGAGCGCTACAGCAAACAGCTCTTTTCTACGCATACAGTGATAGCAGACAACTGTATGTGTGCACACGTATGCTTTGTAAATTTGACAAAATATGACCTTCATCTTAAAAATTCGTTGACTTTAAATCTATATTATTTTTTATCAATTGGCACCATGCGAAAAATTCTTGTTTTGCATTGCCTTAACGTTAATATTAACGAATTTATGTACATCACAAAAAAAATTTTGAAAATGACTTTATATTAAAATACTTGTCATTAGGGTATTATTCAGCTTGCGATGTGATTGTTGAGTGCTTGTGTCCGCACTTCGTGCCTCCAGATATGACTTTTGCAATAAACAGTTTTCATATTTTTATTTATTTTAATAATTTTTATTTTCTACTACGTCTTATAATTTTTTATGAATTATTATGAAATATTATTTTTAGTTTTATTTTTATTTATTATTTATTATTAAATGTGTTTACAGCGCAGAGGTTTATTGGTAACTGAATTCAAATTATGTATACTTGCTGCACACAGGCAGCGTCAAAATATGCGAACAAAGAGTGATCGCCAATTAGTAGCGAAAACACTCGAAAAGGAATTAAGCGTTGCTCGCAGGCGACTTGAGTGTTTGAGTACACAAGTAATTGAGTGATTCTTTAATACATGCATCGTTGTTCATTATACATATATGTTCATTATATATTCAACATTTATTAATAAAATTATTATTTTTTAATGATATTAAAAATTAATTATTTTTATGAAATATTTATTTCTCAATGTAATGTCTTCTTTTTGGAAAATTTATGTTTCAAATTACAGTAGTTATAATAATTTCCTTTGTATTTGCTTTAATTATTTAGTATACTTATTAAGTCATTTGACTTAATATGATGTATGTAAATGAACCATTTTTATTATTAAAAATGCGCATTATATTCAGCTTGCAGTTTAATTTTTTTTTTTATCTATATTAATTATTATTTTAGTTCATCATTTGCTACGAAATTGGCCACAACTCCAAATATGTAAATTCGTTTCTTCGATCAGAATTGATTTCGGCCGAAAATCGTCTTCTAGCCCAACACGCACACATATACGCGTTCTCGTCTCTTGTTTTTACTCACACAAGCAAGAAAATTCTATTTTTAGATTTCTTATGCTGTCAGCGTAAGCGAGCGGAAAGAGAGCAAATTTGGCCTTCACCAAAAAAGTGGCTGCATAGTGCCAAACGAATGTATGGCCGTTACGCATCTTATTATTCTAGTGTCTTTGACTCAACAATCATTGCCTTATTAAGTTTTCACACGTCGCGAGCTGAATACTCTAATGACAAATATTCTAATATAGTCATTTTTGAAATTTTTTTCGTGATTTGGCTATTATTATTTCTAAGCTTTATTCAAATAATAATAACATTAAGGCAATGCAAAACAAGAATTTTTCGCATGTGCCAATTGATCAAAAATAATTTAGATTTAAAGTCTAAGAACTTCAAAGATGAAGGGCATATTTTGTCAAATTTACAATACATGAGCATACGTGTGCACACATACAGTTGTCTGCTATCACTGTATGCGTAGAAAAGAGCTGTTCGCTGTAGCGCTCTCCGTTCTCTCGCTCTCGAACAAAAATTCGAGACAGCCTGGGGCCACCTTTAGAGCCACGGCCAAAAAATCGTGTGCCAAAAAATCGTATGGCGTTACGCATCTTGTTATTCTAGTGTCTTTGGCTTTAGAGTGTTCGTGGCAACATGGGTCAACAAGCTTGCGCTGCGTATTTGTCTCTAAAATCTGTACGCTTAATCTGAACCTTCTAGTTTTTAAAGTTCCTGAGATCTCGGCGTTCATACAGACGGAGAGTTATTATTTTCTTGTGGCTATTCAAGTATTCTTTCAAACTATTCGAGTGGAGCGAATTCCAACCGGCGTGTTCAATCGTCTATGCTTCACACACGCTAGCTGGACTACACTCGGCAACAGCGTGACAACGCCGTCGCCTCACTCGCAACGGTATTTTGGCGCTAGTCATATTTTACGATGTATAAGTTATCGCAAGCCAACGAACTAGAACAGTTGGCTTAGTGTGCGAAACATAATATCAAAGTGCTGACCCAGCATTGGGCCGGAAACCCGTCCGCAGCTGCGAATCTTTGTTAACTTTAAGAATCATTTTAAGTTTCAGTTTGAATTTGCATTTGCCAGAATAAAGAGCGGCAGCTCGTCAACTTCGTCTAAGCGTCGTAAAACACATTTTTATTACTTACTCTGCCAGACCACAAGGCTGGCAGTTAAAAGAGGAAAGTTCATCTCAACGTAAAAAATAATCTTCTTCTGCTCCTCGGAGCAGCCAGCGAAGGAAGCCCTTCACCTCTGGATGAAACCTGACGGACGACAATATCGCAAGACGGTGCGATCAATCTTTAAATAATTGGCGCTCAACTAGTGGTAAAAACCACCACTCACCACTAACCATCACCAACACCGCCCACACAGCTTCTAAATTTGCGGCAAAGCAAAAGACAGCGGCGCGGGAAAAGTGAAGGGAATAAGTGACGAAATAACACACACCCCCAAAAAAAATCATGTGAGTGGGAAGGGGAAAGGGAACCGATGCTAAACGCATTTTAAGTCTATTAATATGTTTATGTACCACAAACCGCTGCACAGAAGCGTTAAAAAAAATGCATTGTTAATTAACGCCAATGTTACAGTGAAAAAAAATTATTTCCAACAAAAAATATTTTAAACAAAACAATAAAAAAAAATCATATAATTATTTTTTTTTAAACAGCGCGTACGTTCGCTTTTTATTTATTTATGTCGTTTTATATTTCCATTCGATTCAAGCGCGACATTCGACGCTGCAGCCTTTGTCTTTATTTATTGTTCCTTTGTCTTTGGTCAACTGCCACCCACACAGGCAGCTTTTGCATACCTAAGCGAGTTGGACTGCTCACGCAGCCTGGATTCTCACAGTATAGGAATAATAGACCATACTCCACCGACTCAGAGTCCGATAGCGAAAATCAAGCTCCCCCTCTAAGACGTGAACCCGCGAATCCCCCTGCAATGGCGATAGATCCAGAACAGCTCAAAGCTGTAATACAGGCAATTGTGGCCAGTACTTTAGCGGAGGAGGCCGCCAAAAACGAACTCGCACAAAATGAAATGCCTCAGAAAATTCAGGAGCTGGCCAGCGGGTTGGCAGCAGCATATGTCGCGCCCACCTCAGCCGTGGCCCCCGTAATCAGAACCAACGAACCCACAGATATACCTAATAACTTTCCATGTGGCGTGACTTTAGACGCCGTTAAATATTTAACCCCTCTCGGGGTTACAGGAATAACATGTTTCGTGGCGACAAGCGGCGATAGCCGCATATCGCATATTCAAAAATTTCAACGGCACATCTCGCCATTACGAGGCAGTGACAATTATTAGAAACAAAGTTAAGGGCGCGGCCGATAACGTTTTATCCTCGTTTGCCACTGCACTGTGGTTTTTTATGCGTTTTTTTTGGCAGAAATTCGAAATGATGACCTATCTTCACCAAATTTGGTTTGTGTTACTCTTTTCTTCCCCCAAGATGATTCACAAAGTTTCAAGTGATTTGGTCAGCTTTCATATATCTGCCATATAAATGATCTGGCCGATATATATTTACCTTACCAAAAAAAAAAAAAATTTTGTATCTATATTTAATTATATTATATTAGCATCATATTTAGCATCAAAAATATCTGAATTAAAATCATTCACATTCATTAAATGCGTTGACTTTGCTCCGCAAATCGGGCAACATTGGCAAGAGTTACATCCTGTTAATATGTTAAAGACTTTACCGTCTATTAGTGTCATTTGACCGACATATTTTACAAGTATTTTAATGTTGTTTATTTTATGAAAAAATATATGTGCAGATTACAAATCTGGGTATCCAAGTTTTCTTTTTCTGCTAATCTCGAGTTTCCTTAATAAATTCAATTTTTAAAGGACGACAAAACCGTATAGATTGTGGCGATCTGTTGATCCAAATTATTTTTTTTCATTGTCTACTAATTTTAATGGCACTAGCCTTTTCATGAACTAGTTTTGGACGACCAACTTTGTTTGGAGTTTTCCAATCAGCGATTATACAAATACTACATGCCAGCCATTTGAAGTGTTTTTTCTTCAACCTGTCCAGCGATCTATTGCAACCTGGCAAATGTTTCCTTATGTAATCAAAGAAGGACTTAACTTTTTTATTTATCAATGAAATACAACATTCATTTAAATTATTCTGACCAATTTTTTTAAATATATGCTGCCTAACTGCATCCTCAGAGCGACTATTGTTGCTCCAAATGTCAAGCAGCTCTGCATGCCCAAACAAGTATACATCTACAAAAACGTAATTTTTTCAAAAAGGAACAAAAAGGTGCAAATGAAACCAGTTGTATAATATTATACACATGTTAGTTAATAACTTGCCGTTAAAATTCTTTTGCAGTGGTTTGCCATACAAAAGTTATATTCCACGAAACACAGCTACATTTGTTAAGTTGACTGTAAAAAAGGTACATAAACAAAACACGATACAACTACACAAAAACATATAACATACACAAAAATTTTACTGAACTACAAATCTACATACCTGGCCTACTGTTTTCCATGACACCACCTTAAACTTTTTAATTCTCTGAGGAAATATTAACCATAAATGTTGCAAAATGATTTGCCGCCAATTTTGTCTTACGCATGCTATCGACAATCACCTGTCTTTGAGAGGTGGACAATAAGCCAGTGTTGCATAAAAAAGTAAAAATCGACTTTTTTTTATCTAATTAGACTATCCTAAATATAAAGAAACTAAAAATTTTTTTATTCCGTTCAAAAATTTTTTTGACTTTCTGCCAAAAAAAACGCATAAAAAACCACAGTGCACTGTAGTGAATTTCGATGCCATTGTAAATCGTCTCGATTTCACTTACAGTGACAAGCGTTACAATATTATGATGAGGTCGAGAAAAAACTCACCTTACTCACAAATAAAGCTCATATGTCTAACGAGCCATCGACGGCAAAAATATTGTTCGAAAAATTCCGAGAGGACGCGTTGCGTATTTTCATCTCGGGACTTAAACGCAACCTTACTGACATGCTTTTCGCGGCAAAGCCGAAAGACATGCCGTCAGCTCTGGCTTTAGCGCAAGAAGTGGAATCTAACCACGAAAGGTATGTTTTTGCAGACAGTTTTGCAAAAGCGCAGGGTCGTCAACTTGACTACTACGACCACCATGACCCACAACATAATAATACCTAAAATCCGTATTTCAATAGGCAGCAACGGCACAGGCTCACGCCGACCCGCAAAATGTCAAAAATTACAAAAACAACGGCACACCAGAGCCTATGGAGCTCGATCCCTCATCTTATAAATTGCTGCAGCCGCCCCAGGCGAATGGCTACCAGAATAGAAGGCCAGCAACCTCTGAGCGCACAGGCGCCGTGAGGAAACAGCAAAGAATTTACTTCTTTTCGCAGAATGCGGAAGAAAAGTCAAGAGCATATGCTGCCGCCGCCGCCAAAGCGGAATCGAAAATAGACGACGATGCCATTGCCGAGTATGACTCTGACCACGTCAATTTTTTAGGGGAAAATCCTTGTTACCCGTCATCAGACGAAGAGACCAATGGATTTCCTATTAGAAACCGGCACGTCAAAAAATTGCATCCGACCTCGCAAAGAGCTGAAGGGTATCCGCCCAGTGGACTCTCCTTTCGAAGTTCACTCAATTCATGGCGCCACCACTGTAACAAAAAATGCTTCGTCTCGATTTTTAATTTAAAAGCGACTTTTTTTCATTCTACCAGGTTTTACAACATTCGACGGGATAATCAAGGCCGACCTGTTAACACAGGCCAGCGCATCACTTTGCCTTGCTTCCGCCCAACTCAAGTGGGGTAACGAGCTTGGAGTGCGCAGATCCACCACCTTTGGTGAAGAAGGCATTTCTGAGAATGATCAAAAGCCGAAAAAACGCATTTGCAGATCCCAACGAGGCCCTGCCATATAACACATCGGTAGTGGCCACGATTAGAACGACTAGCGAAGAGCCCATTTACGTCAAATTATATCCATACCCCATGGGGGCAGCAGGTTTCGTAAACAACGACATCCAAGACCTGCTTAAAAATGCTATAATTCAGAAGTCGGTGTCTCCTTATGACAACTCAATATGGGTGGTTGATAAAAAAGGAACCGAGGAGGCCGGCAATCAAAATAGACGATTAGTCATAGGCTTTCGTAAGCTAAACGAAAGGACTATCCCGGACAAATACCCGATGCCAGATATCTCCATGATACTGGGCAACTTGGACAAGGCCAAATTCTTTACGACACTGGACCTCAAGTCCGGGTATCACCAGATCGTCTAAGCGGAAAATGACCGCCAAAAAACTTCCTTCTCCGTAAACGGAGGGAAGTACGAATTCAAGAGGCTTCCCTTTGGATTAAGAAATGTAGCATCTTCCAGAGAGCCATTGATGACATTCTTAGAGAGCAAATCGGAAAGACTAGCTATGTCTACGTCGATGATGGAATATCAAGCACGTGGATTGGGTTTTAAAAACCATAAGCGATGCAAATATGAGAGTCTTAGTAAAAAAGTTACGTTTTTTAAAGAAAGCGTAAATTTTATTGTCTTTATAGTCACCAGTGATGGCACCACTACCGACCCAGAAAAGGTCAGGGCCGTAAGAGAGTTCCCCGAACCAAAGACAGTATCTGAGGTTAGATCATTCCTAGGTCGCGCGAGCTATTACAGATGCTTTATTAAGGACTGTGCAGCTATAGCAAGGCCTATTTCGGACATCTTAAAGGCGAAAATGGAAGTGTAAGCAGACATAGATCGCGACACATCCAAGTACAATTCAATGAGGCGCTAAAAATTCTTTCCGAAAACTGCGCAACATTTTGGCATCAGAAGATGTCATGCTCAGATACCCGGATTACAAGAAGCCATTCCATCTAACGACGGATGCTTCAGCCTACGGTATTGGAGCAGTGCTTTCGCAAGAGAACCGTCCTATTACAATGATCTCGAGGACATTAAAGGATAGGGAAATGAACTACGCCACAAATGAAAGAGAATTATTAGGCATCGTTTGGGCGTTGGCCAAACTGCGACACTATTTATATGCGGTGAAAGATATAACTATCTTCACTGACCATCAGCCATTATCATTCTCGGTATCAGATTCTAAACATAACGCAAAATTAATAGGTGGAAGGGTCGCATCGAGGAAACGGGTGCGAAGTATATAAACCGGGAAAAGAAAATTTGATTGCTGATGCCTTGTCTAGGCAGCTATTTAATACCATTGGAAAACAGGACGCATAATCTTGTGTTTGCGACCATTCACAGTGAGATTTCCGTCCCCCACACCATAGAAACCACGAATAAGCCCCTAAACTGCTTTCAGAACCAACTAATTCTAGAAGAGGCCCGCTTTCCGCAGAAACGCTCTTTCGTTCTCTTCAAAAATAAGGAACGACACGCGATTCAACTTCACCGACAAGTAGTCATTACTTAATGACCTTGCGGATGCAATAGTCCCCAAGGGCGTAAACGCCCTCCATTGCGATTTACACACGTAAGGAACGGTGCAGGACGACTTGGTGCGGAGATTCCCGACTACAACATTTTGGTACTGCAAAAACCGTGTTACAGATATTTTTGGGGTCTAGGTAAGGAGGGAAGTCATATTAGCAGAACACAGTAGAGCCCACCGGTCAGGCCAAGAAAATGTGAAGCAGGTTCTCGCAGAAAACTACTTCCCAAAAATAGTCAAAATGGCCAATGAAATTGTCCAAAACTGCAAAACATGCGCGAAAGCTAAATATGATAGGCATCTGAAGAAACAAGAGATTGGCGAGTCACCGATTCCTTCTCGTGTAGGAGAAAAAAATATTTTCTTACTTGCATTGACAAATTTTCGAAATTCGCCGCCGTACAGCATGTGCCGTCAAGAACAATTGAGGACTTGAAACCGGCCTTGTTACAGGCCAGGGACTTACTGCTACAACGAGCCATCGTTAAAATCGTACACGATCATGGCCATTCTATACAACCATTTTGGCGTCAGCATCACGAATGCGCCACCCCTTCACAGTGTCTCAAACGGGCATGTGGAACGTTTTCACAGCACTCTACTAGAGAAATTTACAAGGTCATAAGTGATACTGTGGAGATAATCTTGTTAGCCACTACCAGACATAACAAATCAATCCATTCGGTCATCGATAAGAGGCCAGTCGACGCGGATTGCTGACAAAAAGAGTGCTCAAGGCGCGCTAAGGTCTAGAGAGAATGCATCTCGACAAAACAGAGTCTTCGAATTGGGCGAACGGGTTTTGGTCAAAACTAATAGAAGGCTTGGCAATAAACTTGTATGAGCCATACAAGCAGACCTGGGGACAACGGTCCTCATTGAAGGGAGGGTGGTCCACAAAGACAACTTAATATGACTCTCTCGCTAAATTTTAAACTTTTTATTATTACTACCTATCATCAGCCGTTTGCCAAAGGCACGATGTTTTAGTTTTAGGATAAAATTAATTGGTTATGGGTTAAACCTCAGCGAACAAGAAAAAGGGACTAAAAAATACATTTCCATCAGCGCACATACCTAACTATTCACAAACAAGGTATATCCCCATCATAGATGGAGAGATCCTGGTGTGTGAGGAGCGTGACCCACTCGGCAAATCTTTCGGAATACATGCGCGTAATAGAAGAAACAAGCAGCATGGACGAGATGTTTCCACAGTCTCACATGAGGAAGTTGCTAGAAGTGGACACCTCGCACCTTCGGGACACGCTGGATTCGTTAAGAGTCCACCACAGAATCGCAATGAGCTTAGATTTTCTGAGCTCAATGCTAATGGTAGTAGCGGGGACGCAGGATGGCGATCTAGAAAGAGTTAGGTTCACAGAGTGGCAGTTGACACAGCCAAACAATAGGCAAATCAAAATTAATACTAGAATACAAAGTCGTGTCAACTAACAACAACTGTAAATCAAATCTTGAAAACGCATAAAAATACCCAAATTGACACGGGCCATTTATATGAGACATTGCTGGCTAGGAATAGAATGCTAATGATGGAGTATGGCGAAAATCAGTATTGTCAGTCCAAATATCCTAGATCATGCAGACTTAAAATCAGATTGGCTGAAAGAACACACAGATACCCCTATAGGGAATCTTATGTCCGCATCGTCTGTAAAATAATACTTCCTATCAAAATGCTAGAGGCTTGCGTAGCAAACTAACGAAATTGTATTGTGATAGCCTTTCCTTTGCATCCCATATAATAGTGTTCACAGAGACTTGGTTAAAGCCGGAGATACTTAACTCCGAAGTCTTCCCAGGTATGTAAGATATGATTTAATGATGGACGCGACAATGTAGTTGCCCGCGAACTCCTCCGCCAGCACCGTTGTTGCAGGGGGATGTCAACGTGGCACGTTGCTGCCCACAACACAGTCACCTCGTTGTCGCCTCTGTAGCTGCGGTGTGGTACAGAGTGCGGATCGGGACCAGGTAGTGGCCACGATCGGTGACTATAACTGAAGTGACCAACAGGAATAAGCCGGTAGCAGGGTCGTAGCTCCGACTTTATATTTACGGCAGGTATTTTACAATAACGTCTCTTTATTTCGACTGTCAGTTTAGAACTAAGTAATACAAAGAGAGAGAGCTTAAGATTACCTTATCTCGCACAGATCACGGCCAGCATCCGTAGTATAGCTTCGTTTGTCGTTCGTCGTCACACGCAGTTTTTCCTGATGTTACTTGTTAACTACTCCCTATCACATTAAAAATGGGCGTCCTCGTCCATGTCTATGTTATCAAGGATTTGCGTTGTCGACATCGAGGCTCCACTTGCCGCCTGATAAATCATGATATTTAACATAACGTAGAATGCAAAGCGGATTGATGTTGGTGAAGGTGGCATCTGATGGTAAGCATTTGAACCAGTTATATTCTGCAGCACTTCTTCGTTTGACTAGTGAAGAAAGGGCAGGCTTAAGGCTGCTGGTGCAAGTTGACGAAGAGTAGTTGGCCTATCCTTGATGTGCGTGCTAGGTCGATGAGATAAGCCGACCAACAAGCTGCAAACGGTTAATTGTACCCCATTCCATGAGCTGATAGCAACGCTTCTAGTTCGACCTTGCATTCATTTGTTTTCATCGAGGTGTGATATCCGGTCGGTGTGCGCTTTTCAAATTATCTACAATACAAACTTAAATTAATTGTACAAGATTTAGTAATGAACATAGTATTTGCTAGTATTTTAGGTTAACAGTTGTAAAACCGATTTAGAATCGCATTTGGGTCAAGAGTGCAACTTCAAAGAATGCAAAATATATGCAATATAAAATATAGAATGCTATATATGAATTTTTTTAATTTAAATAAATTTGAATTTACAAAGTATTAATGTTTTACTGCCATGGTTGCGTGAGCATTTATACGAGCCTGAATTTTGGGTAAAACGCCAGAGTATCTTCCACAACTTTTTAGCCTATAAATCAATCTTGTAAGTGGCCTTACCGAATATTGTCCTTGTGGACCACCCTCCCTTGAATTAGGACCGTTGTCCCTATATCAGCATCAACCCTATTCTCGACATACAGGGGCGTAAATTTATCCCCCAGTCTCTTGTTGGTTTTAACTTACACCTTCTCACCCCTCTCAAATACTGTCTTCTGCCTAGTCGGATTATTCCGATCTAACTGCTCCACCTGTGCCTTCTTTAGGCTCATGATAATATCAGGGGCAAAGTCTGCATTAGCATGGATGATCTCGACAGGTTTTCTATTCGTGACAGTATGAAATGACCTGTTACTGTGTAAAGGTGGGGCATTTGCTATTGTAATATCGTATTGATTTTTTACCATGGATCGTATTGTTTCGGAGTTAAGCGATGCCTCGTTATCGCAATATATCGATTTAACATTAGGAAAAAGGTTGACCAGCTGAAGGATTGGGGCCTTTACATCCGATATTGAACGCGATGCAATTGGCTGAACCACCGCAAACTTGCTAAATTTATCAACAGTCGCGAGGAAGTACTTTCCCCTTGTTGCGAAGATGTATGTAACATCTCCCCAACCTGCGTTGGTATTGGGATTATACCTAATTCCTGTTTTACTGGATGCCTGTTGTGTTTTGCCTTTTGGCAAACCCTGCAGTTTAAAACGTTAAATTTTTGGAAAATAGTAGTCAAGTAGCACTTGCTTAACGTTCTCTTGAGCAGCCCTATGAGCTCTGTTATGTTCAATAACTACAATTTCTTATTGTTCATCAGGCTTGATAACGTCCGCCACCCAAGACTTACAAAACCAGAACCAGACTATCTTGAATACGGGGCAGGACTGGAAGCTCACAGTGTATGGCATTCACTACGATGGGTGTTACTACGTCTTTCACTAAGTCCACTAATGTCTCCCAATCAGTAAAATCGATTTGATGACGTGTCTTAGTACCAAATACTAAAAATAGTCGCTTATTCGGCACGGATGCCTCCTTCAATTTGATTTGATTTTGGAAACAGTTCAATGGCTTTTCCGTGACCTCAATGACAAATGTTGAGGATTCTTCACTGTGAATAGTGGCTCGATCTGACTCTGATGAGCTCTGCAAAGCATTAATATTTTGTCGCGACAGAGCGTCCGCAACGCAATATTCTTTCCCCGGTTTATTCATAACCTTTGCACCGCTCTCTTCGATTCGGGCTTTCCAACGCTTAATTTTTGATTTTGGGTTCTTGTCAGAGACCGCAAAAATGAAAAAAAAATTTGGTGAAAAATTTTGCCCTCCCGAGATTCGACAGTATCATATTTATACTCGGCATCGGGTAAATATCGGCAAATTTTAAATTTATTGTAGGGCGACCTGGATGGCCGAATAATGCCATTTCTGGGTAGATCTTTGATCTCCCGATTCACGAAATCGGAAACACCCATAGGAAACGGGTACAATTTTAAATAAACTGGCTCATTGTCCTTTGTTCGATTGGTCGCTACAACATTTGTGTTGAATGGTAACTTCTCATTGGAGTCATCAAAGGGTCTCGAGTTTTTACACATCATCTGCTGACCTTGAGGTCAATTGTCGCACCTACCTGAGCTAAAAGGTCAAGGCCAACTACGCCGTCAAATGTTATAAGTCCGGGTAATAAGAAGAAATGGCTCTCTACACCAAACAGGTTAAGCTCACATTTGCGTTCTATTTTTTCAAAGCCATGAAGTGACTTAACAATAAAAGGTGAATCGACGGGAACTGAAGTCGGCAATCCTATCTCTTTCTTGATATAGCTTTTAGAGGCTCCCGTATCCACTAGAAATTTTCGTTGCTCCCCCGCTACTGTTCCCTGGACGAACGGAAGTAGGGATGAACCCCTAAAAAATGTACGGAATCGCTTTCATAGTCTGTTTCCTCTTCACCGCCTATGTCATCCACCGCATCGTTAGCAATCTGATTATAATGATCCTCCTTTTGATCATTCCTATCTTCTTCAAACAGATGGTTAACCCTTTGACGCTTGAAATCAGACATTCTTTGAGAGCTAGTCGGTCTATTTTGTGCACTCTGCTGTTGTGCGTCAAGCGCCTGTGGCATGGAAAAACCCTGAGGGCGCTGAAAGTTTGTCAGCTGACGAAACCTCGACAATGTTGGATCTACGTCCATCTTCTCTAATGGTCTATTGTCAACAACGGGTCGTCCACCATTGTCCCTTGTAAAAAATGGATTTTTTACCCACTTTTTGAACGTCGGTTCATGGTTGGATTCTGTTGTCCTTTGTAATTGACGATTTTGAGCCTGCCTGAGATATTTTTCTTCTATGGACCTGGCATATTGTGTCGCAAAGGCATGCCTCTCGTGATTTGCCTCTATTTCCTGAGCCATTGCTAGGGCTGCAGGTTGAGCAGCAAATAGAACATCAGTTAAGTTTCTCTTTAGCCCAGAAATAAAGACACGCAGAGCATCAGACCTATGCTTATCATTCATATATCGGGCATGGTCCGTCTCATATGTCATGGTTGTCTTGTTTGTAAGGAGTGAGAGTTTCTTCTCAACCTCCTCATAAAACTGACATCTCTTGCTCTTGCTCGAGCAAATGTAATGGGCGTTTATCGGAATAGGTAAAGTCAAGGCGGCTAATAATGGCGTCAAAATTAAGGACTGTATTAAATGAAGAAAGAACAGAGTCAGCAGATCCCCTAATTTTGTTACGGATTATGAGAACAGCCTGGTAATGCCTAGAACTACCCCTATACTCTCTGAATAATTCATATGCAGCTGCTGCTGCTTGTCGCCAAGAAACATATTTTCCCTGAGACCCATTAAACTCTGGCAATGATTTTATCGCACCGAGGCCTTCATCACAACTCACATTGCCGGTTACAGCAATAGGCTGCAATCTCAGGAGCATATATTGTTGAAGCGGTAAACTTATTTTTGACTTCCTCCAACTTCTTTTCAAAATCTTCTCTATGCACATTTAATGCAGCCGATACCGCTACATTTATGACTGCCTGTAGTTGTTGTGGATCCATATTGTATGTCTTCTTTCTTATACGTTCGGCCTCGTCGGTTAAAGCGAGTTTACTCAGTTGATCAACCAATTCTTCAGACTCTGTCTCGCTCATACAACCGCAGTCAAGGTATTTGGCAGTCCCGCACATATACAAAGTCCGAATGCAAACAAGTGCAGAATTCAAGAAAAAGGTAAGAAAAATTTGATCGCTCGCCAAGCTAGGCGCTAAGCTAAGTGCTTATCTATTCACAGTGTTCTTGCACGTGTCTCAGATTTTACTATTTGAAAAATAGTAAAAAAATAGTCCGCTGAAAACTGTACCTTCTATGCATAGTAAAAACTACTCAATTTGCAATTACTTTAAATTAATGCCAACACTTGGCCGCCACGCCAGCAGGTATCACAAGGATATCAACGCGCCACCAACGGTGGTACGCGCCGTAATTGTGACACACTATTGGAAGTGCAACTACACTCTCCATGCGAGGGCGGCTGGAAACAGGCTCTTAGTTAGGTCATGTCTCTGCTAAGAGTGCTGGCTAATCGTAGTTGGGCTGGAGCTGGTAACTCTCAAAAATTTCCACACCTCCGGGCCAGACTAAGGTGTCATTCGATCCGTGCCGAAAGTCTGCCAGGCTAGGGGCCCGTGTAATAACAAGCCCAGTCGATAACGGAGAGTCCGGGCAAGTGGCGTTCGCCCGGTCTAGTTAGCATTACCCGGGTACTGCGGATCTTTGCCCGGGCTGACCTTTTATTTCTTTGCAACTCGTGGGTACTATGAGCAATAGACCAAATAATTTTTAAATACCGCAGGCCTTGACTGCGGGAAATGTCGCAAGACATTACGAGGACCGTCTCCTTGACGGAGAGCGGCCTACTTCGGTGGTAACACCAAAAAATTGTCCTAAACGGAGTGCGCCAACGGCACAAGCACGCCCAGTTGCGAGAGGGAAGAATCGGGCAGCCACACCGAGTCACTCGAATGTGGTCCAAGCCGGCCAAGCGGGACGGGCCTAAAACCCATTACCGCAACTTGGTCAGCCTGGGGCCCGGGATGACCCTAACCGTAAGTGGCTGAGCAGGGCCAGAACGAAGTGGTATCTTCGTTACCTTCAGCAGGGCAAGTCACCCGCAGAAGCTTTGTCTCTGGCGAAGACACCGCAGCCGCTAGAGCAAAAGCCCAACTCTGCTTCGAAGGGGGCAAACACCACCCTGACGCCTCCGACGGAAACGCCTAAGAGGCAGAAGGTGGAGAAGAGCAGGCCACTGACTGCTCCCTTCGATGGCCCAAGTACCTCAAGGGATGCAAAGGCAACTGAGGTACGCAAGCCATCATATGCGACCGTAACTGGGGCCATTAAGGTTACGGTCGAACCAGAGGACTACCCAAAGTCATCCTCAGCAGTGAGAACCTCTCACAGCTCGAGGACGCACTACTGGAGGAACTAGTCCTCTCTGGTTGGGATTCTCCAATCAAGTTTGGAGGAATCCACTTCAGGGTGGGCCACCTGATAGTGGACAGCCGCAACGCAACCACTACTGAGTGGCTGCAATCAGCCTCAGTAAGTGGAGCGGTGTCTCCCTGGAGGTAAGGATGGGCGACGACCTGACATCGTCACACAACATCACCATCTTCTGCCCTAGGACAGGGGCCAAAACAACAAAGTGGATCATGGAATTGATCAAGAAACAGAATGACTTGGACACTGAGAACTGGCGTCTTATATCAAGGAAGAAGGAAGGCTCGCTCCTCAGCCTTGGAGTTGATGACAACTCCTGCGCCAAGATTATCTCTAGTGACCACAAGCTGAGCTTCAGGTTTGGAGACATCTCAGTTTGTGGTCTAAAAAAGGCCAAAGCGATCAAATCCGGCACAAGACAGGTCGAGACTCCTCGAAATCCACCAGTCTCCGCGGAGAAGGAGAAGCCCAATAAGCTCTCCGAATCCAGCGAGGATCTGGCGGATGATGAGGACCTTGATGCGACAATCATCGAGATGGGGGATCAGCCCCCTTATCCTCTCAGGAGCTAGGCATGGAACTAGACCTGCTGAGTAAGGAAGAAGCGATACCGGTGGATGGTGATCTGGGTATCTCCAGATCAGCAACGCCGACGATGGAGCCGATCATCTAATGGTCGGAAGTACAGGGATAGCTCAGGTGAACATCCATCGCGCCAAGGCGGCCTCGGCTGTGCTGGCAAGGATGTTCACCAAACAATATCTTTGGCTAGCCCTGGTACAGGAACCCTGGTATAACCAGGGAATAAAAGAACTGTACGTGAAGAACGCCAAGGTAATTTGGGATCAACGGGCCTCTAGCCCTAGAGCCTGTATCCTGGCATGTAGAAGTATTAATTAGAATTTCTCACGTGGGACTGTGTACCGATCGTGGTAGAAGATGTGGGAGCAGCCATGAAGACTGTGGTGGCATCGGTATACTTTGCCGGTGACGAGGCGTGCCCACCGCAAGAGGACACACTCACCCATCATCACACTCACATCATCATCGGATGTGATGCAAATGCACATCACGTGATATGGGGCAGCAGCGACGTGAATCAAAGAGGTGAGTCACTCTTAGAATTTATCTTAAATAATAATCTAGAAATCCTAACTGTCGGAAATGTTCCGAAATTTGTAACTAGGGTAAGATGTGATGTTCTGGACATTACACTTTCCAGCAGATCAGTGGCTTCGCATATAAGCGACTGGCACGTATCTCCTGAGAAGTCAATGTCAGATCACAGAATTATTCGTTTTAACATTGGGCTAAATCTAGAATGTAGCGAGCGTAGGCGCAATCCCAGGAATACGAACTGGGAAGGGTTCAATGCCCCCTTACTGCGGAATCCAGCTTCTGGGGTAACCGGGAAACTCCGTACCACTCTAGAACTGGAGGCCGCCGTAAAAGATACTAACTCGTGGCTTACTAACGCGTTTCGAGATAACTGCTCCCTTGGTCGAGCCAAGAGGGAAAAAGATGCTCCATGGTGGAACGACCAATTGGAGAAGTTACGGAAAGCGACCAGGCGTCTCTTTAACAAAGCAAAAAGAGAAGGGAACTGGGATGCCTACCGGAATAAACTGACTATGTATAACCATGAGATCAGGAAAGCCAAACGAAGGAACTATAGAACCTTCTGTGAGGCAATAGTAAACACATGTGAAGGCGCAAGACTTCACAGAGCAATCTCCAAAGGAGTGCCAGAATCAAATCAGGCACTACGTACGGAGGATAACTCCTATACTATAGGAAGTAAGGAGAAACTTGAGCTACTACTGGCAACTCACTTTCCGGGAAGCACGCTTCAAACGAATGGGAATACGCCGGTAACGGCTTAAAGTAGACCGTGTGCTACTGATTGGGCCAAAGTAAAATCAATAGTAACAACGGAGAGATTAAGATGGGCAATTGGTTCATTCCAGCCCTACAAATCTCCTGGTCCAGATGGCATTCAGCCAATCCTGCTACAACGAGCGCTAAATCAGCTCGCAGTGCCTATCAGGAAAATACTGATCAGCAGCCTAGCTTTAGGACACATACCTACTGCCTGGAGTATAGCAAAAGTGGTCTTCATTCCAAAAGATGGAAAGAAAGACATCACTGAACCGAAGTCGTTCAGACCCATCAGCTTGACATCGTTTTTGCTAAAAACGTTGAAAAAGCTACTGGATGTCAGCATTAGAAGCACTCTGCTTCTAGAGCATCCGCTCTACCGATCAAGATCAACTGATACTGCCCTATATCACCTTAAAAGCCTTATTGAGGATTCACTTACTCATAAGGAAGTGGCGCTATGTGCCTTCTTAGACATACAGGGTGCATTCGACAATACCTCTCATGAGGCGGTCAACGCATCCCTGGCAAGAAGAGGACTAGATGCAATAGCCAGTAGATGGACCAATCACTACTGGCATCTAGACGAGCCATGGTCACTATAGGAGGACAGTCGTCCACAGTATCTACCACAAGGGGATGCCCCAAGGGTGTGTCCTCTCGCCTCTCTTGTGGAGCTTGTTGGTAGACGAGCTGCTGGACAGACTGACCCGCAGAGGTATACTTTGCCAGGGCTATGCTGACGATATTGTCATTATAGCCAGAGGTAAATATGAGGAAACACATATGAGGAAAAAACATATCATTCAACTGGGCCTCAACATGACCAGCGAATGGTGCAAGGAAGTAGGCCTGAGCCTAAATCCTAGCAAAACTATTATTGTTCCTTTCACAAATAGGTACAAGCTACAGAGAATGAAGGCAATAACCATATCAGAATGTCGCAAAGAGGCCAGCAAAGAAGTTAATATCTTTGGATAACCCTCGACTCCAAACATAGCTTCAAAACTCATGTCGATAACACAATTGATAAGTGCACCAGAGCACTTTTCACGTGTAGGAAAATTGCTGGAAAATCGTGGGGCCTCAACATGACCAGCGAATGGTGCAAGGAAGTAGGCCTGAGCCTAAATCCTAGCAAAACTATTATTGTTCCTTTCACAAATAGGTACAAGCTACAGAGAATGAAGGCAATAACCATATCAGAATGTCGCAAAGAGGCCAGCAAAGAAGTTAATATCTTTGGATAACCCTCGACTCCAAACATAGCTTCAAAACTCATGTCGATAACACAATTGATAAGTGCACCAGAGCACTTTTCACGTGTAGGAAAATTGCTGGAAAATCGTGGGGAACCTCACCACGCATAATAAGATGGCTGTACCTCATGGTAGTCAGACCCATACTAACCTATGGAGTAATAGCCTGGAGTGATGGAGCCCATTAAGGTGAAACTTCATAAGCTCCAAAGAATGGCCTGCAAATGCATGACAGGAGCAATGCGCACCTGTCCCACTGCAGCCCTAGAAGTACTAATGGAGGGAACGTCGCTTCATATCGTCATTGAAATGAAATGGAAAGCCACCTTAATAAGAATTGAGGGAGCAGGAAATGAGTGCAACCTTACAAGAAAGGATGCTGAAAGCCTAAAAAGGGATATCCCTTTGCTGATGCAACCAAGGGATGAGATGCCAGCTGAACACAGGTTCGCTCAGAACTTCAGCACTCATCTCAGTAATGAAAACAGTTGGACAACCCTGGGGAAAGTACACCCTATGAAACCACAAACAATAAAGTGGCATACAGACGGATCCCTCACCGACGAGGGAAGTGGGCTGGGGGTTGTAGGCCCCAGGTTAAAATACCACGAATCAATGGGCAGATACACCAGCATTTTTCAAGCTGAGGTCTGTGCTATTGGACGCTGTTTAATCTGCAAAGGAACTATCATGGCAAGGACATTGCTATACTGTCTGATAGTCAAGCAGCCATAAACGCGCTCAGCAAAGCTAAGATAACATCTAAGCTAGTAAATGAAGTGAGGACAGCCCTAGATAAACTGGGAGCTGTCAACAAACTCACAATAAGGTGGGTCCCGGGACACAATAACATCCCGGGAAATGAGCTAGCGGACAACCCAGTCAGGAAAGGGGCTGAGAACCCTTTAATTGGGCCCGAACCATTCTGTGGTGTTGGTCACCACAGAGTACTGGGCTTACTTAAGTCAATAGAGGAAGAAAAACGTCTGTCCTTCTGGGAACACTGGTAGGTGGCAGTCTAAGATTCTCCTTCATGAATATAACCACAAAAGATTCAAGACCTTAATGACACACGGGAAAAACACCGTGCGCATTTTAACTGGCCCTCGCAGTCATTTGCATAAGATTGGCATTGCAGACAGTGAACTCTGTCGCTTCTGTTCCATGGAGGAGGAGAGCTCTGCACATATTATATGTGACTGCACGGCGCTTTCCATCAGGCGGAACAGACTCCTGGGCATGTATGTAGTCCCACGGGAAACAATTGCAGCCCTGAACCCCAATAAAATTCTGGCTTTTATACAGTGCATTGGACTTCAGGGAGATCTTTGAGTCATGAAGGGGTAGTACAATAGATCCTACTGGGTCGCAGTACACATAGAAACCAACTTAATATTAATAATAATAATATTATATATATTTATGTTATGTTATTATATTATTTATGTTTATGTAATAATCGGTACCCAGGGAACACCACGGGGAGGACATTACAATTGTAATGGTGTCCTTTATTAGGCCTTCGAGTCAACTTGAAATATTTTAATGTTTAACATTAAAACATTTCCATTTTCCCAATGCGTTGCAAAGTAATCTTTAAGCCATCGCGACCAAAGCGAACACTTCCTCAATGCACAAACTGCCAAAAATATGGACATACAAAAAATTACTGGACCAAAGACCCTACTTGTGTAAAGTGCGCTGGAAAACACAGCTCATCATACTGTACTATTAACACAAGATCGGATAGAACAAGCATTAAATGTGCACTATGCAGTGGAAACCACACTGCAAACTATAAAGGTTGTATGGTGTTCAAAGCACTGCAAATTCAAAAATACCCAACTCTTCGGAAAAAAGAAATACCTGTAACAGAAACAACACATCAAACGACACAATACAACGCAACAAATAAGTTAGTAAGCTTAAAGACGCCAGCTTTATCCTATGCCGAAGGCTTAAATAAAAACCAAGTAACTAGCCATCAAACCAACTCAACCTACTATTGTACCTGATATACAGCCTGCTTCAACTCAATTAAGCTAAACTGCACATAATGATTCTGACGAACTTAAACAAATGATGAAACAATTTATAGCCCAAATGACAAATATGATGAACATTTTCACTGTTTTATTATCTAAACTTGACAAATAAACACCTAACAATCGCTACACCTAACAAATGCTAACGGACTTTCACGCCATTTACTTGAACTAAAAACATTCTTAAATAAAAAGCAAATTGACGTCATGCTCATTTCTGAAACACACTCAACTGAGAAAACCTATATAAACATACCTAACTATAATATTTTCTCTACTAATAATCGGTAAGGCCCATGGTGGTACTGCAGTAAAAATTAAAAAAAGCATCAAGTGCATAGAGTTCGATGGCTGTATGACTACATACAGACTACTACTATATCGACCTCAGACACATCGGATCCAATAAATATATCGGCAGTTTATTGCCCGCCTAAATTTAATAATACAAAAGACCAATACCTCGATTTCCTAAAATCACTGGGAAATCGGTACTTGGCAGGAGGTGACTATAATGCCAAACACATAACTTGGGGGTCCAGACATACCACTGCAACGGGACGTCAACTGTATGAAGCAATAAGAAATAATAATAGACGTGCTCTAAGCACAGGAATGCCGACATACTGGCCAACTGACACAAATAAACTACCGGACTTAATTGACTTACAAGAAATATAACAAGCGAGAAACTAACAAAAAAATCATGCCTAGACCTCTCTTCCGACCATTCCCCAATATTAATTACGAAAACGAAAACGACTCCCCTTTATTTAACCACAAAATAAATTGGAACATGTTTCGCGACATTTTGGAACAGAACATGGAAATAAATATCTCTCTAAAGACAAACAACGAACTGGACTCTGCAGTAGCATATTTAAATGACAACATCATTTATGCAGCCACGCAATCGACACCATCTGTAAAAATGATCACATTAAA
Organism: Drosophila sechellia; assembly: GCF_004382195.2. Lineage (NCBI taxonomy): Eukaryota > Metazoa > Arthropoda > Insecta > Diptera > Drosophilidae > Drosophila > Drosophila sechellia. Next base: position 23,592,902 of record NC_045949.1, on the reverse strand, counting down.
GAAGAAAAAAAGAAAACTCCCAATTTTATTAGAGACAAAATCAGACAAAAGCGTAAACTTAGGAGGATTATGGATAATAATTAGGAGGATATGGCAAAGGGCAACAGACGAGCTCAAGAGAACTCTCAGGAAAGACAAAGATAACCGGCCTCAACTACCTTAGCAAACTTCGTACTTCCTTATCTACAATTCCCTGTGGAAAGTGACCAAAAAATTGACGAACTCAACTATAAACAAGTCACCTATAAAAAGAAACAACAACACATGGTCGAAATCAAACAAAGAAAAAGCAGACACTCTTGCTAAGCACTTTAAAACATCATTTACTAATGACATGGACAACGACAATGCTGAGCTTCCAAGACAAATCACCAACTTAAATTGTGCAATTAAAACTATAACAAAGGCAGAAATTAAATCTGACATAAAACAAATTAAACACAAGAAAGCCCCCGGATATGATTTAATTGGAGGAAAAATTCTTAAAGAACTACCGGACGCTATATTACATACTTGTTTAACGGAATCTTTCGATTGCAGTACTTTCCCAAAACTTGTAAGGTAGGCCAAATTAAAGTAATTCCAAAACCAAACAAAAACGCCAATACTGTATGCTCGTACAGACCATTCAGCTTATTACCTGTCCTCTCAAAAGTATTTGAAAAAGTCCGATTTAATAGAATCGAGCCAATCCTAGAGCAAAAAAACATAATACCTCCCCACCAATTCGGCTTTCGAAAGCAGCACTCGAGTGTACAACGGGTCCATCGAGTAATTAACAAAATAAGTGACGGTTTAGACAAAAAGAAATTTTGCTATACTGTGTACTTGGACACTGCTAAAGCATTTGACAAAGTATGACTGCTGCCTAAGCTAAGAAATATATTACCATATATACCATCCTTCAAAGCTATAGAACGGACAGATATTTCTATATCAAATACGACAATGAATGCTCAGATATTATGCCAGTGTCAGCGGGTGTTCCCCAAGGTAGTGTGCTTGGGCCCATATACCTGATTTATACCTCCGATATTCCAGTGCCAACTACCCCTGGATCAATGATTGCGACGTTCGCGGTCGATACTGTGTTAATGTCGTCAAGCGCGTGCAAAAGAACAGCTTCAAGTACACTACAACAAATCATGATACAAACAGTATCCTGGTTTAAGAGATGGGGTATAGAGATAAATAAAGACAAAACTCAACAAGTAATATACACAAAACGACAACCCAAAAACTTCGCAATTAAAATCAATGACAATCAAATATTATTACACCCATATGCCAAGTACCTTGGACTAACTATTGACTCAAAAATAACATGGAAACAACACATTCTAAATAAACGAAATAAAATGAAAAACAAATTTCGACAATTTAACTGGCTAATAGGAAAACACTCAAAACTATAATTACATAATAAAATAGCAATATACAAGGCGATAATAAAACCAATATGGACGTATGGAATATAACTCTGGGGAACTGACAGTAAATCCCACTTACAGCTAAGTCAGTGAACGCAATCAAAAATGCTTAGAATAATCACAAAAGTCGAATGGTACATTTGATTCGAAGATATACATAATGAAGAATTAAACTATTAAATTATTAATGTATTAGCGTATCCTTTCACTGGGAAGGCCCGCTTCTTTTATTCTTCACATCTAGTCAACCAATTACTTATTATTAATTTAAAAAAAACAGATTGTAATTTCAAGAAAAATAATAATAAAAAAAAAAAACTAGACTGGAAAAATTCTGAATCTAAATCAATAATCAAGCTATCTTTCAATCCACAGCGGACACAATCTCTTCGCTTACACGACACAATGTATCCGGGACAACATTTAAAGAACCCTTACGGTGTTCAATCTCAAAATTGAATCTTTGCAAAGCTAATGCCCTTCGCGCTAGTCGTAAATTAACCACTTAAGCGACGCATGGTCAGTTATCATATTGAAAGGGAGTCCTTCCACGTAAGCTCTGAAGTTCTTAAGAGCTACTATATCGGCCAAACATTCCTGCACTGTGACTGTGTAATTGCGTAAGCTTTATTCAGTTTCTTTGAGACGAAGGCGATGGGACGCTCGTCACCCTCTTCAGATACTTGCACCAACACCGCCCCTACGCCTGACTTACTAGCGTCGCAATGTATTGCAAACGGCTTCGCAAAATCCGGAGTACACAGGATCGGAGCTTTACTGAGACACTCTTCGAGTTTGCTGAACGCTTCAATTGCCTCCTTCGTTAAGCCAAACATTCGCTTCGTAGTCATTAAGCCAGTCAATAGTTCAGAAAGTGTTGCGTAGTTTGCGACGAATTTCCGGTACCATCCACACAATCCCATGAAGCTCCGCAAACTTTTCAAACTCTTCGGCAATGGAAAATCGGTGATCGCGGCTACCTTGTCAGGGTCCGTTCGTATTCCCCCGTCTCCGATAATGTGGCCCAAACGTACTCGTCGCATACAAAAGTGACTTTTAGCGACGTTTAACGTTAAGCCCACGCGCTTTATGTGCAGGGCTAACTCCCTCAGTACATTTAAATGGCCCTCAAAACTGGAAGATACTATCAACAGTTCGTCTAGATAGATAACAACTTAATTTCTCAAATGAGCAGGCGCTACTTTGTCCATTTATCGGGACATAGTGCTTGTGGCGTTACATAGCCCAAAAGGCATGACTGTAAATTGATATAACGGTCTCTTGGACGGAAAAACCGTTTTGTCTCGAGATTTAGGTTCCGAAGGGACCTGTCAATATGCATCCTTTAGATGCAGGCTCGATATATACTCGGCTCTCGGTAAACGACTCAATATCCTGTTTATTTGGGGTAACGGATATGCGTCTTTTTCTGTAAAACTATTGACCTTGCGACAGTCAAGACAAATTCTTACTTTAACTGGCTTAGTTACCATCACGATTGGCGAAGACCAAACACTTTCAGACTCTTCTATTACCCCTAATCGCAACATCCTGTCAATTTCAGCAAACATCGTCTTTTCTAAAGCGGGGGAGACAGAGAAATGCCGTTGCTTCACAGGCCGTTGCTGTTCCCACATCAATCGAGTAAGAGATTAAATTCGTCTTACCTTACCCTTCCTGGCTAAATGAGGGAAAACAATTGATCACATTCGCTAACTTATCTTTGTCACCTTCGCATTATTCGTGCTGATCCATCACGGCTTGCTGGCTTGGCTCGGGCGGCAATATTTAAGCTATTTTCAAGTTAGCGGGTAGAACTCCCTCCTCCAATACCACTAATCGACGAGCCTGAATCCAACAATCCATAAACCAGGGATTCAATACAGGAATCGGTAAGAACAATTGAGGGTCTCGAGGTCCTGTCGGGATAGAACTAATATAATCCAAACTGGCTTTACACATTTTAAAGTTCTTCCAAAACAATTTCAATCAATAGAAATTCTTGATAGCGGTGTCCTTCGACTCGGCAATTCCTAAAAAGCTTCAATGTCGTTCTCACTTCCGTATTTTGACCTCACCTCATTTTTTATCTAATGACAGACCTCGGATATCTCACGTTTAAACGAGTTACATTTGGTTTTTGTTTAGTGTTCCTAATCAACTCCTCTATGTCACCATCGTCGCGACTCTGTCGAAATTGCAGTCTGTAGAGCTGTACAAAACCTTTCCCACAGAATTCTCCGTTGGCTTTATGATAGCGCCAAAAGAAGTCATTAGCCTTGACTTCAAACAATACGCTAATATTCCTACATACCAAGTTGAAATTTCCATTCAACGTCTGCCTAGTAAGTGCTTCGACTCTATATAAAATTGTCCACTGACACTCCTACTCCGGAATATTTTATTTTCCAACCATTCAGTATGCGGACGACTTTATCCGGCCGATCAAACAAATCGGAAGTATCGCTTCGTAAAGAAGGAATATGATTTGGCGTTGCTAAATACGGCCTCTCATAGGCACTTGGTTGATCAGCGGACATTTCACTGGCTGTAACGAATACTACCGGACTGGGATTGGACATTACTCGCTGCATGCTTGCGGTGATAGCGTTTTGTACCAAATCTGTCATCTTCTCTGTCAACTTCATACTTCAGAAAAATCTCACTTTCCAAAATAGAGAGAAATATAAAATAAATTTGTATACAAAAAAAAATTAACGATAAGGTGCGAGAAAGATAATAAAACTGAACTCTTGGCTTGATGTTCTCCTTTCATAGTACTGTCTATTATTTCAGCTTAAAATTCTCAAGAAGACGTAGAAGGTGTTTTCTTTAAAGAAGATATTCCATTTGTTAGACTAAATTTCAAAACGAAACCAACACGAATATTCCAACCTAGAGGAAACTCTATCTTATTTTAGAAGAATAGTGAAGAAGAAGAAAATCAACTATATGAGGATATGGCATTTCTCTCGAGTGATACCAAGATTTTCCTTCATGTTACATTAAGGATCTTTTTTTTCAGAATATCGTTCAGTTAGCTCAACGAAGTATATTAAACCGGGACAGAAACCAAACCGGAGTTACTTGTTACTCTGTTTTCCTCAACAAAATCCACCTTTCCGTTTGCTACACTTAGGATAATTTTTGGGATAAGTCTTAGTTATGGCCAGTCAGCAATACTAGTATTAACTTGACGTGGACTCCACAACTAATTCTGAACACAACAATTTTGGAAGTATGAAACTGAAACGGAAAATTTAAAAGAAAGGATTGAAGATATTAATTCGAGAGTGAAAATGAATTGAAAAACTCACTAAGGCCCCACACGTTGGGCGCCACCTTAACTTATTTATTATTATTTTTAACTAAACTGTAACGTGTAACGAAATAAAGGGATGGAAGGCGAGAGTACCTTTACTTGCTGGTGCACGCTTTAGAGGCCGGCTCTAGCTCATGGCGTTGGGTGTGGTGGTCTTGCTTGTACAGATATCTTTTCGTTACATAAATTAATGAATAAGATCAAGAGTTTAGCGTGCTTACAACAACAAAATAGAGGAGATAGTATACAAAATCGGAGGAAGCAAATTAATATATTTGGAAGGGGACAGTTCTAGAACAGGAGGAAAAGCATGAGAATTCATCGTCTGCGAAACACCAGTGGAATCGTGTTCGCGGATTGCCCTACCCTACCTATGACCACTTTCCTTAAGAGAATGGCTCTAGTGGCCCCTTTGGTACCCTACGTCCGGAGAAACATCAGCCGAGTCAGTATTTAAGTTTAAAGAAACTCATATCTTCTGTATTCATTGTCGATTATTAATTAATAACAATATTTATAAGTAAAAATATAAAGTAAATAAATACGAACTAAAGTAAATAGAGGGAATATAAGGCAAAGCGTTTTTGTTTGTTTTTTCTTCTTTTTTTGGTTTTTGTTGCGAATTTAGAAAAAAACGGTTTATTACGATATTCAAGAAAGTTATAATTATAGGGTTAAATTGGTTAAATTCTCCCATAATTTCCAGTGCAGTTTTCTTCTCTATAATCTCGTTTCATGAATTACTATCATTATTATTATTATAACGAATTATTAAAGAGAAAAATAAAAAAAGAAGTGTGAGAATGTGTCGAGAGTAAATTCAGTTAGATTTTTCTTTTTATATTCCGGCTACTTCCGCCACTCCATTAGGAACAAATAATTTATACGCAGTGTGTTCATTCGAATTCTTTCTCTTCTCGTAAAACACATGGAAAGAAAAGTTTAACAATTAATAAAAAAAAATTCCCAAATTTATTTACTTTTACTGTTTAGCTTCTATGTTTTTTTTTTCTGGTGTGTATGAAATAATAAATATGAAATTCTGTTCGCCAACAAAATGGTGACCTTCAGTAATTTTTCTAAATTTTTGTAAATAAAACTCACTCAACTTTTCAATCCTCGGCGAAAGATCGATCTCCCGGCGCAAATGAGCTGAAATGAAAGCGTGGCATTTTCCACGAACACTTTGAACAAACTTTTCCAAATTTTACCCGAAAATTTAAACGCGCACTCTCTGAAAATGAACTCATCTGAGAAAAATAATTAGATTTAGGTTAGCTTATATAAAAATAAAAATTATTAAATACTAAAAGGAATTCAATTTAAATACAATTAAGAAATACAAATTTGATATAAACTAAGCCTCCTCCTCGAGTAAACAATTTTATAACTTATTGTGAATACTGGTAACACTAATAATAATTTATGAATACAACTTCATTTCTTTCAGTGCAAAATTCATGCGATTCTTGGATTCATAAATTTTTCGAGGTGGGGTTATGTCAGACAGGGCTCATCAAGCATTTTCACATATATTTTAGATTTTTCCCATGTATACTTCATCAGGAACTTCGCACTGTGTATTCTGGACTCCGAATCCCGATAATTTTTCCGATTTTAACCTCACTTTGGGGTACTCTTTAGTTATGCATTTTTTTGGCAATTAAATTAAATACGCATCTCAAGGTCTCGACTTATCCTCGACTGCGGTCCCGCTGCTGCTTCTTCTCCTCTTCTGCCCATCGATGGGAAGGGCGCTCCACTAGACGGCCTGACTAGGTTCTTTTCTTTCTTTCTGCCCGCCTAAAAAGTTCGATGGTGCTGCGCGATGGCTACGCCAAGCGAAGATTTTTCCAGCTTAAATTTATGCCTGGAAAACACACGCAAAACTTAACCCGCGCACCGTTTTGTGTAGAGGAAAACTCACTGCAATAATATTTTAAGCGAAGAGAGAAAAAAAAAATCTCACGCCCGCAGGTTATGATTTTTCACGACACGAACTTTTCACGACTTGACTCATCGACTATTTCATTAGAAAAGAAAAAAAACGGAAACTCAAGCCGTGGTGTAGGTGTAGGCCATCGCCGGAAATCACGATCAGCTGAAACTCACTCTATTTACGATAACCAAATTTTCCGGGTGCAGCTGAAAAGGGTTGCATCCCGTCTAGTAAATTCCCGCTGCATAATACTGCATCTAGTATGACCCTAAATTAGTATGTAACAGCTGAGCGCAAGCTCCCTAAAGTTTGTTTATCGGGAACTATATTATTTTACCGCTTCAATCGCCTCTACACATTCACGTGGGTTGCCTTTTGAGCTTAACCTGACTTTGCCGATACTGGATGGGTTTTGCTACTGGGGTCATATAGCTGCTTTATCGACTTATTACGCAATATAAGATTAGTTCCATCCTTCTATGTACTAGAGTTTCTTCTTCTACTAACTATCTCTCTTTAAATAATTTGAATAATCGCATAATGTTTGTTTTTGTGGCCATTTTTATGATAATATGATCAATTACGAAATTTTCAACGCTATACAGTAAATTTCTTAAATTTCTTAATATACTTAAGAAATATTTAACATATAGAATACCTATCAGTCTTGTCGATCTGCAAATTTGGTTTGCATAGTTTGACATCCATTGGCCTAAAAAAAACGTTTGTATGAGGACATTAAAAATAAATTGCTTAAAAGGTGTAAATGGTTCTGAATTACGAACTTTTCTGTTTTGTTACTCCAAAGCATTGAAAAGAGCATGGTTATGAAATTTGTTATAAAAAGTTATTGTAAGGGCTACACAGTTACGAGTTAAAAAAAAATAATCCATTTTCAATTTAAATTTTTGCAAACTGAAAATTCAATATTCCTTTGATATTTTCTCCCCTTACAATTATTTTTTAAGCAAGCGATTTTTGAGCGTTGACACTCCCACTCTAACGCCCATAAGCCGCCAAAAACTGAAAATTTGTTGAATTCTATCTAAATTTTTTATATTTCTTTCCAATTTCTATATGAGAATTTTAAAATTTCTCGTTTGCACTTCCACTAACTGAGTAAAGAATATCTGATACTCGACTATAGTGGCCACTATTGCCGACTAAAGGTTTTACAAAATATACAATTTTGTTGTTTATTTATGAGAACTGGTTTTCTCCGTTTTAATTACGGTGTACTCAATGCTGCCTACAATGCTACAATCGAGTTTCCCGACTATCAGATACCCGTTACTCAGCTAGTGGAAGGCGAACAAAAATATTTATAATTTTTCTGGATTATCCATATAAAATGGAGAAAGTATTGCATTGTATTGTGCCTGCATAAAAAGTTCTTTAACGCAATCAGAAAAGTGTTCCCGAAATAAAAACTTTTAGATTTTCTTTTAAAAAATCGAAAACAAAACCAATATATTTAAGGCGTCAAAAGGAAAATCACTCCTAAAAAGAAGAGTGAATGAAAGAGTCGAGTTTCCCGACTATAAGATACCCGTTACTCAGCAAGTGTGAATGCGATCGCGAATTTCATCATTTTTCTGGATATAGATAGATATTGTGGAATAAAATGAGAAAAAATTAAAGGCGTGGATACAGTGTCTTTGTACACAGATATAAATTGGCAAGTCAAAGAATAAACGAAAAAAACTTTAAACATTTTTCAAAAGAGTTGGCGTGGCAGTTTTTTGCGGCTTGCGGGCGTTAGAGTGGGCGTGGCAACATAGGTCAACTTGCGCTGCGTCTTTGTCTTTAGAATTTGAATGCTGAATCTCAACCTTCTAGCTTTCCTGAGATCTCGACGTTCATACGGACAGACGGACATGGCAAGATCGACTTGCCTATTGATCCTGATCAAAAATACATATGTATATACTTTATATGATCGCGAATGCTTCCTTGTGCCTTTTACATACATTTCAAGAAATCTAGTACACCCTTTTACATTACGAGTAACGGGGCATAAAATTACTCGGTCAAAATAATATTACTAGTTGTAGATCATGGAAAAATCATCAAAGCAAAAAAAATAACTTAAATATTGAATGATTAAAACTAATAGCAGGTGATCTTAAACAAGAGATTTACAAGATTAATAAAAATAAGAAAAAATATTAAGCATTTTGTTAAGTGTGTGCGCTGCAGTATTAAGTGGTTTTTGGGCACTAAAAGTGTCAACAAAAATTAATAAAAAAAAATAAAAAAACAAAATAATTAATTTTTGTATTTTGTTTCATCACTTTCCTTTTTATTAAAGGGCGCATAGCGTCTTTAAAAACTACATTCTGGCCAATGGCCAATCTTCGCCGTCATTGGATTCTAGGAACTTTGTGCCGTTTACCAAAGTTTAATGATATCGTTTTAATTTTTTTTTCCGAAACGCGTAAAAAGTGATGGTATTGTTTGGCACATTTATTTGTATGTCGTAGATCATTATCAGATGGCATATGGGAGAACCACGTTGTTAAAAATGTTGACAGATACCTAACAATCCATGATGGTTTTAAATTTGCATATCGACTGAACTCCATAACATGAAAAACTTATCCAAATCATAACAGTACCCATAATTCAACTGTTCTTGCAAGGCAATTTGTATTTGACTTCTTGAAATGAGGTTATTGTCCTGGATTCGTCTTCTAACTTCTTAATTAGTTATGTACTTTTAAGTTACAAGTTTTTTTTACGGTGCAGGCCCCCTACATAAAGTCTGAATCCTTGACAGTCCTCCTAAGCAGTGATTTAACCTTTTGGCCAATAGGCCAAAATGCCAACCACTCGTTACATTAAATGTAATTATTAATTGCGTTTGATTAGTATTAATCACGTTTGTAACCATAGTACAGGAGCACCGATCATTATTTTGCACTACGACATATGAAAGAAATCATTTCCCGAATAATATCTAGCCTCCGGACAGTACTGTGTTGTGAGAAAGAATTAAACGATAGACGAGGACTAAACAAAACGTCTCATCTTTAAACAGAACTTATTCACTTAACTGAAGAAGAAAAAAATAAGAAAAATATAAAAGTGAGAAATAACTTTTTGCTTAACCGGCACACCTATTATTTAACCCCAACTCATGACGCTCATGCTGCCCAACCAAAGACACTGGAATAACAAGATGCGTAACGCCATACAATTTTTTGGCGCGCGATTTTTTGGTCTTGTCTCTAGAGGTGGCTCCAGGCTCTCTCGAGTTTTTGTTCGAGAGAGAAAGAGCGGAGAGCGCTACAGCAAACAGCTCTTTTCTACGAATACAGTGATAGCAGTAAATTGTAAATTTGACAAAATATGCCCTTCACCTTAGAAGTTTGTTGACTTTAAGTCTATATTATTTTTTGCCCTAACGCTACTATTATTTAAATATAGCTTAGAAATAGTAATAGCAGAATCATAATATCACAAAATAAATTTTTAAAATGACTTTATAGTAGAATTTTTGTCATTAGAGTATTGAGCGTGCGACGTGTGAAAAATTAATAGGCAATGATTGTTGAGTGCTTGTGTCCGCACTTCGTGCCTCCAGATATGACTTTTGCAATAAATAGTTTTCATATTTTTATTTATTTTAATAATTTTTATTTTTTACTACGTATTATTATTTTTTATGAATTATTATTATGAAATATTATCATTTTTATTATTTGTTAATAAAATTATTGTCTTTTATGAAATTAAAAAATAATTCATATTTTTATGAAATATTTATTTCTCAATGTAATGTCTTCTTTTTGGAAAATTTATGTTTCAAATTACAGTAGTTATAATAATTTCCTTTGTATTTGCTTTAATTATTTAGTATACTTATTAAGTCATTTGACTTAATATGATGTATGTAAATGAGCCATTTTTATTATTTAAAAAGCGCATTATATTCAGCGTTCAGCTATTTTTTTTTTTTTGTTCTTTTCCAATTTGATATTTTTAAAAAGCGCGCCATCATCATATTGCTACAAAATTGGCCACAACTGCAAATATGTAAGTTCGTTTCTTCGATCAGAATTGATTTCGGCACGAAAATCGATTTCTAGCACAACACGCACACATATACGCGTTCTCGTCTCTTGTTTTTACTCACACAAGCAAAAAATTCTATTTTTAGATTTCTTACGCTCCCAGCGTAAGCGAGCGGAAAGAGATCAAATTTGGCCTTCACCAAAAAAGTGGCTGCATAGTGCCAAACCAATGTATGGCCGTTATGCATCTTGTTATTATACTGTCTTTGGTCCAACTCTGTATAAGATCGTCGACACGCCCACTTAAAAACATTTTTTTTTTTTTTTTTTTGGATATATTAATTTAAAACTGTCCTTCGCGGACAATCATTAAATTTGATGACTAAACTTAACGGTAGAGAATTAATTGATTACATAAATTGTTGCGAAACTATACAATAACTGTCGATATTGTATGTATGATGTATATAATAATGTATGTATATAATTTAATTTAATTTGCGTGTCTAATCCCAGAGAGGTCCAAAGGGTGTGATCGGTGCAGCCTCCTGGTGCGTTGACTGGTGTCCAGCAGGTCTTGTGCCAGGTTGTTTGGGTGGTCTTGAAGCCTCTGCATGTACTGCCTGCTGCTTTTCTTAATCTCATCCTTCACCCAGGGGAAGCTGAGGACCTCGTGTATAGTGGCATTATCGTGGAAAGGGTGAGCGTTTGTGACTGTGCGGAGCGTTTTGTTTTCGAATGTCTGGATAATGTTGATGTTACTTTTCGATGCAGTGCCCCACAGTTGAATGCCATACGTCCAGATTGGCCTTATGATCGCTTTGTAGATAAGGAGCTTAGTGGAAGTCGGTAGCTTAGATTGTCTGCCCATCAGCCAGTAGAATTCACGGACTCGGTTCTCCGCCTGTTTCCGCTTCTTTAGCAGGTGTGGTCTCCATGTAAGTCTCCTGTCCAGTGTAAAGCCAAGATAATTTGGATTGGCTACCTCTGGGATTGGGAACCCGTTGAAACTGACTGGTGGGCAAGTGCCGCGTCTAGTTGCGAAGGTGGTAGCGGTTGACTTGTCGCTGTTTACCGATATATTCCATCTCGTGTGCCACGTGTTCAGTAGATCTAGTTGCTCCTGCATAGTCTGGGAGGCCTCTGCTGGGGTATCTGCTGTTGTTAGGAACGCAGTATCATCGGCGTAAGTGGCTGCCATAATGTACTGGCTCGGTATCACCGGCAGGTCAGCCGAATACATGTTTTTAATTTTTAAATCCATTGCTCGAGAAGTAAAAGGGTATACTATATTCGTTGAAAAGTGTGTAAAGGGCAGAAGGAAGCGTTTCCGACCATATAAAGTATATCCATCTATATATATTCTGGATCAGGATCAATAGCCGAGTCGATCTGGTCATGTCCGTCTGTCCGTATGAACGTCGAGATCTCAGGAACTATAAAAGCTAGAAGGTTGAGATTCAGCATACAGATTCTAGAGACAAAGACGCAGCGCAAGTTTGCCGACCCATGTTGCCACGCCTACTCTAACTCCCACAAGCCGCACAAAACTGGATTGCTATTTTAATATGTGTGTTGATATTTTTCACATTTTTATTAGTCGTGTAAATATCTATCGAGTTTCCAAAACTTTTTGCAGCGCCCACATTTTTGAAATTATTATGGATATTTATTATAAATTATATTATCCTTGTAAATTTTTATCGTCTTGCTGAAAAACTTTTTGCAACGCCCATAAACTGCCCGAAATTGCCACGCCACACTTGTCCTTCGGTATACCAAAAAAATCAATTTGCTTACGCACCTCATTTACTTTACCGAACTTCCAAAGCCCAATTTGAGTAATTTTAATTTTTTTTTCTAATTTCATTCCATAATATATATCGATATCCGAGGCAAATGATGAAATTTCGCGTTCGAATTTCCACTTGGTGAGTAACGGGTATCTGATAGTCCGGGAACTTGACTATATGTATCATTTTCTCATGTTTAATGTCTCTGTGTTAATTTTTATCGATATGTCAAAAGCATTTTGGCCACTCCCATTTAATATATTTTTAATATATATTGTTCCCTAAAATGTATTTCTTGCACTCCCAATACCTGTAGAGTTGTATTGTTTTAAATGTTTTTTGTAAATTAATCCCTAGGAATTGTTTAGTTTTTGCGTTTCTTGGAAGCCATCAATAACTATTTTTTCGTAGTAATCAATGAATTGACATCATGGTAATATTGTGATGCGATACTCATTGAGTAAAATAGTATGTCGTATAAGTTATAAGTATTTACATAACAGCAATATCCATCGTTTCGACAGCATATGGTACATATGTATGTATGTATTATATGTCTATTCACATTGAATTTGTGTAATAAAATTGTAATATCGGGAACTGTATACAAAATAAAAGAGAATTGGGAATTTTCATGGAGACTATAATCCCCTACGTAAATAATTTTAAGTTCACAATTTGCCTGTGCCCACCGTAACTCTTTAATCTGTAACGTATATTTAACGATTTTTTTTAACTAAAGATTGTTTTATCTGTAAATACGAATTGTTATACAAAAAATGTTAGCAGATTAAGTATTATAATACTAAACACTGATGTCAGCATCAGGTTTATAAATAAGCCTGATGTAATTAAATGTAAATATAATTTCATCCGAAACCAAATTTTTTAACTGATATCAGCAGGTGCAAATTTATTTGTGGTGTGGTAACTTTGTTATAACAGTACCGATATTTCGTTTTTAGGCGCTCGACTTCTATTAATTTCCTTAAATCTTAGCGTAAGCAACATTTTCTTGTGAGTGTACGTACTTAATTACTATCTTACACGACACGACTGGACAAAGGGTAATTTAGGGTATTTATAATTTGACAAATAAACTTACAGAACAATATAATGTTAATTCTTTGGAAAACGCAGCTGATATGGTACTTTGCCAACGACAGGCCAGCGAACTTCCAACAGGGTCTTAAACTGGTTTTGCTTTAAGATAACTATTGAGATTTGTCTTTTGCCTAGATCAGAAGACCGGCAGAAAACAATGCAACAGCTGAGATGTCGATCCGCGCGACCCTAGACTGTTAGTGCGGGCGCTCTCTGTCTGATCCTCTCCTTTTGTCGCTCTTTCTGAATGTGCTCTTTTGATGATAATACTGAACATATAATGTCGCCCGTGCTTTCATTCATAAGCGGGCAATGCTTGCGAACGGGCGACAACGCGATACGGGATAAAGATACCTTGATAAAGAAATTGTACTCGTATGTACAAGAAGCTGCAGCAGCAAAGGCTTACGAAAGTTTTTAAGTGCCGTGGCAGAAGAGAAAATCTAAAATCCAAATCTCTGACCAATATTTTAAACTAAAAACTAAACTCTATATATGATTTGAAAAAGAAAAAAACAGCCAATATGAAGGAGTTTAGCAAAATGTTTGCGCGACGATATAGTTCAGTATCAAGAGACGTAGAGGCCAGCAATCATCGGCACTCAGCAGTGGCCCCTGGATCTGGGTTGAGCACAGACGCAGATCCTGCGGTGGCTTGTGCCGCTCAGGCAGCACTGCAACGCATCCAGCGCCGCAAAAGTCTCAAGGCAAATCGTTCAATGAATCCGATAGACATACTAAGCAGCTTTTTCAACGAGCCAATCCAAGGCAAACGGAATCGAGTTCCTACCCGTGAGTTTTTATGAATCAAGAGAACCATGCTTTCTCGATTAAATTTACACATTTTCTTTAAATCGTTCGCATTGGGGGGACAACAAAAACCTGATAAAGAGTCATTAAAGTTGTTTAGCATAGCACTCTATGCTTGTTTTTGCCTTGATTGTTAAATATCAAAGCGAATAAAATTAAAAGCAATGTCGACAATGGAATATTTTGGATTTCCGATTTCGCTGACTATCTTGTCAAACCACAAAATATCGTGAACAAATTACATATATCAATTACTTACGGATTCCGTTCGACCCTGAACTTGACCATACAGCAAACCCAAACAACCAGAAACTGAAACATTTAAAACATGTTACTTTCCTTATATGAGTAGTGAGACAAATACGATTGCTTGACTTGACTTGTTGCATAGTATGCTGAAGAGGGCGACAATGATCGAAGGTGACCTTAAATTGCGCTGACGACCTTGCTTATATAAGCAAATCGAAAGTTTTTGTGATAAAATTTAAGGGGATATTGAGTCGATAACCATACAGGTTATTAAATAGTATATTATTACTTATTTATAACTTATACTTACATTTAATGCAACAATTTTGAAGTGTTTTTCACTTGGCTACGATTTTTTTTAGAATACAAATTTAATTTTTATTATATATATTATATATATAATTATATATATATTATAAATGTATATATAAATATTGGACGCAGTTCCTAAAAAATTGTATGTAAAAATGTTTGGCATTTAATTTCATCACATTATATTGTAAGAATCATTAAAAAAGATCAACCAAATATAATGAAAACTGGATTTAAGTGATACTTTAATTCGTCTAGTATTACGATGCCCTATTTTTAATTGATTTTCTTAAGCACTTGGATGTGAACAAGTTTTTTTTTTTAATTATTTAATAACAATTTGACCTGTAATTACCTGTAATTAATTTTCAAGTTTTTATATATATACAATAATGTATAATGTAAAATCTTCACACTTTTAAAGATACATATGCCATGGGGTAAAAAATGCACCTTCAGTACAACAGTTTTAATATCCACCTAGTTTTGACGACTGTTTTGCGCGACTTTTTGATTCGCATTCACACAATCGATATACCCGCTAATCGTAGAGTAAATACCAGATTCGTTGAGAAGTATGTAACAGGTATAAACGTCCAGATCCCAGGAACTATAAAAGCTAGAAATTATATATTTAGAGAGATTAGATATGCAGATTCCAGAGACGAAGACGCAGCGCAATCTTGTGGTAATGGTCCGCTTCACACCTTCTACTGGATTGCCGATATGAGGACATAGGTCTGTCTATTTTCCTTTTACTTGCGAATTTAGATGAAAAGCAACGAGAAATGCGTACGTTTGCTAAGCATGGTCCGGTATTCGTAATTTTTTTTTATTTCGATTTAGTCAAAAGTTTTTGATTTCGTTTTTTAGCAAACTTTTTACTATCGGAATGTTTCGTAAATAGTAAGAAGCTGTGTAAGCTTCAGAGCGGCCACCTTATTCACAGTTTTAATTCCTGTGTTCGCAATTACTTTTTTACCGCACTTTGACCATTTAAGTAATTAAATTCAATAGCATTATTTACGAACAACACCTTTGGCCCTCATTTAGCTTAATTAATGAATTCTTTTATATCTTATAAGTATTTTCACCTGTTTAGTTTTACCAACAGTACGGCAGCCTTCGCAATAACTTTTGGCGACGTACTTATCGACCCCTTGCCAAATCGAAAATTTTTGTTGCCGACGGCATAATTTTGTATGTCAAATCAGAGGTGGGTTCAGAAATAATATCATGGAATAAACATAAACATCAATAGACCACTGGGTACCCTATTTTTTTCCTTAGTAAATTAAATCTGATTTAATCTAAAAAAAGGAATTTTCTTTTCATTTCGGCCAGACAAAAGTGCCCGTTTTACAAATCAAATAATTCTTACGAATTCGAGAACCGGAGCACCGATTTTTCGAGATCAAAATCGAAATCGTAACATTCTTATGAATTTGATTGCCGTACAATGTCCGTTTATTTTGTTCTAAAGTATTACTGATACTCTCCAAATAGTAATAACAATTTACATTATTTATAATTTTTAGAAATCTTTCCTGCTTCAATGTGTCTTGACAAATAAAATTAAATACAAAAATGGTTATAAACATTGGCGGCACGATCGTCGAACATTTTTTGAAACAAATATAATATCTGCTTAAAAATATAAAATAACAAAAAGCGAATATGCTATAGTCGAGTTCCCCGACTATCAAATACCAGTTAACTCAGCTATTGAGAATGCGAACTCGAAATTGCATAATTTTTCAAGTTATTCCCCAATATACGAGATATTATAATATCTATCGAGATATTGAGGAATAAAGTGAAGAAAAAATTTAAAATCGTTCAAAAGTTGGGCGTGACCATTTCGTAGGTGTAAGAAGGGGCGTGGCCACAGTGTATTTGGTACATATACCCATAGAAATGGGCAAGACAACTATGAAAAGAAGGTAAATCAAAACACTTTTCAAAAGTGTGGGCGTGGCATGTTCGTTCGTTAGAGTGGACATGAAAAAACGTTGTATTGCAATTCAATAGGAACTTAAAAGACTAACACAAAAATAAAAAAAATATCAAAACATTTTCCTAAACTGTGAGTGCGGCAGTTTTGGGCGGTTTGTGGGCGTTAGATTCGGCAACATGGGAACGCTGCGTCTATGTCTCTGGAAGCTGCGTGCATATTCTCAAGCCTCTAGCTTTTACAGATCCTGAGATCTCGACGTTCATACGGACGGACAGACAGACCGACATGGCCAGATCCACTCGGATCAGGATCTATAGATCAAGAAAATATATATATACTTTATATGGTCAGAAACGCTTCCTTCGACCTGTTACATACTTTTTAACAAATCTGGTATTCCCAATATTAATACCCTACCTACCGCAATATTAAAACCTGATATACGTGAATTTTAAAATCTCATATGTTAAGCCTGTCTGTATTGCTTCGCCGGGCAAGAATATGTGTGCTTACTAATTCAAAATGTATTTCAGTACAGTATCAGCTATTAATATAAGATAAGTATGAAAAAGAAACGCATTTTCAAATTAGAATAAACCTTGTTTTTATATATTTTAATATATTCTAATGAAAAACTCCCAAAGATTGTCCTTTATAGATCGCTGCGTTTCAACTCAGTTCGCTTAATTCTCCTTATTTTCACTTTATTTTATGGGACTACATTTTTTCTTTAAATGTAACAACCGGATTTTGTATAGCTGTATCGTTTATAATATGCTTTTAAATATATTCGAAGCGAAATTGTTTGATAATTGTATATTGGTGCAAAACACGAAAGAAGTAGTTTGTAAGTTAGTTTTTGAACTGAACCTGATTAAAAAATTTCCGGTTTTGATTCATATTGCGAAAGAAGTATATATTATATATTATTGAAGTGTTTGTATGTATAACATGATATGACTTCGGCGTCATTTCATGTTGTGGTACGTATGTGATAACGCCAAACAGAAAAAAAACTTGTTCTTGTAGTATAGTATAAAACCTTGTGAGTATTATCAATGAGATTTTAAGTCAATTTGTCCGTTTGTCTACCAGCCTGTCTGTCAGTACATATGAGCGCTGTGGTCTCAGAAACTATAAAAACTTGAAAGTTGAGATTAGGGACGTGGATTGGTGATTCTGGGGACGTAGACGCAGCGCAGGTTTGCTTTAAAATATTGACACTCCCACAAACAGTCCAAAACTTTCAAGGCATTTAATTTATTAATTTCTCTTCCCATTTCCTGTTGCTATGCCAATATAATGTTGGCAACGCGCACACTTGTGTAAATTATTGGTTTATTGTGTTTATTCTTTGCCAATTTGTGTCTCTATGTCACCAAAATGATGCAACTCCTCCCCAGCACTAGCTGAGCCATGTATTTTTAATTTTCGGGTATAGCGTCAGCTCTTGCCCTTACTGTGGATGGAAATCCGACTTTGCTGTAATCGGCCGGTCACACCACCTGATATTACCATATCAAAGCTATCGCAAAAACTAAACGGTTACCAAGTATTTAAGAAATACAAACGCTTAGAGAGAGAAGCAAAGAATGTGTAATTATAAAAAATGTAATTAATGAATCAATCTAATGACATATACATAATTAATATACCCGTAAATTAAAAGAAACAATAAAAGCTAAAATGTTCGATTAAGCATGCAGACCTTGGATTCGCCTAAGCACTGATCAAACGTCCTCAACCCGTTAATTGTATAATTTATGTATGTTGTCAATTTCTTTTGATATCCTTACAAGTTGATTTTAGGCCCACAAACCGGCCCATGTATACGGCCACGCTAGCGCGTTTAAGAAATGTTTTGATTTTTTTAAAATATAATTGATATGTAATATTGCATTTCCTCACCTGGTCATAAAAATTGTCCCTTTTAACAAGAATTCAGAAAAGTTACAAAAATTCTATTGTAAAGTCGGTCGTATATTTGGGTGTAACTTGAAAAAATCGGTCAATTATATCATTAAGCTGGCTTATTCGGTATACCCAATTTTATCTTTTTTATATATAAATAATTTGGGCAAGTCGTAGCTAGCATCCTTTCCATTCTTAATATCAGCAATGTCTTGATAAGAAGTTTTGTTTCCAGACAAAAAAAACAGTCAACCATTTTTGTAATTTGTAATTTTTGTAAGTTCCAAACACATTGGGCTAATTTTTAGAGGTGTGCGTTATTCAATATCTATTTTAGCAAAACGGGCTATTACAATAAACCAGCTCCACTAGCTCCGATTGTAGATCTTCAGTGATCCCTACTTATTCGTTAAATTATATTAAAGCCTAAGTATTCCCTTTTTGTTTTTTGTTTTTTTTTTTCGATTATTGTATATCCCGTTATGATCGGACAACCACAGATTTTTATTTACTTCTGTATAGTATTTTGCGCAAATATATTAATACCTTTACTCTACGAGTGACGCGTAATAATTACCATGATTGATAATCCTACAATTAGTGCAGCATGGCCTAAAATATGGTGAAACCAAAGACACTAGAATAACAAGATGAGATGGCCATACATTGGTTTGGCAGCCACTTTTTTGGTGAAGGCCAATATTGCTCTCTGTCCGCTCGCTTACGCTGAGAGCGTAAGAAATCTAAAAATAGAAAAATTTGCTTGCTTGTGTGAATAAAAACAATAGACGAGAACGTGTGTATGTGTGCGTACTTATGCTAGAAGACGATTTTCGGGCCAAAATCATTTCTGATCGAAGAAACGAATTTACATATTTGGAGTTGTGGCCAATTTCGTAGCAATTAGTTCATCATCTAAAATAATAATAATTTTAAAGTTTTTTAAATTCGTTTGTTAAAATCGCTGCTCGAATTAGCTACCGTTTACATATTTATATTTATGTATTTTTATTTTATTTATATTATATTATGTTAATTAATTATGTGTAATTTATGTAATAATCGGTACTCAGGGAACACCACGGGGAGGCCATTACAATTGTAATGGGGTCCTTTATTAGGCCTTCGAGTCGACTTGAAATATTTTAATGTTTAACATTAAAACATTTCCAATTTCCCCAATTAAGTTATTTTTCTAACTATACTTTTTTTTTTATATTTTGCGTCCATTTTTCAGTCGCCAATTATTTAAATATCGCTCATTTTTCTAATTATGAGATAGAATGCTGAGCTTAGCTTGCTTGTTTTGTCTATCAGCTATCATCACAGTCCACTTGCAATGCTTAAAAAGGAAAACTTTTATAAGTTTGTTAAACAGATCTGTTCTATGTGCATAACATTCATTATTTTCATAAAAACATAATGAGAAGGCACTACTTTCATTTGTGCACTTAATGCATTGCTCAACAATACATTTTTTTATACACATTTGTTTTTTATTATTTTTAAAAATATTTCAAAAACATTAATGTGTATTTTTAAGCAATATTTAAATAATAATAACATTAAGCCAATGCCAAACAAGAATTTGGTACATGGTGCCAATTGATCAAAAATAATATAGATTTAAAGTCTAAGCACTTCTAAGGTGAAGGGCATATTTTGTCAAATTTACAATGCATGAGCATACGTGTGCACACATACAGTTGTATGCTATCACTGTATGCGTAGAAAAGAGCTGTTTGCTGTAGCGCTCTCCGCTCTTTCTCTCTCGAACAAAAACTCGAGAGAGCCTGGAGCCACGTCTAGAGCCACGGCCAAAAAATCGTGTGCCAAAAAATCGTATGGCGTTACGCATCTTGTTATTCTAGTGTCTTTGTTCATACTCTTCTTATTTTACCATACTGATAAGTCGGATATGGGATGTAAGGAGACGATCGAGGTCTTTTTGGTCACTATCTTATGTTACAAAGCTTCTTGTACTCGATTGAAAAATGAATTTATTTATTTATTTATTCTGAATCCAGAAGGTTATAGATAGCAAATTCATAAGTAAGTGTAAGTGTGTACCAATTAATTGTGGTTCGGTTGCTGCTACTGGTTTCAAGATGCATAATGATACATAATGGCCCTTGCTGTTTTTCCATGTTCCAGTTCCTCATTGGTAGTAATGTAGAATTCTTTTATGTATTGTTGGAAAAAGCGAGTTAGAGTCGAGTTTGCCACATGTCGGGTATTGTTGTCGTTGTCAACTAGTATGCTCCATGCGCTGACGTTATTCTCTTCTTTAAGATCGATATATACTATCAATCCATTTTGGATCATTAAGTACTCTATTGGTAACTGAGTCAGAAGATTTACAAGAACAACAAAAACAAGAATTTGTGTGACTATTGTTTAGTGAACAATTTTTCAATAATTTTGGATTAGAACTGAGCCTAGCAATGCAGCGATAGCGATGCCTGACCTGTTTCCCATTTTAAAAAGCGGAACAGCAAATAACTTATTACATTAAGGGGGAAAATTACATTGACGAAAAAGACAGTTTGCAAAATATTCAAGAATACAAATAGGGACCATATCAAGTCCTGTTGAAAATGAGAATTGGGACTTTTTAAGCTTTCGAAGACATCAGCTTTATGAATAAGTGCATTTAAATTCAAATTGGTGTGGGGTGAAGGCTGGGTAAATTTAATATCACTGTTATTGAAAAAGAAAACAACAAACAAGTTGGATATGGAATTTTCATCTGACGCAGAAACGAGTTAAAAAACAACGAGAGAGAAAGCAAATAAGAATTTGTTCATGCCATTATTTGGTCCCTCAAGTCATATATTTACATTTTATATTCACCCATCAATATGAGTATTATCATCAAGTCACACACCTCCCGGTTGTCAAAATTCGCCTCCAACTTCATGTAGAATATTAGATATGATTTGAAAATGGACGCGGAAAGGTAGTTGCCCGCGAACTCCTCCGCCTGCACCGTTGTTGCAGGGGGATGTCAACGTGGCACGTTGCTGCTCACGTAGTTGCTGAAGTGTGTTGCGGCGAGTTGCTGCCCACAACACAGTCACCTCGTTGTCGCCTCTGTAGCTGCGGTGTGGTGCAGAGTGCGGATCGGGATCAGGTGGTGTCCACGATCGGTGACTATAGCTGAAGTGACCAACTGGAATAAGCCGGTAGCAGGGTCGTAGCTCCGACTTGATATTCACGGCAGGTATTTTACGATAGTTATGTTGGCATGAATTAAAAACTCGTAAATTATGCAAGATATGTTGACAATTGTTTTTCCTAGAACTTATTAATTATTTCAGAACATTTTAAATTTTGACGCTAAACTCATATTCCCCGTGTTCTCCTCAATCAGGACCATTTTATTTTCGTGCGGCTCGATTCGCGAGAAGTAGTCCCGATATAAATAAGAGCACAGAAACGAGGAAACCCGTTACTCAGCTAATGTGAATGCGAACTTTCATCATTTTTCTGGGATATTGATATTGGTGGAAGAATGAGATAAATGAGAAAAAAATTTCAAAATTGTTCAAAGGTGTGCTTTACGGCGTTAGAGAGGGCGTGGCAAAAAGTTTTTTGGCAAATCGATAGAAATTTACAAGACTAAAAATGATCTTGATTAAGAATATATATACTTCATATGGTGGAAAACGCTTCCTTCTGCCTGTTACATACTTTTCAACGAGTCTAGGATACCCTTTTACTCTACGAGTAACGGATATAAAAAGGCAATTAACTGAATGAATTAATTTCCATTGCATAAGTGTTAATATTCTGTCATAAGTAAACTTTTTTTGGAACTAACAAGTTATTTTTATTAACTGTTACTATTTTAAATGTAAAGATTTTCGAAAAAAACAGATTTTATATAAGTTTGCTTACCCATATGCATAGCTTACGATTGTGAAATAGATCGAGAGCCTTGATTGCTGGGCGATGGTGAACCCATAATCATTAATGCTTCTCTGTATATTCACGTAATGAAAATAATAATGAAATAATAATAAAAAGTTGACATGATTACAGGAAGACTGAAGAGGGTACACCCCAGCGATCTCCTTACCCGGAGGATAATATAACATATTACATTTCAAGTAATTGATAACTAGACTAGATTTTTCTTTCTTTTGTACTTTATAATTAAGATACCACTTGGTCTCATTTATCTTTATCACACATTAGGTTATGTTCAGAGGAATTACTGAACGATTCCTTTTTGAAATCTTAATAAATAGAATTAGTTCCCTTTAAAAAAAAAAGGATATACATTTTAAATCCGCTGCCGACAGCGAGACCCGACATACTTTCTCCCTGGGGAACGTGGCATTCAACTGCGTCCGCAAGCTGGAGCAGACCCAGCTTATTCACTACTCCATTCGTCAGATTTATAGACATATTGAAAATTGGGGCAAAAGCCATCAAATCGTAGTTCTATGTAGATTACTTCTTGGGTGGAGCGGATACGATAGCGGTGGAGCTACATCAACTAAACGGGGAACTTCCATTGATTCTACAGGATGGCCTACAAAAAGTTTTTAGATGACGCTGGAATCAAACATTTGCTGTTGGGACCAAGTACGGAACACATTCACGTTCTCACCAAAAGTAGATTCAGACCAAGCGCATCATTTCGTCCATAGTAACTTTACTGTTTGATCCGTTGGGATCATCATCGTTGAAAAATTACCTGTCAGGAGCTGTGGCAACTAAAACTGCACGGAGACAACTCAGTATCCCAAAGCATACCCTGCTTTCCTCGCTTTCGCAACATTAGTTTATTAAAATAAGAAGGCTTACAGAGCCATTTAGGTTAAGTAATGATTGTAAGTCCGAATGGCAAGAAATGTCCGAATACTGCATGCATATTTTAAGACCATCTACGTACACAAGAAGGTGTTATAACTAATAGAAGTCATCAATAATTAACCGTAGGTCGCATGTGGACATTGTTGTAATCTTGAAATAAATCTTATACCCAGCGTGCCACTATTGGCAGCTATGGCGGATGCATGCTTATGTATCCAATAGGAATTTTACATGTGCCTAGCTTACGCAGGAAAACACGTTCTTATCAATGCCAACGTTTCCTCTTAGTCCATCCGCTGTCCTCATAAACATGTATTACGTGAACGGCCTTTCGTGAACTTGCTCTCTCTGCTGAACTGGAATTATTTCCATTGCCTGCAGCGGGGGAGAAAGTTAATATCGCACAATGGGTAACGATAGTTTGGCATCGCTATGGTGCTGTCATAGCATATGGGGACTATTGGCTAGCTGAAAATAATTCATCATTTATGGATCTCGATTGATAACATATTGAGATATGAACGGCGTCTTCGATTGAAATTGTTTTTGTAATGACTTAGGATCGATTTTCAAATATTTTCCTTTTCGAAAACTTCAGCTTGGTCTTACTTTTCAGTAGAGCGATTAAAGATTTTATTATCCTCTCTTCCAAAGACCGAGTGATTTTACCAGCCAGCTTCCTAGCCTGGGTGCTAGGACAAGCTTTAGCCGTTCCTCTTAGTTACAACAGTAACATTCGACCCGCTCGTGGTCCATTGTCAAGGACACACAGGCCAAAAAAGGCAAGGCACACAGGAGCAGGAGCAAACCCGCGCAGCAGACGGCGATCACCGGAGGAGTCAGCTGTGAAATACTACAATAAAGCGACTTTATTCTAAAACTCTGTCTTCTCTTTGGTCGGGTTATCACACAAATCATAAAGTTGGTGGGACGAACAGAGAAACTCTGAGCTACCCGCTGCAACTCGTAGGGAGCAGAACCATTGAAAACAGTTCGTTACACGATACAAAAATTGTGTCCTAAGAGTAAACGGCCACTTGCGATGATAAGAAAGTTTTACTCATCGCATGAAGGTAATTTCTGGCAGCGTTCTCTTAATCCTTTGCGTGTGGATGTCCATATTATTGGATTTTTGAACACTGGGTCCTCCAAATGCTCGCATGACTCGCCGGATCCAGCTTTTGGACAATTACTTGGGCGATATTTGTTCAGATTGAGCCAAATACATTTTTTTTAACTTTAATAAGCTTACAAAAAGGTGTGGTTCATGTGTTACGCTTGAGATCTTGGCACCGACTGCTCGTCAATTTTATTCATCTCTCTTCTCTCTATTCTCTCACGCACTTATGGCGTTATTAGAACCGACGACCACTCCGCGCCTCTCGGCCTATTTGTTCTTCTGGCTTGGTTCCTGTACTGCCTGGTACTGCTTCTCGTCCTTTCTCTTCTGAATGCCTCGTCTTTGTTCCTGATCGATGTTGATTTCGTTGTCATAGTCTTGTCAAAACATTGCCCACCTACACACGCTATTTTGTCAGTGCTGCAATGACTGCTAGAACTTCCAGTTCGTATGAGTGACATTTTTCCTTACGCGACTTCGTCTTTTGACTCATGTACACGACGGGATGTAAATGACTGTCTCCTCTATCCCTTTGCAACAGGACTGCGCCGAACCCAAGCTTAGAAGCGTCCGAATGGTCGAAACTGGTTTACTGAGTAAAGTTGTTTTTAACTTAACCTGTACTAAATTTATGTTCTTTTCCTGTTTGGCTACCATGTCCACATTGCATTGGACCGTCCTATCCTGGTTGATTGCATTTGACAATCTGTTTTTACGTGTGACTCATCCCCACAGTTAAAACATTTTCTAACCTTCTCAACTACTTTAGCTACATTTTTCTCACCTTTAATGACCTGAGAGTTATACTTGACTTGCTTTACCGATGATCTCATATTCTGATATGCTTTAATCTGAATTTTTAACTGCCTCATAGTTTTCGCTTGATATAATAAAGCCTTGTTCACCTTGCAGTCTGGAATACCTTCAACAAAGTATTCGATCACGCTCTCATCATCAAATCAATTGGCTTGGCCAATTTCATTAACGCGTACAGATACTTTTCCCGAAAACTGTGATACACCTTTATTAACATCCTTCAATGTAAACCATAACCATTCTAAATTAAGAATTTCTACTTGGCCATCCTTCCCACCTTAACCTGGATTCCGTTTACGCCCAACACGTTGACCTATCTGCACATTATTAGATGTTACTGATGCAAATAGCCCATCTAAATTGTTTTTTTTTTTTGCAAATCCTTTTGCCTTCTTGTTTTCGCATCAGAGTTTTATAATTTCTTTAATATCACACACTTTACACACAATTTCGTTTGATGACAGATCTTGCAAATATCCCGGTTGAGCCCCCAAAATTGTGGCCCCAGTTTTCCATTTAATGACAAAAACTCCTGCGACGACGTTGTATTATTATAATTGTTTATTATATTATTAATAATTAACAAAACGTATGTGTGTGGTTTTTAACTTTATTGAGTTTACAAAAATGTTTGATTCATGTGCGTAACACATCTCGTCACCGACTGCTCGTTAATTTTATTTATCTCTCCATTCTCTCACGCTCTCTTGTGGCATTATTGTAACTGACGACCACTCCGCGTCGGCCAATTTGCTCTTCTTGCGTGGTTCTGATTCCTACATGTATATGAAATTTGCGTTACCAACGGAATTGCTTTTATTGCCTTTAAGTTCATATGAATATGGCTAAGCAATATTGTTGTTCAACAACACACTGCAACAACAGCGATATAATCAAATTTAGAGCCGTAAACAGCTTTGTATACACAATGTATTACCTAGTACTCAAATCACGTCGGGGTCACAAACATGTTGAGCTAATAAGCTAATGAAAGACGATTTATGTGTGTAGAGATTTCAAATGATTATGTTTAGTTTAACAGGAGAACGCTTAGCCAAATATTATCGCACAAATAAGGTAAATTGTGTCTTCAAAGTTGACACTTTTACATTTAACAAATTTTGGAACCAGCAGGCAGCTGTGGGACCCGACCCAAATCCTTAACAATTCCTATTAGTTCGAAATTGTATATTATTATTATCTATTAAAAAGACTGCATTGTTTACTTAAAATGTAAGTGAAAAAGGTTCAACTATTTTTGCAGAAATTGTTTATATACAAAACATGTTTCGGTCTGACCCGAAAATTCACGATTGTAAGTATGTAAGCAATTGTTAATCATCGGATTATTTATTATTATTATTTATCTAAAAACTAAATGCATTATAAAGCAGTATAATAAGCTTTCTATTCAATGCTTCAAGCATGCTTCCTTGTTTCTTTTGTATACGTTACTCGTAGAGTAAAAGAGTAAAAGGGTACACGAGATTCGTTGAAAACTATGTAACAGGCAGAAGGAAACGTTTGCGACCAAATAAAGTATACATATTCTTAGTTAGGATCAATAGCCCAATCGATCTGGCCATGTCCGTACCTTGTTGAGCTCTAGAGACTTGGCGCAGCGAAAGTTTGTTGACCCATGTTGGCACACCCGCTCTAACGTCCACAAACCATCCAAAACTGTCACAGCCAGACTTTTGAAAAATATTTCGATATTTTTTCATAATTTTATTAGTCGTGTAAATATCTATCGATTTTTAAATTGTATTCATTTTATTCCCCAATATCTATCGATGTCCCAGAAATGATGAAATTTAGCGTTCGCATTCGCAATAGTTGAATAACGGATATCTGATAGTCGAAGAACTCGACTATAGCATTCTCCTTTGTTTTAACATAACTTTGCTTTAATTATTTATTTATTTATCAAAAATTATGAGACTACAAATTTTATTAATGTTAAATATTTATTTATATTTTCTGAACTGTGTTCGCTGCGGCGATGTCAGAATCGGTCGCCAACCCGCGCTGGAATTCTCGTTGTTGTTGGGATTTAACGTTAATTTGCTAATGCACTTATGTTTTTGTCGAGTTATCTCTTCTCTGACGGTTCTCAGGTCTCTTTTCATATGTTCATTTCGGATAAGCCAGGGTGCTCTAGTGATTGTTCTCTGTAACTTCGATTAAGCCCTTTGAATAATGTCAATGTTACTGCTGAGACACATCCATAAATATTGAAATACTCTGTTTTTCGAAGGCAATTCATATTTCTGATGTTATTCGATTGACGTGTTCAATAGCTGCATGATTCTCTTAAAAACCGACCTGGTGCGCTGAAATAGGGTTACGTAGGGGATTATCAGGGTCATCATACAGTTTTCCATCCTTTGGAAATTACCCTAATTTTGTGATAGCTGCAAAACATGTTGATAGCGTTCTTTGCATTGCCTTAACGTTATTATTATTTAAATATAGCTTAGAAATAGTAATAGCTGAATATATGTACATAATATTACAAAATAAATTTCAAAAATGACTTAAAACAATTGTCATTAGAATATTCAGCTTGCGACGTGTTAGACATTGTCCAGTAGACATCGATTCGTAGGTGCTTATGACCGCACGTCGTGTCTCATAAAATTAATTTTGCATTGAGCTGGTCTCATATTTGTATTTATTTTACAAATATGAACTTTTAACTATCTATATTTGTATTATTTTATGAAATATATTTTTAATATGTATTTTCCTTTTTTGGAAAATTTATGTTACAAATTTCAAAAGTTACTATTTAATTATTTAAAAAAATAGTTTTTATATTTTAGGCGGTGATAGATTTTTTCACTTATACTATTACAAGAAACTTTATTACTTGCTTGACTTTGTTTTGAAGCCGTTCACGATATCGTCCCGATCAGACTGAATCAGTCTGATCTTCTAATCCTTAATCCTGATCCAATCAACCTCGGTCAGAAGATTTTTATTTGAACTTTTTGAACTTTCAGTTATGTTTAGGATAAAAGCTTTAGCTGAAGTTGTTTCACTACATTGCCCTATGGTCCAGAATTCGTTTTTTTTGGCATAAAGTCTAAATTTTTATGGAAATATATCGTAATTTAGCAATTATTATATAATTATATATTATATAAATAAAAACCAAAAACAAAATTGACCGAAAGCTTCACTAAATCTTTTTATGAGCTTTAAAAGGTGCAGTGTTAAACAGCTGATTGAGAGAATGCAATTCCAGCCAAATTATTTGCTTACTTTTGCACGTAGTACAATCGTTAATACGCATCCAAAAATTATAGTAAAATATGGAAAATAAATGCCAAGGTGTGATGTTTTTAATTTATGTAGGTAATATATGTATAGTTGTACTGTTTTTATGTTGTGTGACATCCAATTTATGTGTATTTTAACAGAAAATTCTAACGTGTCCCCTGTGTTTCGTGGAGTATAACTAATTTTCTGACAATTTCTGACAAAAGTTAAAAACGTCAGTTTGTACCTTTAACTATTGTCTTTCACGGTAAAGTAATATCTTTGGCCATTTTTGCTCGTTTTCTTAAAAATTTGATTTTAGTTCAAGTTCGAGTTCAGACATAGCGACCTCCTGGACATTTGGAGGCGTAACAATAGGCAAATAAATTATGTTTCGGATTACGTTTATTCCGCAATCAACAACAATAATCAGGAATCGAAAAAGACAGAAGAGATTGACAAAAAAATAGTAAATTTTGAATTATTTATTAAAAGAAAACTGCCCGAGTGAAACAGACAACTAGACCGATTTATTTCCAAACATACCAAGTGGATGGCGTCTAAGATAACAATTCTTGTTAGTGATTTTGAAAACTCCAAGACACCCCAGCAAATGGGACGCCGAAACTTATCTTACCAAAATGCAGGAGAAAGATTAAGAAGGAAACTGAAAATGCGAGCGAAGACTGGAATAAACTTTACAAAAGGGACCGACTATCACATGCAAGGAAAAATAGTCGGATCAATAGGATGAGTGATATTTTCCTCAGAGCGATTGATTCCTCGGAGCCAATATTATCAACAATTTGTTTAAAAGAAAGAGAGAGAAAAAATAGGAAAAACCACTTCCGAAGGCCGTATAAGTCTTTTGGAAATACAGTCTAATTTTAAACCTGATCCATGAGACAAAATATTGGATTCACATTCTGATTCTGATTCGAGTTCAGATTCGGAAATTTATAATGTAGAACTAAAAGAAGAAGAGGGCGATTATTTTTAAAACAACAATATACACACCTTTAAAAAAAAAAAAACAATGAAATTTCGTTGACTCCTGAGTCATTCCAGTAGTTAATATGGGAGGCAAGAGAGGGCGTGGTCGCACAGACTCCAAATTTTGTGCGCAAGCTATTTGTGATTTAACAACAAAATGTACAAAGTTTCAAGTCTGTAGCTCAATTTTTAGACTTTATGCCAAAAAAATCGACTTCTGGACCACAGTGCATTGTGAAATTGAAATTTGCTGACTGGTCCAGTTTGATTGAAGCTCAATAAGTTGTTCATGGCTTGGTCTCCAAGTGGAGGTTGTGTTTACTTTAATTTTGGTTATTTATCGGGTGGCTAAGTGTTAGCGACAAAAACAAGGGCAAAGCGTGGCTAAGTGTTGGCGACTAAAACAAGGGTTAAGGCAATGATGCTGAGATTGGAGTTTGAAATTTGTTTATCAACTGGGGCAGATTGCTAAATTTATGGGTTTGATTATTTGCATGTGCTTAAGTGTGGCCGTCTTATGATAAACTTATAATACCTAACAATAACAATTCCAGATCGCAACTTTTTTTGACTTATAGGTTGAAATATTGAAATTTGTCCATTTGTTTTCCATGGAATTAATGAAGACTTTTCTGGGCTTGGTTGTTGCTCCTGACACGGAATACATTTTCTAATCAACTTTTCAATTTCTAAATCCATATTTGGCCACCATACGTATGAGCTTTTGCTTTTCAGCATACCAAGATGTGACTTATGAAATTCTTGTAGAATCTGTTGCCTAAGTTTAGTTGGGATAGTGACCCGATGACCCCACATTATACAGTCATATTCTACAGGCAATTCATTGGCATTATTGATGAAGTACAAAATATATTTTTATTTAATTTTTGTAGTGATCCAAATTTTAAAGATTCACAAACTTTTGACAAGATCGAATCATGTCGTGATTCACGAGCAATACTCGTGAAATTCAATGTGCATGGACTGTTTGATTGTTTAAAGTTGACATAATTAAAATCATCATTCTTATCAATCACTCCGATTTGCGGAATTATGATGACAAGCTATCTGCTTCATTCGACAAACCATTAATGTGTTCAATTAAGAATTGAAAACCAGATAAGATTAATGTCCACCTTTGCAATCGTCCAGATGTTATAAAAAAAGCTGTCTTTGCTCTTGCTCAGACCGTTTTTATCGATAGAAAGTCCCATATAACGGATCTTGGACACGAAAAATTCACATTTTTTGACATTTAATTTAAGTTACCTACTTATTTAAGTTTTACTGACTTCAACCTTCTAAGCTCATTTTTTTAATTTATTATATGTTTCTGCAAACTAGCACCAGTCACAGTAATATAATCTTGATAAACTACTAAGCCTTGCAAAGTAAATAAATAAATAAATAGCTGTTGCTGTCTTTATACCAAAAGGTAATCGCTTTACTTTTAAAATACCAATGTGTGTGCTCCAAGTACATCTTAGTTAAGATTTGCGTTGCTTAAATCAAGCATTGTATATAATGTGCGTCCTTGAAGGGAATATAAAATATGTCGTCTATTCTCGGCAATGGGTAACTAACATCAATCAGACATTTGTTTAAAGTAATTTATAATCACCACATATTCTAATATCACCATCTGGTTTTAAAATTGGCACCAATGGAGTTCCCCAATCAGAACTGTTAACGTGCTCTAAAACACCTAAGTCAATTAAATCTCTTAGCTTTTGTTCAATTGTATCTTTCCAGGCTAGTGGTAACTGCCTTGGCTTGAAAAATATTGGTTTAAATGCAATGTTACTTTACTTGCGTTGAATAAACCTAAATCGGTTTTAAATAAAGAGTATTGCTCGTTCACATTTATGCTGTTTAATCAAAGTAAAAGGCTCTTAAAAATGTCCTACCAAGCTAAGCTGGACTCGTTGTATTTGTAACTACGACTATCATTTGTTTTTTTTTTTATGCCTCGATATTCAATCATTGCATCGTACGCACCAACAATTAGTGTCCGCTTCATAATTGCTTTTTCATATGTTGCTTTTGGAATAAATGTGCAAGGTGCACCAGTGCCGCAAACAACTTTCATGTGACATTCATCAACAGGTAACGTATATGCATCACAAATAGTAGTAGTTGAAGCCACTTTTAATACTGAAAATTTTGATTAATTTACTAAATAAATTTGAGTTAACATTTAAATTATTTAATTTTGAAACATGAGTTACAGATTTTAATTTACAAACTGTTGCCCGATGCCCCCTTTTGCCACAATTACGACAGTCATAGCCTTTGTAATTGCATTCATCAGAGTAATGCTTTCATCAGCCACAATGCGTAAATGCCTTTTTCTGCATGCCTTTACCTTTGCCTTTCGTCTTTTTGCCTTTGCATTTGCCTTTGCCTTCGTTGTGTTTCGCCTTAGATTTGCCCTAGAAACACATAACGGTGAGTGTGGACTCCACAAGCTATGTAGGACACAAGGGCGTCGCCAGGGTAGGGCAATGGAGGGCAGCTGCCCCCTCCTCTACCTAAAAGGAATGTTAAAGAAATGTTATATCTTG
Source organism: Drosophila sechellia (assembly GCF_004382195.2). Taxonomy (NCBI): domain Eukaryota; kingdom Metazoa; phylum Arthropoda; class Insecta; order Diptera; family Drosophilidae; genus Drosophila; species Drosophila sechellia. The sequence goes on along the minus strand of NC_045949.1, from coordinate 23,560,478 downwards.
CTGACGTAATAGGCAGGCAAACTTAGGCAAACTTCCCTTTGTTTATTTACGCTATATACTGTTCTTATTCTCTTAGTCAACCTGCCTCCACTTCTATCGATCTGCTTCCCATACATAAGCTGTTTGCTACGTGCTTTCACTAGGAGTTTCCAGTGTTGGAAGATGATTTTGCAGAAAATTTTCTACTGGGTTTTAAGTTTTGTTTTTAATGAGTTTGAGATATTATATTCATTTTCTGGCGGTTTGGCGAAAAGACGATTTATAAAAGTTTCATGAATTATATTCTATATTCGCATAGTCATAATTATTGTGTATCATTTAAGGACGATTTTTAATGTTTCATGAAGTATATTCTATATTCGAATAGTCATAATTATTGTGTATTATTTAGCAGCTATCAGAAGTTTCTAAAAGCAAGTTTCTAGTTTGTAATTACTGGGGCTTCTCCCTCGTTCGCTCAGGTCCTCCATTCGTCATCCCTCCCGTAAATGTTATTCGAGCTCAAATACAAAGAACCGGACTAGTGGCTCCTCGATGATACACCCTTTTCCACCTCATTCCATTTTGTGGCAGTCGACTCCGGCTATTTCCTTACGGCTTTGGACGCTAGAAGGCTTGGTTGATGGGCCGGATAATACTGTTCGGCTGTGTCAGCATCTGCAGGTCCGAGCGTAAGCTCCTTGGCAGCTCCGAGATGTCTTGATGTGCTTGAGCACCACCATGGTGGCCAGGGTTTTCAGAGTGGACTCAAAGTCGAGCACATGCAGATCGCTGTAGTCGATAAGCGCCGCACTGGGCGGTAGAACTCTGCCCGCCTCTTGAGTGGGTGAAACAGCTGCCAGCGAGCTGGAGGAGCCGCTCCTCGGACTGGTGAAGCCAAACAGAAACATCCTAGTGCCGATCACAATGGCGCACTGTCCCCGCTGCGCCGTCGCCGCTTTGCCGTTGGCCCGTATCAGGTTCCACAGCTTGGTGCGCGAATCGAAGGTGTACAGATCGTTGAATTGCTGATCCAGCAGGCCATTATAGCCACCGAAGACTTTATGTCCAGGTAGACGATCTCGTGACAGTAGGTCTCCTCCTGGCTGTGGTACGGACTGTGCTAGTCGCCATGCCCGCCAAAGATGTACATGCGCTCCTGCTCATAGGCCACCGACGAATGAAAATCTCTGTAGCTGGGCGGTACGCCAAATGTCTGAACATATCGCCACTCCATGGTGTCCAGATTAAAGGAATGCACATCGCTGCTGAGCTCATTGATCTCATCGACGAATCCACCGAAGATGTACATACTATTGCCAATGACACAGGCCGAGTGGCCATCCCGCGCTCCGGATAGACAGCCAGTGACCTTTGGCCTGCTCTGCAGCTGCGATTGAAGGCCACACAGTTCTAAACGCTGATATCAGACGCTAGCTGCGCTCCGCTCTGCCAGTCTTGCCAGATGTTGAAACGATACGAAACGGGAGTTTGTGCGCGTTGATTGGAAAAGTGCCGTTAACAGCATGATCCAACTACACAGGTCCCGCCACATGCATGGAAAATGGATTCGATTGTGGGCAGTGCAGAACACGACGAATTTCAGACGGAGATCGGCGGGACCTGTGCTGTTGGATCATGGTTGACAGCGCGCGTATCTAGCCTTAAAGTGTTGCGTTATACACTTGTACCAAGCTTGCAATTCAATTCAATTGTGAAACGATTTCTGGAAATAAAAACATTTTGTTGCATAAGCCCAGCACGTACAAACAATGGACATAAGAAAATTTTTTGGTAAGTACGTATATAGTAACAAGTAACAAACAAGTAAAAGCGTTGAACTAAGGCAGGCCCGATTATGATAAGTAAATAGGTATGAGTTGACCTCAGAAATCAATGTTTCTGTTTTGGCGCTATTATTTTACAAAGTTCGTAAATATTTTATTGGTTGGCTTTTTAGCAAAAAAGTGTGACGAAAGGTGGAGAAAGTAACAACAATGACGATGACAAAAAAGAAACGAAACGAAGAAACGAAAACGAAATTGAGAGAGCTGTGCCTGCTCCCGACTTACATAGGTATTGGTATATCTAAAGGTGCTGCGGTCACTTCAACCAAAATGGCAAGACCAAACTTATCGGAAGATTTAGCCCAGGATGATTGCAATGAAAACTATATTGGCCGATATGTTGGTGCTCATCGCTCTTATCCTATGAAAAAAAGACCGAACTGCTCAAAAAATGCTTGACACCGCCCAAGACGTATAATTTTTTCCTGGACGCAAAGAATTTAAAAAGAAAATTCAACTATGCGTGGTTAGAAGCGTATTCGCCATGTTTGGTATATTCACTTTGCCAAAAATGTTCCTTTTGCAAATATCGCGCTTTATTTCCGCCAAATCCCAATTCATTTCACGGAGTATTGGGTTCTTTTGTCGTTAAGTCATTTTGCAAGTTTAAAGATTTCTACGAACATAGAAAATAACACTTGGAACACCACTTTCATAAGACGGCAAGAAGCTGCTAGATTATTTCTAGAGAATGTGCCTGTGGACGCACAAATAAATAAATACTCCCAAAAAAATAGAAAGGTAATTACATCTATAATGGTGTTGCGAGGCAAGCACTTCGGTGAAGGAATTGTAGAGGACTTATACAAGCTTAGAATAGACGCTGGAGACAATGTTTGAAAAGAGCATATGGAGCATGGAAAAAGAAATGTAAGATTTCGATCAGTTGAAATTCAAAATGAAATCATCAGCCTTTGTGGTGAAGTCCTAAAAAAAACAGTTTATACAATTAGTTCAAAATGCATACGCATATGTCGTTATAGCTGATGAAGCTGCTGATGTGTCTGGAACAGAGCAATTGTCAGTAGGGTTGAGGTATTTTCATGAAGGCAAAAACGAAGTCCAAGAATCGTTTGTCGGGCTTGTGGAAATAAAAACGTTGGTTGCCAAATGCTAAATGCAAAAGCTAATGCTAGTTACGATTTCTTAACTAAAGCAGATCTCAATCCTGACAAATGCGTTGGACTGGGATTGGATGGCTGCTCAACAATGGCTGGAAAGGAGGGCGGTGTGCAGGCAATCTTACGCAATAAAAACAAGAAAGCTTTATATTTTCATTGTTCGTCGCATAACCTAAATTTAGTCATCAACGTCCTTAATGCACTGCCAGATATTCGGAAAACCATTGGAAAAACGAAAAACATTATTACATTTTTCCGCGAGTCTGTTCTGAGAAGGAATATAATTCCCAACATATCCAAGGTTTGTGAAACGAGATAGATCGAAAAATACAAGGCTATCAAACGTTTTAAGGAAAATTTCGGCGATATAATGGAAGCATTGCAAGGGTTGTCACCTGATGGCAATGCTGCTACCCGAAATATTGCCTTCTGGCTTTATAGCGCTGCTTCCAGAATAACATTTATTATGTGTCTAACGAAAATTGCGAAATACTCGGCGATGCTGGAGCCGGTATTCAACATGCTTCAATCAACGGCTTTGGATGCGGTCAATGCCTCTCAGCACATTAAACGCATAATACACTTGTTAAGAAGCCATAGAGATGATCCTGATAGTATAACGGATGAAGTATTAAGAGATGCAACAGTCGTTGCAGAGACAATTTGGTTGGAGGAGGATATAACACCACTTCCCAGTATATTTAGCACGCAATGTCACCGAAAAAACCACCCAGCTGAAAATAGCTCAGAGTAGTGGAGGAGGTCATTGACTATTCCTTACTCGATAATCGGTTTTCCGTTAAGAATAATGTATCATTTTCTTTGTTCTATTTACATCCGGCAAAAATGGAAATAATGTCAGCAGACACACTTATAAAAAGTTGCGAAATAATTTCTCAGTTTTACGATTTACCCAGCCTGAAAAATGAAATTGAGCTTTGGCAACAAATGTGGCGCTGTAAGGAAACAAATCCATCTGAGATGACTGTTCTTGATTCGATTCAGCACGCAATTTATGAGTCATCGATGACTAATTATTGACGACTTGGATGAATTTAATAACAAACTTTTAACAGAATTTAGTAAAAGCCCCAGAAAGTAAAAATTGTAGTTTAAAAAAACGCATTTGTTTTGTATTTGTATATACCCTTATGCCTCATGAAATCGGGTTCTCCAACCGCGATATAGGCAAAGAAACTTGTAAGTAAAGGGTATGCGCTCTGGGTAGCAGAGGACAACTTTCCCGCATTTTCAATATTATAATTTTACTATCTGACCCCGTACAAGCATTTACACGACATGCATGTGCTTAAGTGTGACCGTCTTATGATAATGACTTATAATACCTTACAATAACAATTCCAGATCGAAAGTGTTTTTGACTTATAAGTTCAAATATTGATGAACTTAATATTAATGTTATAAAAGATACTGCCCGCAGCACCCTGTTGATATTTTGAAACGAAAATTTTGCCACGCCCACTCTACGCCCATATTTTTGACGTCGTATTGCTTTGATCTTAAAATCTTGCAATGGTCTTGATTTGGTCGGATTAGGTTAGGTGAAGCAGTGTAAACTGTTGCTTACAATTCATGGTATGCAGCAGCGTATGCATTTCAGGATCTTCTTTTCAATCTTTCCCAATTACGTCTTTAGCCTTCTTGACTGAAAAAAAGCTGTGCTCATGTGCTTGTTTAATGATATCTCCTTGCATAGCCGCAGGAACAGCTACGAGTTCGCTCTCGTTGTGCAAAAGACCTTGCTTCATGGAAGTATAGTGTTGTTTTCTACAATAGAATATCGATCATTGTACAACTTACTCTGTCATTGTGTGCTGTAACTTGTGATTGATTGCAAAACTCTGCTAGAATAGCCAATCATTTGTTTCAAATTATGCACTTTATGCTCAAACGATACTGAAGGTTTGATCCAGTTTTGTCTGACTTACCAAACCCGAGTCACTTAATTTTGACTTGTTAGGCTTATTGTAAGTAGCATATGTTATTAAATTATATTTGCTTCCGGTATCAATAAGAGAAGTGTTCTTTTCGTTATTGTTTTGTGAGCAGTCTTAAAGCGGGGACCGGCCTCGCAACGGCGAAGACGGCTGGAATGCGAAAAGTAACAAGGGCGATCAGGTCGAACGGGAATTAATGGACGTTGGAACCCGGCAAAGCGGGAGACTGTGAAATAACGGTACCGCGCTGGATCTTGAAGCCGGCTATGGGACCGAAGGACGAACGGTACCGGTGAGGACTTTGAACACGCTCAAAGCGGACACACCGTGAACTAACGGAAAATTAGTTGGACATTGTACCCGAACGGGCAGTGCGCAAAAGGGGAAGGAACGGGATCCCCGCGGCCGGGATCACAACACGCGAGGAGCCATAAGTACGATTTTCAGTCGGAACGGAGTCGAAGATAGACAGTGAGTTAGAACGCGCGGAGAAGGTCACGAATCGAGAACGCACGGTGGAAGTGGCGGTCAGCGAAAAACAACTATGAAAGTGTCGGGCAGGACACAGACGAGCAATACAAGTGTAGATCGATCCTTGAAGTGGTGAAACAAGGACCTGTCGTGCTTGAAAGGGACAGTGGAGTCAGTGGTCGGCATAGGTGGTTCCAGGCCGATCGTTGTCTTAACCCGTGGACGATACGCACTGAGTTCTTATCGCGTTTAGTCACATCGTAAAGAATCGTCCCCTATTCTCTGTCTTCATACTGATTGCTTGTCACGCATTGTGAGCCTTTAAAGTACGTAACAGGTAGTCCAACTCGAAAGAGATACTCCACAGACTGGACGCCTCTACAAACCCACTGGAACAAGTTGAAATTGAATCGGCGAACTTGTTTTTAAATTCAAATTCGCTCTTCTAAAACGTAACGTACTGGAATGTAATGAGACACCTTCTACAACATATATGGCGAATGAACACAATAATAACTCTGGCTACCTATAATGTTTACCAGAGGATTTCCTTTATTGCTTTATTATTATTTCAGAGAACAGCGTTGCCTGTTGAATAAATATTGAAATACTTCTGTTTTCGAAAGCAATTCATATTTCTGATGTTATTCGATTGACGTCTTCAATAGCTCCATGATTCTCTTAAAAACCGATCTGATGCGCTGAAAAAGGGTTACGTAGAGGGTCAGACATCAGGCATTTTTCCATCCTCTGGAAATTACCCTAGTTTTGTGATAGCTGCGAAAAATGTGATAGCTTTGCCCTAATCACTTTGGGACAATTCACCTTCCGGTTCCCACATAGCTCCTTTGTTGACCAACTTGAGGTTCAACCCAGGTCCAGACGATGTGTTGGTGTATGCGGAGATTTCTTCCATAGGGTGTTGACATGGTATCTCTGTGGTTGGCATCTGAAAGTTTTTTAAGTGTCTAGCATTCGTTACGAGAGTTGGGCATAAATATATAAAATATTTGTTCATGGCCCCAACTGATTCCGATGTTATTGTCTGTACAAATTTTAACTCCGTATATCTGGAAAAATAGTCGATAAACAAAGGTCGTATTTTCCATTTGAAACAAATAGTTAGAAGCTGTTATATGCACCAGCATCCCAGAAGATTGCATCCAAACAGGTCAATGCAGGTCTCCCATGTTTAAGATGTAGGGACAATGTATACAATTGGTGGAAACTCGCATAGTCGGGATAGAGCATACCAAATGTTCTCCTTACCCGCTTTGAAGATTACTTTCAATTTAAAGGCATGTCGGAATAAAATCATTCTTAAAGACGATTTTTAACGGCTTTTGGTCAGTCACCAATTTGAATTCTAGTCCGGCTAAATAAAAATATAACTTGACTCCCCACACTACAGCCAGGCTCTCTTTCTCAGTCGGTACCATTTTTCTACTTCTACAAGTTACGGCTTGCAAACGGAACAATCTTCGCATCGTCGGTGGTGTCGAATGGAAGAAGTTCTGATCCTAGCGCAACTGGACTGGCATCTGCTTCTAATCCTTTTTTATTGTTTCGCTTAAAATATAATAATCTCGGAATATTTGCTAAATAGAGCTCTAGGACTTCATATTCTCGCCCCAGTTAAATTTAATTTCCCTTTTTAGCAATCTCCGTTTTTCCTGCTTTGTACGACGGGGATGTATTTGCCAAACTATGTAGCGTCTTAAGAACCTTCGATTTTCCATCTTGTTTTTGAGGTTTATGAATAAAAGAATCATTTTCACCTTTTCGGGATCTGATAAAATGTACCACAAGAATTTAACTTACTGTGCTTTCCAAACACATTTTTCATCATTCAAGATTACATTGTTTACCTTCAGAATATCTTTCATTTTTTGTACTGAGTCAAGCAATTTTTCGTTTTTCCCAAAGATATCGTTTATAACATTTTAGCATGTTGTAGGAGCCGAGTTAACACCAAACATAAATTTGTTGTACCTGACTAACCTAATCGGGGTTATGAGCGTGGTTATTTTCCGGCTGGATTCTTCTAGCTCAATCTTATGACAATAAGTTTTTAGGATCGTGTGAAGTAGTTAGCTCCCCTTAATTTCGCCTTTAATGGCTTAAATACAGGCGGTGGATAATTCTCTCTTGCTTTATATTCATATCTATGCAAATCCTGATGTCACCATTCCTTATGAATGTAAATTCCATGGGTAATATCAAGAGAGAATGACCTATTACTGGCTCAATAATATCAATACAAATTTCTCGACTACTTTGTCCATAAGTGCAACTGATATCCTTGTTATTGGTTGCTGAATCGGTTTTATGCACCGATTGACAATTTACCGACTGACTTTTCCACTTTGGGAACGGTGTCAATTTTCTGTGCTTCGGGTCCTAAACGTAAGACATTTGGTTTGAGTGCCGTATCCTTTCCCAGTTGTGGAATACAAAACGTTTCTTATTACAAACAAGAAAGAATGCTATAGTCGAGTTCCCTACCTATCAGATACTATCAGATACCCATTAGTTAATATGCGAACGCGAAATTTATGATTGTTTTGGAATATCGATAGAAAAGTGTGTACGTGATCGTTTCGGGCGGTTTGTGGGCGAGCCAAAATTTGCTTGCAGAACCGATAAATTTTACAAGACTATGAAATATTAAAAATATCAAAACATTTTTTAAAAGTATGGGCATGGCAGTTTTAAGCGTGTTGTGGGCGTTCGAGTGGGCGTGGCAACATGGGTCAACAAACATCTATGTCACTACAATCTGTATGCTTATTCTCAACATCCTAGCTATTATAGTTCCTGAGATCTCGACGTTCATACGGAGATACAGAGCAAGATCGACAGGGCTATTAATCCCGATTAAGAATATATGTATGTAGCATACATGTCTTACTCATAATGTCTTCATGATGTCTTCATCATAACTTACTTATAAAAAAGATCGACCGCGGTGGTCCGCCGTATCGATTCCACCTTAAATAAACAAACATTTCCCGATATTGCGCATCCACTCAAGCCGTAACCAAAACCCAGCCACTGGGCAGGCACATAGCCACGTACTACATAAGAATTCTTGTTCCATATGTATGCACATAAGCAGAAGCAAGAAGCGCTCTCGCGCAGATCAAGTAAACCCCTTAAGCCCACTAACCCAGTAAATCTAAGATTTTCTCACACCATTTGTTTCAGTCTTGAGCCGACTTTCAATTAATAAAAACACAAAGCGGATTCATTCGAAGTTTTTATTTATTTCGGCGTTGATCTTAGTTAAATACGGATCATTTATTTGAGTCAAAACAAAAACTATTTTACTGGCGCAGTCGGTATCCGAACAAGAAAAGAACCGCGAGTGGAAAATAAATTAACTTTTATATTATGCTAGACGTGAACAATTACAATTACAATTACGCTTGTGATTTTCGTTACTTCAACTTGGATTTTAAATCCATTTCGGTTTGCCCAATAAAGTAGAAGAAAACAAAGAAAATCCCCATATAAAATTCATTCCATAAGTCCAACGGCAGGGGAGAGAAACATTACAAATAATAAAATTTTAGAAAAGTAAACATTTTTTCAAGTAAGCTACCAAATAAGAAAAGCAAAAATCAAAACAATAAAAAAGTCCAGAAGAATAAAACGTGAAAACTTAATAAACTCTATCGAAATAAAACTAAAACAAAATACAACCTAAACAAAACAACCTAAGATTGCCGCACCACAACTCGTAACCCTAAACGAAAACAACCTAAGTGAAGCGCGAAGACAGCTGAAAGACATTTTCCCATTTAATGGAGATCCATCAGCGCTTTAATGAACGTAAGATAGAGTGGATTACGATAACGACCAGCGACAATCACGCATTTTACTCGGAGCTGTAGAACGAAACATAGATTGACAAGTAATAAACATCGAGGACTGACTCAGCTTGAGGTCAGGGTTAATTGTTAAATACAAACCCCAAACGCCAATTTTCAAACTTCTGGAAAATTTCCGAGAGACACCATATAAAGGAAATTTACGAGCATTCTGCGAGGAAGCTGAAAGTAGGCGTCAACTCTTAATAACTAAACTACATCTAGAAGGTAATAATGCCGACCTCACCCTTAATTGCAAGCAATTAGGGACTCTATTAAGGCACTTATTCAAAATTAACAACTAATTTGTTCTGTATTTTGGCTCATCATGAAATTCCCGATTTAAGAACCTTAATTAACATAGCACAAAATGAGGGGATTTATGAAGAACACGCAAATGTTTATATGAAGCAAAATTTCGAAAAAAAAATATTTAAACTAAAATTGAAAATAATACTTTCCATGCAAATACAAGTAAAATATACCCAAACTTCCAAACTTACTATCAATCCAGATATCCACCATATCAACAACAAGCCTTTTCCTAATCCATACCAGTATCCACCCATTCAATCACAATATCCACTCATGCAAACTCCACAACGACGAATGTTCAACAGACCATCCATGAGACCTAATTGAGACCAACCTAATTTTAATAGGAATCCATTTCCACAAAAGCAACAAACTATAACTAATAACCCCAATTTCAACATTAATCAACTTATTAAACGTCCTAGACCAGCTGACAGCGATCAATCAAGAATGTCTATCGACGAACTTAGACTACAAGACGCACAAGAATATGAACCAACTGACCCAAACTGTAATCCACACTTTTATGAACAAGAACTTCTTGACTACAATCCATACCAAACCCAGGCTGACAGTAACCAACTAACAACGCTTTCACAATTAAATGAAAATATTTCTCAATCTAACGGAAATTTTTGGTTACCAGCACGGACAACACCAATACAATCCTGTGTCATTGACACAGGATCTTTAGTATCCCAATTCAAAACACTAAATGAGATGTTTTTACATCCCATAATATTGAACAAGTTTATTACCATATCCAGTAACAATATTTTTAATAGGCCTGAACAATTTTATATACATGATTTCTCAGAAGATTATGATTTATTAATTGACAGAAAATTACTCAGTGATGGACATTCCATTATAAATTATAAAAATTTCACAGTTTCAGTTTATGATAAAGTATACCCATTAGTTAATTCATACCCAAATAAAAATCATTCTTTTTACATTCAAAAACAAAAAATACCAATATCAGATGGGAAATTAATTCCAACTTTCTTAAAAAAAATAGATTTTAAATTGTTTCGATTAAATCATCTAAATGAAGAGGAAAGTTCTAAATTAAAAATATTATTAAATAAATTCAAGAATCTTTAATATCAAGAAGGAGATCACCACCAGGAGAAAGTAATTCACCATACAATAGTCCTACTTGGGTAGTATCAAAAAAACTCGACGCTTCAGGTGAACAGAAATAAAGAGTTGTAAATGACTATAGGAAGTTGAACGAAATAACAATTCCAGATAGATATCCAAGGCCAAACAGATGAAATACCTGGTAAACTAGGACAATGTGAAAATTTTACAACAATAGATCTAGCGAAAGGCTTCCACCAAATAGAAATGTACCCAGACTCAATTCAGAAAACTGCATTCTCCACCAAGAGCGGACATTACGAATACGTTCGGATGCCATTTGGTCTCAGAAACGCACCCGCAACATTTCAAAGGTGCATGAATAACATTCTCCGACCACTGCTCTACAAGCATTGTTTAGTTTACTTAGATGACATAATTGTTTTTTCTTCATCGCTTGATGAACATCTAAATTCATTACAATTGGTTCTTAATAAATTGTCCGAAGCAAATTTAAAATTGCAAATAAACAAATGCGAATTCTTAAAAAAAGAAGACAGTTTTCTTGGTCATATTGTAACTCCGAATGGAATTAAACCAAACCCTCTTAAAGTAAAATCTATAGTTTCATACCCAATTCCAACTAAAGTAAAAGAGATCAGAGCATTCCTAGGACTAACCGGTTATTACCGCCAATTTATCCCTAATTACGCTGACATAGCAAAACCTCTGACACAATGTCTAAAAAAAGGAATGAAAATAGACACAAAAAATCAAAATTATTTAGATGCATTTGAGAAACTAAAAGCCTTGATAATGAGCGAACCAATTTTACAACTCCCCGATTTTGAAAAAAAATTCGTACTTACTACAGATGCTAGTAACGTAGCCCTTGGTGCCGTTCTTTCTCAAAACGGTCATCCAAGATCTTTCATCAGCAGAACACTAAACGAACATGAATTAAATTACAGTGCGATAGAAAAGGAATTACTCGCCATAGTATGGGCAACTAAAACTTTGCGCCACTACTTACTTGGACGACAATTCGAAATAGCTAGCGACCATCAACCTCTTAGATGGATACATACATTAAAAGAACCAAATGCTAAACTCCAAAGATGGAGAACTAAATTACAAGAATTTCAGTTTACTATCGACTATATTAAGGGCAAACAGAACGTAGTAGCTGATGCATTTTCACGGATTAAAATTGAAGAGAATCATTATAGCAAAGCCACCCAACATAGTGCAGAGGAAGACAATAGTGAACTTATTCACTTAACAGAAAAACCAATAAACATTTTTAATAAACAAATCATATTCGTTAAAACAGATCAAAATAAAGTAGTATTTTGTATGATAAAATGACAAGAGAAAGAGCAAAACAATTTTTACTTGACCATTTCATTTACAAATACATTGCCATGTATATTATGAGTGATGCAGATTTTGAACTTATACAAGCAGCACACAAAGAAATCATTAAACCAACTACACAAAGATTATTCGAAGATTAATGCAGAATTTAAAGAAATCATATTGCAATCACATGAAAAACTATTGCACCCCGGTATCCAAAAAATGACAAAGTTATTTAAAGAAAGCCACTATTTTCCAAATTGTCAACCTCTAATTCAAAACATAATAAATGAATGCTACTTGTGTAACTTGACCAAAACAGAGCACAGAAATACGAAAATGCCCTTCAAAATTACACCAAATCCTGAACACTGTCGAGATAAATTTGTAATAGACTAAATGTCATGTTCATCTGAAGTCAAACACTACATTAGTTGTAGTGAACAAATTAAAACAAAAGATTGGATAGAGTGTAGAAATGCATTAATGCGAATTTTTAATCAATTAGGCAAGCCCATATTATTAAAAACAGATAGAGACGGCGCATTCTCCAGCTTAGTCTTTAAGCGATGGCTTGAAAGTGAGGAGATTGAGTTACGACTAAACACAAAATTAATTAATCTAACGATAAGGAAGCTAAACTAAGCAAAATTGAAACTATTCTTCGCATATACAATCACAAAACTAAGCATGACACTACTGGACAGACCGCTGCTCACATTTTTTTTTTCTCTGGTCGACCAATTTTAGACACTAAAAAAATTAAAGAGAGGCAAATAGGAAAAATAAATAGTAACAGACAAGAATTTGATATAGACACTCGATTTTGAAAAGGTCCTCTACAGAAGGGAAAATTGGAAAACCCATTTAAAGCAAACAAAAATGTAGAACAAATAGACTCCGATCATTATAAAATCACAAATCGAAATAGAGTCACTCATTACTATAAAACACAGTTTAAGAAAAAGAAAACGTTTAATAAAGTCCCAATTTCAAAGGAATCTGGCGTATAATGATGATGTTACAAATTCAAATAAACAACATTGACACCAATCACGGCTATCTTCTTCTTACAAGTAAACCAATTCAAATACCATCAGCATTTGAACATCATTGCCTAAAAATTAATTTATCTAAAATAAACACTTTAACTACTTATTTCGACAATAAAATACTAAACAACACAGACACACACCGGATGAAATATCTGTATAATAAATTACTAAAAGAATTAAACGGAATAACTATCCACCAAAAAAATAGACAGAAGCATGGACTATTAAACGTTGATGAGAATGATCGAGTGCCTTTTCAAGAGAAATTAGCTTCAATCGCTGAAAATTCGATACAACTTCATGAAATGAACTATGTTCAACCCTAAACTACTTGCTTACGACAAATTAAATAACGTTAACAGTTAAAACATACTACTCATTAAAACATCAACTTGGATGAATCCCAAAGACAACGAATTACTAATCATATGTGCGAATACCCATTAACCAAACACTGAACAACACAATTAAAATTATCCCTCATCCTGATCAAAAGGGATACCAGTTGGATTACTCAGACCATAAGTCTAACTTCGAAAATAAAAATTAAATCTTTAATCAAAAAAATGAAAAAATAAATAATGATTGCATCACAAACATAATTAAAAGTATAAATCCAATTCGCAATTTCATTCAAGTCCCCTCAAAAGAAATGATTAAATATGTTGAGACAAATATAATTTTAACATGGAATTTAACTGAAACTAGCATAGTAGAAATCTGTCAAAAATTTAACAACAAGTGGGACTACTGCAAAGTTTTGTCCCGACACGCTTTGGTGACTGAATGCGTTGGAATAGTGAGGAGAGTGTCTTTGCCGTTGAGGCCTACTTTTCAATTGGATGTTCGGTTATTAAAACACAGTGTGCATTTCGAAATCGCTTTAATTTAGCCCCGTGGGCTCTCGTCCCAGACCTCAAGTCAATTGTTACATTCAGGCAAACTGCAAGTGCGACAAAACGAAGAACTGGAGTCCCTCTACCCGTTAGATCACCTGAGAACATTGAAGCAGTGAGAGCGTCAATATTGCGATCTCCACAGCGTTCTGCGCGCAAACACGCGTCTGCCCTTGGACTATCCGATCGTTCTGTGAGAATAATTCTTCATGATGATCAAACGAACGCTAGAAATCGGTTTACGCAATGTATGGAGAATAGGGGACGTCACCTATCAGATTCCATCTTCAAAAAAATATAAATAAAAACTTTAGACATGTATATAAATTATAACAATAAATTCATATTTTCCGATGTCTACAATAATTTTCATTGAGTTCTGAAAAAAGGAAATTATGCTGCCGTACACTGTATAATCAACCACATGTGCCCACAACTTAAACAACACTTAAATTATCCGCTATGTCAATTTTATAGACTCATGTAGACTCATGAGTTTGCCCTAAAAGCTTCATTTCAGTGACTTCGCTGCAGATAGTTTGACATTGGAAGGGCGACAGGGGTAGAACTCTAAATATAGATTGTTTGTTTTGGTGCGTGTTTAGATGACTTTAAAAAAAATCACTTAACCACTTAGTCATTTTTTCCGCGTTCTAAATCTTGTTTGATCTGACAAAGTGAAATAGTTCTTGATATAAGGAATTTAACACAAATTTTATTTATCTATGGGCGAAGCTTCAAATACATCTGTTAAGGATCTGACCTTGTTAATCTCCTAATTGGTAATAAGAATTTCTTGCTGTTCGCTTATACGGGCTTTAGTAAAATTACTCTTAGTGAAATTTCCTCTAGGGGTTGGGGCCCCACTTTATAGATAATTGGTCGTGTTGACAAATTGAACTGAGTCGTCTGCTTTTCATATGCAATATTTATATTTTTCTTGAAATTATGTCTTTCTAAATAACTTAAGCTGATCATCTCTATCCAAACGGTTCGTCTACTAAATGACGGTTTTGACCATTTTAACAAAAATCATATAACCTATACTTAAAAGATAATCATTCTTTAATGCAAAATTAAAATGATGTCACTCCTCATTTGCAGTTCCTTTCTAGGTCAATTTGATCACCTTGCCAACACGGTTTCATGGAACGCAGATCAACAACACCTAACCATTTAAAGCCAATTTCCTTCTTAATTGAATTTCAAGTTATCTGAATGGCAGGACGCAAAAAGTCCTCTTTAAAAATTCTCTATCTTCTATTCTCCGAGTGACATCCGGTGTCCCACAAGGGAGCCACCTTGGTCCGCTTCTTTTTACCTTTTTTTATTAACGACCTTCCTTTAGTAATAAAACATTCTTTTGTACTTATGTACACAGACGATGTTAAATTATACCTTCAGTATAAGGACACATCTCGGCCAAACTATCTCGGACAATTATTATTATTAAGTGGGTTTGTATGTGAAATGCGACCCAGTCGTTCATGAGTCAAAGATTGCCCTGAGGTCCAATGCACTGTATAAATGCCAGAATTTTCTTAGGGTTCAGGGCTGCAATTGTTTCCCGTGGGACTACATACATGCCATGCAGTCACATATAATATGCGCAGAGTTCTCCTCCTCCATGCAGCAGAAGCGACAGAGTTCACTGTCTGCAATGCCAATCTTATGCATATGACTGCGAAGTCGGCAGTGCCCCGTAAGAAGGCCAGTTAAAATGCGTGTGTCATTAAGGTCTCGAATCTTTTGTGGTTATATTCATGAAGGAGAATCTTAGACTGCCAAAGTCCTGGTAGGTGTTCCCAGAAGGACAGACGTTTTTCTTCCTCTATTGACTTAAGTAAGCCCAGTACTCTGTGGTGACCAACACCACAGAATGGTTCGGGCCCAATTAGAAGGTTCTCTGCCCCTTTTCTGGCTAGGTTGTCCGCTAGCTCATTTCCCGGGATGTTGTTGTGTCCCGGGACCCACCTAATTGTGAGTTTGTTGACAGCTCCCAGTTTGTCTAGGGCTGTCCTCACTTCATTTACTAGCTTATATGTTATCTTAGCTTTGCTGAGCGCCTTTATGGCTGCTTGACTATCAGACAGTATAGCAATGTCCTTGCCATGATAGTTCCTTTGCAGATTAAACAGCGTCCAATAGCACAGACTTCAGCTTGAAAAATGCTGGTGTATCTGCCCATTGATTCGTGGTATTTTAACCTGGGGCCGTTTTTTTTTTCAACGCGGTCCCTTCCGACTGGGCAGTTCTTATTTGACGACTGAATAGAAATTAATATCATTTTCTGCCGCAGCAGAGAAAAATCTTACCGTGGACCGGTAGAGCGTGCCGATCACTACTCTTAAGTATGTCCTTATCTCTGGTTGAAATTGTTTTGGCTTATATCATAGCAGGTCATAGAAGGTATTAAAATCGTGGTTATCAAAGAAGGTGGTTCAAGATTTTAAAAATAAACGCTTAGCAACAATTGAGGGTGGTGTGTGGCGAAGGAGAATATATATAGTAAAATAGTTGTAATATTTTGAGTCCCGTCAGTTAACTAAGGACAACGCTAAGAAATAAAAAAATATCGGAGTGTTAGTTTTCGCGTCTTAATTCTTTTGATCTCATCTTAAAACTTAATGTTAGTGACAAAAATCTTTATATACTGCCCTTTTGTTTAGATTATTTCTGGAGCGAGATCTCCCGCTTGGGATATTGATTGTATACCGTTTACACAGTTCGATTGTGTACATTGCGTGGGATTCGCCACTCTGCAAATTCTTATTTCTTCCGAAAGTACTGATTATATTAATATGTCACCTATTGCCCCTTTGTTAAAATTATTTCGGCCGCGAGATCGTCCGCCTGGGATAATGATGGTATACAATAGGTGGATGTGGATCTTGCGGTTTTGGCACTCATCATATTCTTATTTCTATGGACAGTGCTTATTATGTGAAAACATTGTATATATATATAAGTTAACAAGTAACATCAGGAAAAGCTGCGTGTGACGACGAACGACACACGAAGCTATACTTCGGATGCTGGTCGGCGGCCGTGATCTGCGCGAGATATGGTAATCTTAAGCTTTCTCTCTTTGTATTATATAGTTCTGATCTAACATCCGAAATAAAGTGACGTTATCGTAAAATACCTGCCGTGAATATGAAGTCGGATTTACGACCCTGCTACCGGCTTATTCCAGTTGGTCACTTCAGCTATAGTCACCGATCGTGGCCACTACCTGGTCCTGATCCGCACTCTGCACCACACCGCAGCTACAGAGGCGACAACGAGGTGACTGTGTTGTGGGCAGCAACTCGCCGCAACGCACTTCAGCAACTACGTGAGCAGCAACGTGCCACGTTGACATCCCCCTGCAACAACGGTGCAGGCGGAGGAGTTCGCGGGCAACTACCTTGCCGCGTCCATCTTTAAGTCATATCTTATATACTATACCTATACGCTCGGAGAAGCCTATATTTTAACATAATATAGTTATGTGGAAGGTTGATAGGGCCTTCCGAGCAGAGACCGTTGTGTCCAAAAGATCGTTGCCTCCAGAAACGACTTCGTTGTCGTCTGTAGGTTGAAGGTTGAACTCCTCAGTTAAGCACCCATCGACTTCTTTGTCGATTAAAGAGGGGTTAAAACAAAACAAATTGAGGGTTTATTCAATGATGTGTACAGATCGAGGTCTTCTTATCTACTGACTAAAAATAAAGCTAAGCTCAGACAAAAAGCTTAGCGCCATGTGTATTCTAACATAACTTAATCTAATAAGAGGGTATGTAAGGGTATACATGACTCCCCCAGCGTAAGTTTCAAGTATGTGGTTGAAATTATTTCATTAAGTAATACATATGTAAATAATAGGAGTACAGAAATGTTAGGTTTCACAATCTTCATTTTGATATTTATATTTCCGTTTCACCTGATCCTTATAGATTTTTCGTTTATTGTCTTTATTATTAATCAAGTAGTTACCGTATTGAGTGTAATTACTTATTTCTTTATATTTTGGATTTGATTTTCCTACTTGATTATTTTTTACAAATATATTTGAGAAGTTTGACTCGTTTATGTTATCCTGTTTTGCATTTAAAGTTTGTTTGTTTCTTACTAGCTTTTCGGATAGTTTAGAGATGTCTTCGTGACAAAGTATATTATTAAATAAATCTATCGGTCTAATATTTGTGGTTGAATGAATTGTGTTATTATAGCAAACAATTGCTTTATAAACATTTTCTTGAATAGTGTCAAAATTGTTTGGATCAGCATTATACAATCGCATATGTTCATTTAGGGTTAAGTGCAATCTTTCCACATCAGAGTTTCCAGTTTTCTTATAAGGAGTTGTAAAGTGTATATCTATGTTATTTTCGAGGAGAAATTGCTTAATTACGACAATATCGAATTCGTTATCAGTTACAATCTTTTTCGGCTTTCCTAAGTATTGAATTCTTAATTTGATTGCGTTAAGCAAAGAAATCCAAGATCTGTCTTTAATATGTTGAGCAGTGGCATATTTAGACATTTTGTCAATTGATGTAACGTACATAATGTTTCTTTTAGGATACCAGATGTCTATGTGAATTATATCGTTTATTTTATCTGGCGTTTCTGTAATATTAAAATTATATTTTATAGGTTGTCTATCATATTTGGCTAAATTACAAATTTTACAATTGTTAATATAATTTTGAATAAACTTTTGCATTTTTGGATAATAGTATTTTTCTCTTATAGATATAAAAATTCCGTTAATGCCTCTGTGATTATTCTTTATGTGTTCGTTTTCGATAATCTTCAGGAGTTTTTCTTTATCATTTATGTCTTCTAACAATGTACCTGACTTTAGAATTCTTAAATTTTTATTACTTGAAAAATACTGCCTATAAATTTCTTGAAATTTTACAAATAAACTTAAATTTTCACAAAATATTACAACTAAGCCTTTTTCTGGCAGTTTCTCTTGCATGAACTTAAGCATATTTTCCTGATTTCCGCTTGATTTAAAGATATGTCGTATTTTCTTGTTATGCAAAATTTTGAAGGTACTTAAATCGCTTTCCGCTTCTATTATTTGTATTTGGATTTTAAAAACGTTTAGACAATTAGTTGTAATACTAATAAAATTAAGATCGTCTGAGTCCGCACTGTGAATAGTTTCCAAATCGTCAATATCGTTGGCAAATATATGAATTAGATCTTTCGAGAAATCTTCATTTATAATTTTTGTCTTAGGCGTAACTATTTGTATAATATATAATATTTGTTTGGGCATTTTTATCATACTCTTCTGTTGATGCTTTGACAATTCTGCTAAGTCCGTCTGCTAACGCGTTTTCTTAACCTTTTATAAATGTTATGTCAAAATCAAACTCGTTTAATTGCACTTTCCAACGTTGTAACTTTAGGTTGGGTTCCTTTAGATTATTAAGCCAAACTAGGGGTCTATGGTCGGTTTTAATTATAAACTTTCTTCCATAAATATAATATTTAAAGAATTTTGTTGACCAATAGATTGCAAGAAGCTCTTTTTCTATTGTACTGTAATTAAGTTCATGATTTTTAAGAGAACGACTAGCATAAGAAATTACTTTATTATCTTGCATGAGCACGGCGCCTAATGCATAGTTACTTGCGTCTGTAACTATCGTGAATTGTTTGTTAAAATCTGGGTAAACGACTATCGGATCGCTTGTTATTAGGATTTTTAGTTTTTTGAAAAGCTTCTACGTATTCTTGATCATGTGTGTTTATTTTAGAATTTTTCTTTAAGTATTTTATTAAGGGCTGGGCAATTTTGGAGTAGTCTTTTATGTAGCGCCTCAAATAACCTGTGATGCCTAGAAAACTTTTAATTTGTTTCTGGTTTGTCGGTAAATTTATCTTACAAATTGCGTCAATTTTCTTCTGACTTGGCTTTAGACCTTCTGAATTAATGGTATGTCCGAGAAATTCAATCTCCTCTCTGGCAAACTCGCATTTGTCTGATTGGAGTTTTAAATTTGCCTTAGATAGACAGCTGAAGATACAGCTTAAATGATTGACGTGTTCCCCTATATTCTTAGAAAATATAAGGATGTCATCCATGTAAACAATGCAAAATTGTCCGGTATAGGGGCTAAGGATATTATTCATTAGCCTTTGAAATGTTGAAGGTGCGTTCCGTAGTCCGAAAGGCATACGAAGGAACTCGTAATGGCCACTGGTTGTTGAAAAGGCTGTTTTGTGCACATATTTGTTGTCCATTTCTATCTGATAGAAACCTTTTGCAAGGTCTAAAGTTGAAAAAATTTTACAGTCGCCCAATTTGTCGAAAATCTCGTCTATATTTGGGATCGGGAATCGATCTTCAATGGTTTCCTTATTAAGTTTACGGTAGTCTACGACGAGCCGCCACTTTTGCTTATTGGACTGGTCCATTTTTTTCTGAACAACCCACAAAGGACTATTATATGGGCTTTTAGAGTGTCTTATAATTCCTTGATCTAACATTTCTGCTATTTGCCGGTTAACTTCGTCTTTGTGAATTTCTGGGTATTTGTATGTTTTCGAATAAATGGGAAGATCATTCTTTGTAATAATCCTGTGTTTGATTTCACTTGTGAAACTTAGGTCTTGGCCTTCTTTGTAAAAAATATGTTCGAATTTTTGTATAAGCTCATTTATTGAGGATCTGGCCTGTGGACAAATTAAGTTCATTGGAATTAAGTTATGTATGCCAAGATCCAAGTGGTTTTCCTGAACTAAAAGATCTAAATAAACATTATTGAGTTGAATCTTTTTGTTTGAGTAATCGATGACTGCATGCAAGTCATTAAGTATGTTACAGCCAATTAGCCCATCGAAATAGTTGTGAAAATTATACTCTAGAAATTCACAAATATAACCTTCAGCTTCAAATTCTTGAAAACATGGAAACCTGCATAATTTTCCTATTTTAATTTTGTTTCCCATTGCTTTTACTTCTATGTCAATGTCTGTTTTCCACTTCGGGTGACACAAATTATCATTTATTACACTGAATTCTGCTCCAGTGTCAATAATAAATAATAATGGCCTCTTTTTACCTTGAACTTCTATATATGGTATTCGTCTTGATCCTCTATCTGAAAATTTACACTTGATTGATTAATATCCATTGGCTCGAAACTACGCCTGCTTTGCTCAGAGCTTTGCACATTTCGACTATTTGTTGAGACTCGAGCAGAATTAGAAGTTGAGCTATTATTCGATTGATATTGATATCCATGCCTTCTATTATTTACCCTAGGCGTACCTTCAGTTCTTGAATTTTCTTGTTGTTCAACATTATTTTGTTGAAACCTATTGGCTTCATCAAGGCTTCTTTCTGTAACGACTGGTTCGTTTACATTTCTATTATCATTACTGAAATTGGTTCTGAAGTTGGGTTTATTGTACCTATTATTTCTTCGAATTGGTCCGTATAATGTGTAGCTTTGATGCCGAGCATCTTCAATGATTTTATAGGCATCCTCTACGGAATTTGGGTTTCTCGCGAATATTAACGTTTTTGTAGGTTCAGGCAAGTTGTCTCTAAAAACGCGGAGTGCAATTCGGTTCACTTCTAATGTGGTGTATGTTTTGTCGTCATGGATCAGTATCCGGTTGTGTACCCTATTCGAAATTTCATTAATTTTGTTATAATATTCTTCTATAGTTGATTCCACTCGACACAATTTTAACATATCCATTAAGACATCGCTTGTTTCTTTTTCCCCGAAATTTTTCAGAATTACACGTTTAAAACTTTCCCACTCTGTCATATTTCCATGCCTATGAATCACTGGCCTGCATAATCCCACAAATTTATTTTTTATAAAGCCAAACAAAATATTTTTTGTATTCGTGTCGAAAACATCAAAAGAAGGAAGGATATTTTCTATTTGTGTAATTAAATCTGGCAATTGATTTGTATCAGTACCATCAAAATTTTGTATTAACTTGATGCAGTTCATTGTTGAGTTAAATGCGGCTAAGCTATTTTCGTTCATTTTAGATTTCTTTGTTTTCTCTCGAGGTTCGCAAGTATTAATAGTTAGCTTTTAGTTTCTTATCTTAGCTAGTATAAAGAGCTTTGTCGAAGAAAAAAAAATTTTATCAGCTTAAGTTCTTCTTCTCCAGGTTGGGTTTCGTCACTCCGTACATGCAGGTGTTCCAAAGCTTTCCAGTTATGTTTTATGTTCCTCTTTATACTCGGCCACGTGCATTGGTTAACGTATTGAAGATTTCCGGACTTAAATTACATAAGAACAGCTTACTGTGGTTCCGATTGAATTTCTTGACGTATGGCTGGTTTCCTTATTTTTTCTGTGTTGATCCTCGTCGCCAGTTATGTGGAAGGTTGATAGGGCCTTCCGAGCAGAGACCGTTGTGTCCAAAAGATCGTTGCCTCCAGAAACGACTTCGTTGTCGTCTGTAGGTTGAAGGTTGAACTCCTCAGTTAAGCACCCATCGACTTCTTTGTCGATTAAAGAGGGGTTAAAACAAAACGAAAGGTTTCGCTTAACAAATTGAGGGTTTATTCAATGATGTGTACAGATCGAGGTCTTCTTATCTACTGACTAAAAATAAAGCTAAGCTCAGACAAAAAGCTTAGCGCCATGTGTATTCTAACATAACTTAATCTAATAAGAGGGTATGTAAGGGTATACATGACTATATATAATGTAATACGAATCTAGTATTAATTAAATATTTTTACAATTAAAGTAGAAACGAATTCCGCCAAGATTTTGTTTTTTCTCTTTCATTTTATTAATTCGTGACCGTTATTATTATAAATTCGAAATATAAAGTTAAAACAAGAGAAAATGCTACAGTCGATTTCCATGACTATCAGATACCGCTTACTCAGCTAGTGTGAATCCGAACGTGAAATTTCATTCATTTCATTTTCTGGGATATCGATAGATATTGCGGAATAAAATGAGAACAAATTAAAAATTGTTCAAAAGTGTGGGCGTGATTTGTTTGGCGGCTTTAGGGCGTTGGAGTGGGAGAGGCAAAAAGTTTTCTGGAAGATCGGTATAAATTTACAAGACTAATATAAATGTGAAAAAATATCAACACATTGTTCAAAAGGGCGTAGGCGTTAGAGTGGGTGTGGCAACATAGGTCAACAAACATTCTTTGCGCCAAAGTCTCTAGAATCTATATGCTGAATCTTAACCTTGTAGCTTTTAATGTTCCTGAGATCTCGACGATCATACGGACGACGGACATGGCCAGATCGACTCGGCTATTGATCCTGGTCTAGAATATATATGTTTTATATAGTCGAAAAGGCTTCCTTCTGCCTCGTGTATACTTTTCAACGGGGCTAGTATATAATTTTACTCTACGAGTATCGGGTATAAAAACAATTATATTCAACAGGCAAGTTGGTAACAGTTACGGTTAAATTATTGTTAAAAGGCATTTAAATTATAATTATTATTTCAAGTGATTACGAACTCATTAAATAATTTAATTTTAAAGCAATAAACGTAAGCGAGCCTTACAATCTAATTAATTATGTGTTTTACAGGCTTATTTATACTTCTAGTCATCGGATTTTTGGCTATTATAACAGCTACACTGATTAAAGTTTTGGAACCATATGATTTGATATTTAAATGGGTAAGACACAAACAACTTTTTACACATTTACTCTAACTTTCTTCTTGCAGAAGTTAATCATGACAGAGGGAGGTGAGATCTTTAATCTGTGGGCCCAGCCTCCAGTCGATCTGTATATTAAGATATATTTGTTCAACATAACCAATGCCAAAGCGTTTTTAGCGGGTCGCGAGCAGCTTAGAGTCGAACAAGTTGGTCCCTATGTTTATAAGTAAGTTAGGTGTAAAGTAAATAATTAATACCAATGATTAATTATGGCTTTTAGAGAGATAATGACCCATGAGAATGTAACGTTCAATGCGAACAACACCATGTCCAGCACTCCCAGTCATCCCTTAGTCTGGCAGGAGGAAATGTCTGGGAACTGTCGTGAGGACGATGAGGTTGTAATGCTCAACATTGCCATGCTGGTGAGTATTTATTGTATAAGTAATATTTAATAATTTATAATATATTTAATAAATATATATTTATAAATACATATTTAATATTTAATAAAACCTTGTGTTAAAAACTTTTAGGAAATATATGTAACTTGATTACCAACTTTCTATCTACCCAGACCCTCTTAAGGCATGCATTTTTCCTATACGGATCCACACCACAGGTCCCATTAGGTAGCTTTGCTCGTTTGACTTTGCTATTGAGTTTTTTGCAGCTACAGAAAACTGTAGCAGATTTTTATTTCATGTCATTATAAATCATGTCATTGTATGAGTGTGCTGAGTCTTTATATGCACTATATATTTAATTTACTCATCCAAATGGTCGAATATCACATAGAAAATGAATCGAAGAAACTTAAATTACCGTAAGGGACGCTATCCTGAAGACTTGCTGAGTAACGGGTATCTGATAGTCGGGGAACTCGACTATAGCATTCTCTCTTGTTTTGCTTGTTTGTTTGACCACGTCCCCAGAAATATGAACTAGATAATTCAGTCTCCGGTTCCTCCCTTGCTCAGCCAGATTTTCAGAAGTCGCTGTAACTCCCTATAATCTAGACCCCAATTTGCAGATAGCTCACGAATGCTTTTTAATCCTTTTCTAGTAAAATTCCTAGCTTGTAGTAAGGATTAATATCATATTATATTTTTGGATAATCAGCACTCGCTCAGTTTTATGTGGGTTCACTCAAAAACCATGTTTATGCGTCCAGTTAAGTGTGAGAGTTTGCTGGTTATCGAACGAAACTTACTGGGACTAGGCCATCTGTTATGATATGATTTAAGACATTGATTAGGGCATTGCTTTAAACTGCTTCGAGAGTGTATAAAAACTCTTTAATCATAATGCACGATTTCACTTGTACAGGGTGCGGCAGCATAACTTCCTTTTTTTAAATGAGCGCCATTCAGTAAGTTGATGTCATAGCGGATCGCTAGTGGTCCCGTTCAAGAGGGGCTACTGCAAAATTTTGTCACGACACGCTTTGGTGACTGAATGCGTTGGAATAGTGAGGAGAGTGTCTTTGCCGTTGAGGCCTACTTTTCAATTGGATGTTCGGTTATTAAAACACAGTGTGCATTTCGAAATCGCTTTAATTTAGCCCCGTGGGCTCTCGTCCCAGACCTCAAGTCAATTGTTACATTCAGGCAAACTGCAAGTGCGACAAAACGAAGAACTGGAGTCCCTCTACCCGTTAGATCACCTGAGAACATTGAAGCAGTGAGAGCGTCAATATTGCGATCTCCACAGCGTTCTGCGCGCAAACACGCGTCTGCCCTTGGACTATCCGATCGTTCTGTGAGAATAATTCTTCATGATGATCAAACGAACGCTAGAAATCGGTTTACGCAATGTATGGAGAATAGGGGACGTCACCTATCAGATTCCATCTTCAAAAAAATATAAATAAAAACTTTAGACATGTATATAAATTATAACAATAAATTCATATTTTCCGATGTCTACAATAATTTTCATTGAGTTCTGAAAAAAGGAAATTATGCTGCCGTACACTGTATAATCAACCACATGTGCCCACAACTTAAACAACACTTAAATTATCCGCTATGTCAATTTTATAGACTCATGTAGACTCATGAGTTTGCCCTAAAAGCTTCATTTCAGTGACTTCGCTGCAGATAGTTTGACATTGGAAGGGCGACAGGGGTAGAACTCTAAATATAGATTGTTTGTTTTGGTGCGTGTTTAGATGACTTTAAAAAAATCACTTAACCACTTAGTCATTTTTTCCGCGTTCTAAATCTTGTTTGATCTGACAAAGTGAAATAGTTCTTGATATAAGGAATTTAACACAAATTTTATTTATCTATGGGCGAAGCTTCAAATACATCTGTTAAGGATCTGACCTTGTTAATCTTCTAATTGGTAATAAGAATTTCTTGCTGTTCGCTTATACGGGCTTTAGTAAAATTACTCTTAGTGAAATTTCCTCTAGGGGTTGGGGCCCCACTTTATAGATAATTGGTCGTGTTGACAAATTGAACTGAGTCGTCTTCTTTTCATATGCAATATTTATATTTTTCTTGAAATTATGTCTTTCTAAATAACTTAAGCTGATCATCTCTATCCAAACGCTTCGTCTACTAAATGACGGTTTTGACCATTTTAACAAAAATCATATCACCTATACTTAAAAGATAATCATTCTTTAATGCAAAATTAAAATGATGTCACTCCTCATGCCACACGCCTTGCTAGTCGCAACCTTCGCAACCTTTCTTTCTGGCGACTCTGGCTACCTTCTTGTACCAAGCGTTTCTCTGTCGTATAAGGCTGCCGGTATCCTCGGCTCGCGGCCGTGTGTCAAAAACGCCGGTGAGTAGCCTGTAGACACTGATACACTGGAATTTACAGCCAGTATAATTTCTGGCCATCTTTCATCCCAATTCCTCTAGTTCTGTCCCGTGAACTGTTGTATCATAGTCTTTACAGTGCGGTTCGCTCTCTCCGTCCGATTCTCCTGAGCGGTGTATGGTGCCGAAAGCTGCTGCTTTATCCCCATGTCGCTGAGAAACTTCTTGAAAGCTTGGCTTGTAAGCTGCACGCCGTTGTCCGTAGTCACCACTTGCGGGATTCTAAACCTCGCGACTATGTGTTCCCTAAACGCTTTCTGCAACGTCTCCGCCGTCGCTGTTCGCAAAGTTACAAACTCAGTCCATTTAGGAAACCTGTCGATCAGCACAAACAACTGTTTTCCGTGTCAACTGTTTCCGTGCTTCGACCTCGACAATGGTCCGACGAATTCACCACACACTGTTGCCTAGGGCACATCCGGGATTTGCGTCAAAATTTTATTTGGTTTTGGTTTAAACCTTGCGCACTCTTCGCATATTCGAACGTACGCCCTTGCGTCTCTCTGCATTCCTGGTTAGTAGTACCGTGCTGCCAACCGCGCTATTGTCTTTCGTCTGCCCACATGACCGGCTGCTGGGTAGTCGTGGTTCTCTCGCAGGACGGTTTCCCTTAGTTGCCGCGAAATGCATAGCTTTCACATCTTTGTTCCCTGCTCTATGCGGAATCTGCCCGTACAGAGTGCTGCCCTCGCATATATAGTCTGAGAACATCTAAGGATGTGCCTTTATCTTCTCTAGCATTTTCGTGATTCAGTTGCACTTTACTTTGGCCTCTGTATCCTGCGTTCTTCGCAGTGTCTCTGGTGTTGTGGCCACCGATTCTGATACTGGCTGGCTCGATAATGCATCTGCCACCACGTTTAACTTACCCTTTTTCTCCACAACCCCCACGGCGGTCTTTCTTTCTTTCTTAAAGTGGTAGCCCTCCAGGTATTGCTTTAATTTCCGAATTGCCCACACAATGGCCAAGCACTCCTTCTCAGTTGTGGAGTAGTTCTTTTCGGCTCCATTTACGGTCCGGCTAAAGTACGAAATAGCTTTGTCGCCATCTTCTTAACCGTACGTGAGATTTGCGCCTATCCCGTAGTTGCTGGCGTCCGTTTGCAGATTGAAAATTTTTTCGAAGTCGGGGCACCCCAGGACTTGGTCTCTGGCCAATTTAGCTTGTACCTCCTAAAAAGCTTCCTGGTGGTCCTGTGACTAAGTCCACTTGGCACACTTGCAGAGGAGGTCGTTGAGTGGCCTCACAATGCCTACGAAGTCAGGCATGAAAAGTCAGTACCAAGATGCAACTGCAAGGTATTGCTTCAGTTCTCGGACCGATGAGGGTGGTTCTAACTGGAATATGACTGCTACCTCTTCTGGGTCCATACCTATGCCTTTGCTTGTGACGCGTTGCCCTGGGTACAGTAGTTCTTGCTTAGAGAATCGACATTTTTCTGGGTTTATCCTTAGGTTTGGGTTTCTCAAGCGGCAGAACACTTCCCTAAGGTTTCTTTTGTGCTCTTCTAGGGTGCGACCAATCACGATAATGACATTTCTGATCAAATTACCTGGTTCGGTGCCCGTTGAAATGTGGCAGATGCGGAAGGAAGCCCAAACGGCACTCGCCATTGAAACAGCCCTTTTTGTGGAACTATGAAGGCCGTGATTCTGCCGGTATCTTTATATCATGACCGCCGCACCTGATTTCGGCCCCGACTTGTGTGAGGAAATTTCATCCCAGCGCCAACGCATCCACTACCCCTGGTAATACCTTTAGCTAAGTATTGATCTCGCTGCACCTGCCAACCTAACTTGCCGTCTTATTCTTGTAATCGTTTCACGGGCAACCAGCTTGTCCGTCAGTTCTTCCCTTACGAAGCTTGCTGTTGCCCCGGTGTCCCCGGTATATCGTTGCCTTGTATGTGTCCCCACTAATCGTCAACGCTGCGGAGAACTGGAGCTCCTCTTCGATTAACTTGCCTGTAAATTTGGAGAGGCGACACCTTGCGACCCCGCTAGTCTCTCTGCGGCTGAGATAGCCATTTCCCGCTCTCTGGCAACATTCTATACTTCTAATCCAGCAGAACAGCATTCTCTGGTTTCGGCAGCCTCTTGCCCAATGTCCATGTCCACCGCACCGGCGACAGGCTTCTTGGGGATTAACAATTTAAGTTTGGTTCTGACCCGAGTTGCCCCAGGGTGTCGTTCAATTGTGTCTCTGGGTAGTGCCCGCCGATCTCCATAGGGTTGTGTTCTGCCGCCTGGACTGAACCGGGTTAGATTGCGCCCACTGTTCCTGGGCCTGTGTGCCTAGTTCGTTTGCGTCCTCACACCTTCTACACATGACCTATTTTGCGGCCGCGGCTTTGTTTCGTCTAAATTTATGCTCATCCGCAAAGCATAAGCATGCTCAAAGCAAAGCCATATGTGTTTGCGGATCACTCCACCTGCTCCAGGATCTCGAAGGGATCCGTCAAAGAGGAAAGACCATTTGTTGACCCTTAATTGTTTCGGGATTTTGGCGTGATCCGGTTGGCCTGGTTCTTTCTGGACTTGGCCTACTCTCCCTGCTCGACTTTCTTAGTTGACCTTTCCTATGCGTTAAAGTTCGCGAACCCGAAAAGCGAACACCTTTTCGCAAGTCTGAGCATGGACGAAATGCAGCGGAAAGGGCCTGGATTTCCTGCTTCTAACTGTATCCAGATTACTGCGAGCTTTGGGTAATTTTCCGTTTCTTCCTTCTTGAGGCGAAAGATCCAACTTCTAACAATACAACTTTTTTTATATCCGTTACTCGTAGAGTAAAGGATTTACTAAATTCATTGAATGGTATCTAACAGGCAGAAGGAACCGTTTTCGACTATAAAAAGTATACATATTATTCTTGATCAGGATCAATATCCGAGTCGATCTAGCCATGTCCGTCTGTCCGTATGAACGTCAAGATCTCAGGAACTACAAATCTAGGATGTTGCCAATGTTGCCATGCGCACTTTAACGCCCACAAACCGCACAAAACTGCCATGCCAACATTTTTAAAAAATATGATAATTTTTCACATATATTAGTCTTGTAAATTTGTATCGATTTGCCACGATTTGTGTCCGAATCTTCAGCTTAATCACGCCTTTCCTGCTGCACCAGCTCCTGATCCTGTTTCGGAAACTTCCCCTACTGTTTTTGTCCGTAAACGAGTATGGTAATACTTTCTAACAGCTCCCGTGGTTTGGGGAAGTACGTCTCATTGATAAAAATTTCTTCAAATCTTTCACATCTACCCGTGCATTACACTGAATACCTTGTGAACAAATAGGTATATAGTGGGTTATACAAGTCTCGTGTAAAAGGTGATCAGTAACCACAAATGCAATAGAACTGTATCTTGAACTAATTCAAAATTAAAAAAAATTCTCAAAAAAGTTCCGTTGCGAATGTATTTTCATGTTACATGCTGCAGAAAACGTAGCCATAATTTCATATTTTTATACTAGAGGAGTACGAATATGGTCTACGTTTTCGCTCTTTCCAAATCGCAAATTCCAATCAACGATTTTTCCCCCTCAGATGACATTTAAAAAATCTAGACCTGGTTGTCCAGAAAACTAAGATGTAATAGACTTGCACTTCTATACTTTTGTTATACTTAAGAATTGAGTTTCTCTTTTCCCGCTGTTTTAGTACTATTATTCGTTATCACTTGCTGGACCTTAAACCTTTAAATAAAGGATTATAATACTAATATATAGTAATAATGGTTTCCAAAAACACAGTACATCTCTGGATCTTTTTTTTTTTTTTTTTTTTTTTTTGTTTAGATGAATCTTTCGCTCTCTCTTTCTTTTATCCACTCGCTATTACTTTTGGCTCAGCTTTCTCCTGTATGCTCGCATCTAAGGCCCTCTTGTCATTCTCTTTCGTAACCTATGCATAGTACATCTATCTTCAATCATTGCTTTATCCAACTAAACTAAAAAAGTACATTCATTCGAAAAACGCTAATTTTAAATTGTTTTATTCCTAAAAATAGCTAATAAAATCTACTCTTCATTAGCTCAACAAGGATTGGAGATATATAAATTTATTCAAACGTTGGAATTTGATTTATTTATACCCACGGGGCGGACGGCTTTATCGGCATAAGCTGATTCATAAGCAGATATATTAGGGCTGAGTGGTGGAGCAACTGCATTTGGGTTCGGAGTTTCGGGCAGTGTTCCTGCGGTGTGGCAACGGCAACACATCTGCAATTGCAATAACCAACTACCCCAAGGTTACGAAGTGCCCTAAAAAAACCATTTATTTATTAAGCTGTATTGTTAAATTGGCTTCTTCTAGTTTAATTAATAAGAATAATTCTATGTCTGCGAGGTGTTTCTGGAGTGACCAGGAGGACACATTAATTTAATCTAAATAAACCAGGCAACACTTTGCCACACTTCTTACTTACAAGTAAAGTAAAAAAAGTAGAAAATTCGTAGAATTTGCTTTTAAATCGACCTGTTGTGCATTATTTAGAGTGCCTTTTTATATATCAAAAGTTACAAAATTTCAACCGCTTTATAGTATTGACACTCTTAAAAGATACCATTTTTTTAAATTTTATTTAAACTAGAATAACAATAATTTGTTGTTGCATAATTCTTTTGCATAATTCGACCGACAGAAGCCTAAAAAACTTTTGGATATGCTCTTTAGAAATGAATTGGTCACAAAGGGTAAGTTGCTTTGAATTAAAATATACTAGAGGGCGTCTAGACCGCGGCCTAAACTATCGCCATTGGCAGGTAGTTCATTGTTTTTATTTCTTATTTCAGTAAGGGTCCGCCAACCAAAAAGCGCTTGATGTCAGCGCTAACAGATGGGAGGGGTCCTCGGACAATAACGGTCTGGAACTTAAACAAGCTTTTTTGTTTAAACCAGTCACTCTAATTGTTGTTTTCAAAATTTCGCAAAATCTACTTGATTTAAATTAGATTAGTTCTGTTGAATTTACTATTTCTTGTTGTGTTGTACATCACCAGTCACTATATTTCCAAATTGAGTTCCTAAATTAAATTTATAAATCTTGTGCCATTAGCTTATTTAATTACAAAATTAAATCCTAATACTTCTACCTTTGATGCTAATAGGGATTGTATTTAACGTTAGTTTGAGCGTTTTATATCTTCGAATGCTGGCATTCAACAAAGGTGCGGGGCTAACAGCCCGGCAGAAGATAAAAATTCCAATGCTGTAATTCATATGAAGAAAAGGCAAGAGGTACAGACAACACAGACGGTACTTTAGGTTCCTGAATAAAATGTTGTATAATCAGTATATCTCTGATGTTAAAAATTGCCTCAGGATGAACGCCTTAACATTCTAAAGCTTTATTAATTCTAAAAAGAAATCTTTGTTAATACTGTCAGCATCTGTAACCTATATGCGTCTTCTTATTTCTCTACCCAAGATATTTTAGGCACTATTCCGGAAATCTTCAATGCTGTGTCGGTTGATATTACTGAAGACGACATTTTTGAATCGATGTTGCTCTTTAATGATAGATTTCAAGCCTCCCTTCTTAAAAACTGTGTTTCGAGTCTTCTGCATCCTCGTAGTTTTATTGTCCTCATTATAAATGGCTATTTATATTTTTAGAATAAATATGGCTGCGTTTTTGACGATTCTCAAAAATGGTAGTAAAACTGTTGTCTCCAACTGCAGTGTAATTACTGAAGTCAGCAATACTTTGTAAACAAATATCCTTCTTAATTCATGCTTATATCTATTGAAATTAGTATGGGTTTTTGCCTAAACCACTACCAAATTATCAATATTCACTAATATTCTCACAGCATGAAAGCTTTTGAGGCCCTTTTTACGTTGATCCGGTTTACACAGATTTTTCCGACCATATAAAGTATATATATTCTTGATCAGGATCAATAGCCGAGTCGAACTGGCCATGTCCGTCAGCCCACACTTTGACTACATTATTTGAAATTCTTACATATTTGTATTAGCGTGCCTCTCCTCATACGCATCAAAGTCGTTAATACTCTACATACGCGATTCTTAGCCATACCCTCGAAGAATTTCTTATGGTACGACCAACAGTATCTGAGCGTCGTTCAAACGACTTTTAGTCGAAATAAACTTTCTACCTAATCCGGGAATTATGAGGATTGGAAACATTTTTCGGACATGATTACGGCATCGATTGCTAACAATGCGAGCGTTCAATTCAAGCTGAATTTTTTTGTATAAGTTAGCTAAGGTAGCTAACATGTAATTCGTAAAACTACTTATCAATGCGAGCGTTAAATTCAAGCTGCATTTATTTTGTATAAGTCCTAGCTAAGGTAGCTAACGTGAAATTCGTAAAACTACTTATCTACTTACTTACTTACTACTTATGGCAATATGGTGACCCGAGCGTAGGAATTTTCCGAATAGCATTTATCTGTAAAATATGTATTTACAAGTGTACAGATATTTTGGTATTACAGATTACAATTGTTATTTTTAAAATTAGGGCGTGAGGCAAACAATATTAGGAATAAACACCAAAACTTGAGAGCGGCTACAGCAACGATATGACCAAGCCTCTCTTATAATCCGATCGTTTTTAAACAGTTATATGACGCTTCCTGTTGCTACCAGCCCTAACACCAACCACCCACGCAAGTACGCTGACGGCGCTTGTTGCAGCCGAAACTAGCAACCAAGCCCATAGTGCAGTTTTTGTTGTCCACTTATTAATAGTATATATGAACCGCTACTTGCGACGCTTTCTAAACTCACATCTTCACAAAGCTGAATTTAGTTGTGCTACGGACGACTTAAACGAAGTTTTAAAGCGATCCGAAAATTATTTTCACTGCACAGTGAAAATAAATATTGAACAGTACAAATTTCTGCGAACTTATTTCGGCCGCTATTAGAAACGTCTCTTTCTTAGCGTCCGCGAACTCAACATTCTTTAATACTTATTTTGGCGAAAGACATTTGTTTAGCTATTGAGCTTTTTCAATAGCTGTTGCGAATAATAAAAAACCGAAGAAAGTTTGTTTTTATTACGACACTGTTTATTTTGCGAATTGTTATTCTTTTACGATAGCGATAATTGAATGCGTAAGTTTGGTCTTTTCCGAAACACGAAGAATTGGCAACTGGCGGGACAGACAGCCGAAATGCAGCGCCCAAGTTTAACGTAGGTAGATACAAAAGGAACAAGGAATGAGCGCCGTACAGATAAATGCGTGCGACAACAGCGGTTTGCACTATGGGCATCGCAACTGCTACCACTAACTAATTCGGCTTACAATATTAAAGAATATAATTTAGTCTACTGCACAGTTTTTTCGGCTGCATGACCCAACATCCTCCCCCCGTTGGAAGCTTGGCTTCCAACAGAGTCCTCAAGGGGAAGCAGACACAGCTTGTTCACTGCCCGCCTTATTACTCCAGACGCGGTCCTCAATTCTGCAACTCGAGCGACGCCGTCTCTGCCAGGAATCAACTGCATGACTCTCACCAAAGGGCATCTCATTGGGGGTAGATTCTCGCCCTTAACAAGAACGACGTTGTCCACGGTTGCATATGAACGTCTTGAGTCCGCACAGAAACGCAACTGTCGAGAGATCCTTGATCACCCCCAGGTGCAGTGCCTTGGTTGCAAAGCATATAAATACGCAGACGTAGCATTTAACCGCGGGCTTGTTGCGAGTATCCGAATTGTGAAAGAAGGGTCCACAGAAGTCTATACCAGTAATCTCAACAGCGTGAGATCCTTCCAAGCGCTCCTTGGGAAGGTCCGCCATTATGTGCTCTATCAGCCGCGGCTTAATCCGAAAACATCAGATGCACCTGTTAACGGCCTTGGTAACCGTCTTTCTCCCCCCAATAGGCCAATATTGGGATCGCATTGCACCCAGAAGAGCTCGAGGTCCAGCATGAAGATCGCTTTCATGGTAATGCGAAATAATTGCCAGAGTCACCGGATGGGACCTTGGAAGGATTTTCGGGTGGCGGCCATCAAAGTCCAATTCCGGAGGCGACCGCCTACTCTAAGAAGTCCAAATTGATCCAGGAACGGCGAGAACGAGGATATGGGACTAGACGAGGAAACTCTTCCCAGCGTTTTTAGGGACTGCAGGTCCTCCGATAACTGCGCGAGCTGCACCAACCGCAGCATCATATGAGTACCCTCTTGAATGTGTGCGACGGTGAGCCCAGGATGACGAATTCCATAATAAAATTTTTAGATGTATGCAAACACTCGTTGCAGTGAGGGGTAAGAATTTGCAAATTTGGAGCTAGCAATTACATCCACGTACGGCGACTTTACGATGAACACACTTCGACGAAGCTCAAGCACCGGTTTGTCAGGACAAACAGCTGTTAGTCAATCTCTTTCAGGTTCCGTAAGATAGGCGGGTCCATGCGCCCAGAGTGACGATTCGCTAGGCTCAGACGGCAGGGATCCTCTGGATAAGATGTCAGCCGGATTTAAAGCTGTTGGAACATTACGCCAAGCCGTGACATCTGTCAGCGCCTGAATGGCAGCAACCCGATTTGCCACAAATATGTTTTCCTTGCTGGCTGAAGAAGGAACGCGTGAAGCTATTAAGGCGCTACCGCAAGGGCGCGCCCAGCCTCCAGACACAACCCAGCCCAGACGAGTTTTTTGACGCAGGGGCAGTTCTGGCAACAACTTTATCTGACCTACGCACAGCAGCTCATAAAACAGGCTAGCTCCTATTAACATGTCAACACGCTGAGCTTTATGAAATTCCGGGTCGGCGAGCTGCAGGTTTTCTGGAATCTTCCAGTCCCCAATGTCCACATTAGAACTTGGCTGGTGATCCGTGATATTGGGAGCGATAACTGCTGTTATGCTCGTTGAGAAGTCCGAAGTGACAGACCGAATCGCAATTCCTACCGAGAATCCATCAGTCGCGGAATTGGAATCCCCGATTCCAGTGACGGAGCCGGACGACCTCGACCTCTTAAGTTGCAGGTGATTTGCAAACCGAGAGGTGACCAAGTGCAGTTGAGAGCCAGAATCTAACAAGGCCCTGCAGGGAACGAACAGTCCCGATCGATTCTGCACTAGAACGGTTGCAGTGGCTAGCAGCACAAGGTCACTACCGAGATCCTGGGCAATTAGAGTAGAAGAATTCGAAAGCGGGGCAGAAGGCTCAGTGTGGGAGCTTGAAGACACCGGAACAC
Source organism: Drosophila sechellia (assembly GCF_004382195.2). Taxonomy (NCBI): domain Eukaryota; kingdom Metazoa; phylum Arthropoda; class Insecta; order Diptera; family Drosophilidae; genus Drosophila; species Drosophila sechellia. The sequence continues at coordinate 23,524,857 of NC_045949.1, read as the reverse complement.
GTGGCTGCGAGGAAGGCCGACCATCTAGATGGAGCAGCGTATGATGCCTGATTCCACAGGTGCGGCAGCGGCTCGGTGACCTGCCTTTAGGCAATTTAGGCAAAGTGCTAGTCTCTTTGCCTCGCGCAGACGATCTACTGGCGCTAAGTCTGTAAATTGCCGCTTAGCGTCTCATTAGGCAGCTACGTTTGTAGCCTCTGCAACCTGCTGAACAGCGCATTGGCTTTGCACTTTAAAAAGGTCACCCTGTTTTTTTCACCTTCAGCGGGCATAGCAACAAATCGCCTTTAATTCGGTTCAGCGGGAAGATGAGCACAAAATAAATGCCGAAAATGCAAGCGGAGTCAATGCACGTACCGATATATGTAGCAATGTATGTATATATGCAATGCTAGCTCGCTTAAACACAGCCACTATCACCGAAATCACCACTCACTTGTCCAACCGATTGCGATTTAATGCATTTATATTTATTTATAAACGGGATAAGTGCATTAATTAATGCATGCAAATTAACACTATCACGTCGGGGTCACCAATGTTTAGCTATTGAGCTTTTTCAATAGCTGTTGCGAATAATAAATAGCCGAAGAAAGTTTGTTTATTTTACGACACTGTTTATTCTGCGAATTGTTTACGGCAGCTATGGCCGACTAAGAGCTATATCGAATGCACAAGTTTATTTTTTTCCGAAACACGAAGAATTGGCAACTGGCGGGACAGACAGCCGAAATGCAGCGCCCAAGTTTAACGTAGGTAGATACAAAAGGAACAAGGAATGAGCGCCGTACAGATAAATGCGTGCGACAACAGCGGTTTGCACTATGGGCATCGCAACTGCTACCACTAACTAATTCGGCTTACAATATTAAAGAATATAGTTTAGTCTACTGCACAGTTTTTTCGGCTGCATGACCCAACAACATTTATACGTGCAAAATCTTTGGCAAACACATTTACTAATAATTAAGAAATCACCACTTGTTGCGGCAAAAAAAAAAAATAAACACTACAACTTGTGGTACTATTTCTTGTGCGTTGGCGCTAATATCACAGGCAGCGCCGATAACTGGAGTTGCGACTGCAGTACCAACTTGCAGGAGACAGCAGCTGGGAAGGCTACGGCAGAATTACTTCTTGATCATGAAAACCCAGTGCATGTGGGGAAACCTCAAGAGTCTTCATCACCGGCTCTCGGACAGCCGCTTATCGGAGTGGAGTGCATAACTTCAACATTAAGCCTACAGATCGGCGTCTAGCTTCACAACAACCACAACTGTGGCTTATAATTTGACTCAAACGTTAAATAAGCAACGGTATCTATTTAACGGCATGGCACAGCACGTACACTACGAGAGATTGCCGCCGAATACATTCAGAACCCCGACAGGCTCAAACAGTGTGCGACATCCTATAAAAGTAATCAAGTCACAACAGCGCAGAGTGCCCCAAACGCGTCACAAATCTAAGGTGCTCGGTCAGTATTGTATGCCGGAACCCGACGAGCTCGTTTTTAAATTCAAATTCACTTTGCTACAACGTAACGTACTGGAAGGAGATGGCGAATGTCTATTGACAGGGATGAAAGCCTACCTAAGTATCTCCAAACAATTACCGCCTTCCAATTAATTCGAGCTTTTACTGGTTCGACAACCGTCTTAAGTTGGTTTCGCACTGATCCACGGAAATTTCAACTTACCAAACGTCCGCAGGACGATGTTAATCTAAGATTAAAATTCTTGCAGACGTCCGCGACGCCTGGGGAAATATTACGACGTGTATGATGGTACTAGACACTGTGTCTATAATAACACTTGCCCCCAAATCATTTGTTCAGAGGATTTCCGTTCTAGGTATCTAAGCCAACAGCGCTGGAGTTACCCAAGGACTCCGGACTCTCGCAATTTGGATCATACACTCGAAGTGGCCTCTTTAATTTTAACATCGCTGACGTCATCACTTCCAATTTCCAATTGATTTAAACGGCTTCTTCTACGTGGAGGCAGATCAGCGAGTTTCCCTTAGCAGATCCAACATTCTTAACGCCGGGATCAATCAATGTCATTGTTAGAACAGCAACTCTGGTCGGTTTGTTGACGATTTTCCTATTGCTTTCTATACAGTCTTTGGTTGGGTTATTGCACTTTCGTACCCTGATTGTGATGCTCACCCAGAATCTGCGGTTACTGATTACGCGGATCTTGACACTATGGTTCGGTCGTTTATGGAGATGGCCAGTACCCAACCTAGCCAGTGTAAAGAGTACTCGTGGAAAAATGTATTTAGTTGTTTTGTGTATTTGTATGTTTATATTTATTATGACAAAGTGTCACAATGTATTGACGCTAAATTATACCCAATCAAGGTCATTGATGGACGTGGTCTGGCAAGGACAGCTCTGGAATGTCCCTCAATGACCGGCTTCAGGTTAGACCGCCGATTCAGCGTGACCTTCTTCGAGTTTGCTTACGCTTCCGGCAGCATACAAGTTAACTCCAAATGAGTTTCAATTAAATAAAAAAAAAATTTTTAATTGTGTTAGGACCGTAAGGGGTTTATTAATTGATTGCAAAAACAGAACTGATTTTAGTTTGACAAATTTGTCCCTACCTAACTTCGCCTACCCACCTATGCTGCCGGCGTCGGTGCTGCGCTGCTTTGATTTTTGCTGCACTCGCTGGCTCGCTGATTCTCACGGAAATTGGGCAGACGCTACGTCTGCACTTTTATGTTATGCAGGTGCAACGTATGTTTCGCAACCCAAGTACCTTTGTTGACGAGCGTGCAGCTCCAAATGTTCTTATCAAAAATTTGTGGTGTTAACTTACATTTGTACTATGCGCCGATATCGTAAAATTGTTTCGAGGGATCCTAGTCTCCAAAGCCTACATCATTGCTTTATTTTCGCCTTTTGACGGTTACCTACGGTTTGGCGTCATCCTCGTTTCTGGCGGTTTGAGTTTTAAAACAACTGGCCTACGACTGCTAGAAGAGTCGAAATTTATATTTAGAAAATGGAGTTCAAACTGTTCTCGCCTTTTAGAATCCTTGCCAGATGAAGATCGGTGCTACGAACCTGCACAGCCCCTCAACTGTTTCGATGGGAGCCGTACTCCTACAAAGCGAGAATTACTGTAAAATCTTCAGGAAGATTCCACTGAAAATTCTGCTTCAACGTAAGAGAAATAGTCACCAAATTATGGGTGCTCTGCCCATTCCCCAAGTTCCAGCCAGCCGAGTCCAAGGGAAGAAGCCCACGGATCGCAAAGGCCTAGGTTGCCAATTTTGCATGCCTAACTACTAAGGCAATTCACATCGATGTAGTTAGCGATGGGTTTCACGGTCGATTTTTTGGAGAAGACAATAATCACGCCGCTTTACAGAAGATTAACTCTCTACCTTTGGTAAGTTCATGATCGCCGAAATGTGAGACTCGAAAATAAGCCGCTTATTGTTGTAGCGCTTATCCAACAATTCTTGGGCAGCCGGGTAATTTGCATCAGTAACCTCCAAAGCACCAACGGCATCCAAAGCGGGACCTCTTAGGCAAGACTTGAGGTGTTGAAACTTTTCCATGTCAGCCAGCATTGGGTTTTTATCGATGACAGTGGAAAACATCGACATAAAATCTGTGTATTTAGCTTCAGGTCAGGCACATTCGGTCGTCGAAATAGAGAACCAGGAGACCACTCAGTTCCTAGATTTTGACGCATAGTTGAACAAGCGATCTCTCGCACTTTGCGTCTACTGAGTTCCGTTTGTATCACATACCGCTTTTCAAAGACAATGTCTGTGAACTGGTCACGCAATTCGCTTCCCATTTGACTGAGATCCAGTTACTCCAGGGAATCGTGAGCCAAGTTAAACGAAGCCTCTGTCTGGTTTATTAAATCCAGCTTTAAATGCAGACCACCATCATTCAGGCAAGTGACCGATTCGGTGGTCAATCCTGCAGCCATTTTTTTAGCGTCGACAAAAATGAAGTTTTCCTTGCGCTTTAAAAATATTATCCTGTCAGCTGGCAAACTGACTGTGTCGTTGTTTGACATTTTAATTTATTTTAATAATTCACGCACTGAATTTTAATCAGTCAGTGTAAAATGCACGCACAATTGTGAACAGTTTTACAAGCACTGTATTTGCACCGGCAACCAAACTGCACACACAATAGCAATAATGTGTGTAAGCTTATGCACAACGTCAATTTTTTTTGCACAGCCAAGACGATTCGAATTTGGCGGTAGGCAAAGAAGAAACCGAAAACGGGCGAGAGCAAGCGAAACGTGTGCAACTGACGCTATGCGAATAGGCTTGTAACTTATAACTGAGCTTGCTATGCAGAAGGCAAATTAGCAAGATTTACAGAATAAAGATTAATAGCTGTGTTCGCTCTCTATTGAGAGAGAGAGGAACATAGCATAAAGTACAAAACCTATTGCTGCACAGAGCAGTGTATAAGAGCGGTGAATAAATAACCGTAACTAAATAACGGTGAACTAAATAACTAACTGATGAGCTGCTGCTGTCTGCGGGCTGCATAACCAAACAATAACCAAAATCACCAATGATTAATCCAACGAATCATTTAAACCAAAATCATCACCATCAAAAAACTAACCCAAGAAACCCAAATTACAGCTCTGGCTATAATCCAAATTATTAAACTCTCAGCGTGTACCAAATATAAATCAAATTCCACCTCACCTGAGAGGAAACTTTCAAGAAAATTTCAATGAAAAGAATGGTTCATTGGAATTAAAAACTAGTGTAACATAAGAAACCAGTAAAATCTGCCCAATCATATTTTATATACATAAATTCTCAGATAATTACGATATTCTAATAGGCAGAGAGTATTTGAACAAAAGTAAAGCAAAAATTCAATATGAAACAGAAACTAGGGAACATACTACTAAATATCAAATATGATGGAGCAGACGTTAGAAGGGATGAGACCACATCTGAAAGCCTCAACACAATAATTTCAAAAGAAACAATTATTGAAGGTAATGTAAATGTAGTCGTGGCTGTTCTGTGCGGTGTGTGGGCGTTAGAGTGGGCGTGGTACGATGGGCAGTGTCTTTAGAAACTGTATGCTTAATCTCAGCCTTCTAGCTTTTATAGTTCCTGAGATCTTGACGTTTATAAAGACAGTCGGACAGACGGACATGGCTTGATCGATTCGGCTATTGATCCTGATCAAGAATATATATACTTTATTTAGTCGGAAACGATTCCTTCTGCGTGTTACAAACTTTAAAACGAATCTAGTATACCCTTTTACTCTGCGAGTAACGGGTATAATGTAAGCCATGAGGGGATGTTGTCGTAATCATTCCTGGCCTCCATTTCCGGCGTCAAAGATTGTAGCGTCGCACTTACTCTTGAGATGAAAATTGGATATAGGTTGGACCGACTTTATTCAGATGGAGGGTGAAACTTTATGATATTTGCACTGCGGTCATGTGTGTACGAAGTCGTCGTGTACGCCGGGTTGACGCGACCAGAAGTTCGGGACCAAATTCATTTTCCCCGTCTAAAATGAAATTATTGTAAAACCAAAGCTGGCCGTGCTATTCGATTAGACGGGCTTTCAATAGAGCTCAACCATTTCATATATAAACAACATCGAATTTTGATACTTATGGTGGCCGGATAACCCTTCTTAGTCGTACATGCAACCTCGTACAGGTGCGATGGTCAGACTCCGTTTTAAATTCTCAAGTGTTTTGCGGCACTCCCAATCCATTCTGAACTTTCTTCAATAGCGTGATCATTAATTGTAATTGTATAAGGTGTTTTTGGGCCGCTGAATATATTTTTATGAAGTAACATTTTTCCCTATAGTCGGATAATTTGGTGTAAGGTACAATGGGTATTCATGGGTAGGGCGATGATTCTAAAGAAGGATGATTCCCTCGTAAAAATGTGGAACCTCATTGAGAATATTATATCTATTCTATTCATGATTGCTATTAATTCTAAGAATTCGTACATAAATTCTTTGATATGTAATATGTACGCCCTGTTCCTCTAATACACAACTCATTTGCTCGTTTCCTGCCTGTCGAATATAAATCTTGAGATAACTCCTATCTTTGTCAATAATAGGCTCTCGGCTGCATCATTTAGATTCAATCCCACCAGTCTATTGTTAATGAAATTCAGCTTTTGCTTTCTCTCAACATCCCTTCTTCTTCCTCCATTTTTCTTTAACTTCCTATTATGGATTTATCCACTGAGCCTAGTCCATTGATTAATCCGCTTTTTCCTTTATTCTTGGGACATATACTTTCCAATTAATAATATTATTCATTTGGTTTATTAATTTTTTTGATCTTTTCCTTGTGGATTTTTTGCGGTTTGATTCTTGTTCTCTTCTCTAAATACGATGTTCCCTACCTGTAACGGGTCCAATTCCTGTTTGTCTGCATTAGCTAGCTCAATTCTCTTAATTTTTGATTTTCTACCATTTTCTTTATTTGTGGGTATACTTCGGCTTGAAATGCTTTGATCTTCTGCAAATAGTCGTGTTCATTATTGAATGTCTCGTTATTCAGAAATTTTCTTCAATATTTGCCTTTTGAAGAACTGATGAACTGTAAAGAGAAACATTCGTATTTTACTAACTCCTTCTAATAGCTAATAGTCCTTTAGTATTCTTATATATTGAAATGAAACGAATTTTGTTCATTTCCTCCACACTGGTGGTACTGCGATCTAGTGTCTTGGGCTCTTCCTTGTCCTGACCTTGTTTTTGGATTTCCTCAGTACCCTAGTCCCAAGACTCCGTCGACTCTGGTGATTTCGGATCCGGATCGGTTTCTTCTAGTGCAACTAAGTTCTCCCTGCAGGCTATTTCAAAAGCTTTCACTATGTTTGGGACTTCTATGCTTTTACTCCGCACTGACCTGAGTGCTATAACTCCTACATTTCACTATTCCTCTCCTTTAATCAGTCCTAATACCTGCTCAATTAATCTCCACTACGTCTATTACCTTGATCGCTTGTCGATCCAATAGCTGCTGTCCCTTATTTTTCCACTTTCTACTACTTTCTACCACTAAGCAGCCGCCCTGTTCTCACAGTGCTCTGTGTGCTAATACATGAGAACGAACCCCGATTGCTCGAATTACAAGTGGAAGTGTTAGACAAAGTAATTCTGGAGCCATCTAAACCTCTGGCTGAACAATTATAGTGATAATACCTCCTCTTCCTTCGGTGTCATAAAAGTCTAAAGCGCACCTATATCCGCAGTGACATCCACTACAATCAGCCGTCTTCTTGCTCCCAACTCTATGTGAGTGTGTCGCTGGCTACACTCGAAAGTCAGGTCATCCCGCGACCACATTCGGAACAAAAATTCAATCCAGGGTTTGTACAATATCCTGATAATACTGATGGGTGACGCCTTCATATAACGCTTCATATAGCGTTTCCCATCCTTAAAGTTCAAATGCTTCTCGACACTGATTGTCATCCATATATTCTCTTTGTTACGTAGCTTCCAAAAAATGCTTCATTCAGTCAAACGAGACTATCAAGTTATTCCGAAAAAATGCGTTCATACGCCTGACAAACTTATTTCCAGAGCCTTTGCAAACAGGCCACAGCATGCTGATCACAGCATGCCCGTTTCATTATTCCCTTTTTCCTGCAATATCGATCGTTGAAATCCAGTATTCCTGCTAAGACTCGAAATGGTCGAATTGTTCGAAACTTAACCTACTGCAAAAAGCCATAATCCGACCGCCGAAGTGTGAAGACGTTTTTTATCGAGCTCCGCACAAAATCGGTTGTTTTGAGTGAAGTGAACGCCAAATAAAGTAAACTAAATAAAAAATCCGAAAGCGAAAGAGACGCTCTATGCGATGCAAGATCGCTTTAATATATAGTGATTTGTTATCTTAAATTATAAAACTATGAGTCAGAACGACACTCGCGCTCAGCGACAGCGCGAGCAAGACGAACGCCGGCTCTCAATTCAACGCAACAACGCGTACTTCTCCTACGTCTCACCGATAACCCCAAACGCAGACATCGAGCGGTCAATAACCCATAGCCCAAGAAACCTTCTTCTACCAACAAATCAAGAAAGAGCGCGCTCCTGCTCTCCCGCTCTCTTAGCTCCGACAGAAGCCCCGCTACCTCCAACAACAACAGCTGGAGATAGACCGACAGCCCGCTCTACCTCGTCATCGGCTGCACCCGCTCACGCTCTGACTGAGTCAGCGAAAGCAAAACCGCAAGCAATAAACGGTACTGCTGCACTACCAGCAAAACAAAACGAAAACGTAAACTAAAAAGCTGGGTCGACCTGGCAGACTGGAATGGACCGCTACATTACAATAAAGCGAAAGCTCAGCCCGGAAAATTCAGATTTGGAAAACAAGCCGAAAAATACACGCGACAACTCTACCTTAATCAAAAATGTAGCCCCTGCAAATACCAACAGATTTGCCTTGCTGGTAGATACCGCTGAGGACGTGCCGCTGGGATCCGTTGATATCGAACCGAAGAAAACAAAACCTCCGCCAATATACATCCGCGAGAAGAGCACAAGCGGTTTTGTAAATACTTTGATTGGCCTTATTGGAAAAGATAGCTTTCATATAATTCCCCTCGTAAGAGGTACTATCAATGAAATCAAACTTCAGACGAAAACGGAGGACAACTACAGAAAAGTCACAAACTATTTTACCGCACAAAAAATAGGCTTCTACACTTACCAGCTTAAAAGCAGCAAGGGCCTGCAAGTAGTCCTGAAGGGCATTGAGTCTGATGTTACGCCCGAAGAGATAACTGAGGCGCTAAAGGAAAAGGGATTTTACGCCAAAAGCGTGTTCAATATCAAAAACAGAAACAGGCAGCCCCAACCACTCTTCAAGATTGAGCTTGAACCAGAAAACAAGCCTCCTAGAAAAAACGAGGTTCACCCAATTTACAAACTCCAGCTCCTTCTGCACCGTAGGATCACGGTAGAAGAGCCGCACAAACGTAACGCTCCTGTACAATGTACAAACTGCCAAGAGTATGGCCACACGAGGTCGTATTGTACACTTCGCCCGGTGTGCGTAGCCTGTGGAGATCTCCACGACTCCAAACAGTGTCAAACTAACAAAAAAAATGCATGCGAGAAAAAATGCAATAACTGTGGGGGCAATCACACAGCAAACTACAGAGGCTGTCCAATCTACAAAGAGCTGAAAATCCGTCTTCACAAAAGAATGAACACGGCGCGGGCACACCAAGGAACAGCTACGCTGATACCATCAGAGACAAATCCTGAAGTAATTTTCTCGAAAGCAGCAAGTTTCGCTCCTGGCCTACATCCAACACTAACAAGATAACATTTGCAAACATTTTAAAATCAGGTATGACGCCTCCAACCCAAAATTCACGAACTCCACAAGAAGTGCACACAAAATTAGACACACAACAAATCTATAACCCAGCTGCGCAGCAGGAAACAAAAACTGAAGCTATGATGCAAGACTTACAACAGAGCATGATGGAATTTATGACATTTATGAAGACCACCATTCAAGACATGATGCGTAATCAAAACCTTTTGATACAAATGCTTGTAGCCCAACAATCAAATAAATAATGGCTACCTTACGCATAGCTACGTGGAACGCCAATGGCGTTTCACAGAGCAAACTTGAGCTAGCTCAATTCCTACATGAGAAGCATATCGACGTAATGCTTCTTTCGGAAACTCATCTCACAAGCAAATACAATTTTCAAATAAGAGACTACCATTTCTACGGTACAAATCATCCCGACGGAAAAGCACACGGTGGCACCGCCATACTCATAAGGAACCGTATGAAGCACCACTTTTACAAAGAATTTGCGGAAAATAATCTTCAGGCCACATCTATCAACATTCAGCTCCTTCAGCTTCCAACACTCTCCTTACACTAGCGGCCGTATACTGCCGGATCTGTCATCTGATCACTCGCCTGTACTAATTCACCTCCGCCGGTACGCAGAAAACGTGAAACCACCATTCAGATTGACTTCTCACAAAACAAACTGGCTCAGGTATAAAAAATATATAAGTTCACATATTGAGCTAAGCCCAAAACTCAATACTGAATCTGATATAGAGAGCTGCACGTGTGCATTGCAATCCATCCTTACTGCAGCAGCTCTTACTGCAACACCCAAAATAACAAATAATACAATTAATTCAAAAAAGACCAACGTAAAAATCGAGCAACTCGTCCACGTAAAACGACGCTTACGCAGAGAATGGCAATCTTCCAGATCCCCAACTGCAAAACAAAAGCTAAAAGTAGCCACACGGAAACTGGCCAACGCTCTGAAACAAGAAGAGGACGACGATCAGCGCCGATACATAGAGCAACTCACACCAACAGGCACAAAACAAAAGTCACTGTGGCGAGCCCACTCAACTCTTCGCCCACCGACTGAAACCGTTTTGCCGATAAGGAATTCTTCAGGTGGTTGGGCCCGTAGTGATGAAGACAGAGCCACCACATTTGCCGCTCACCTACAATATGTGTTCACGCCAAACCAGGCTACTAGCACATTCGCGCTACCGTCCTATCCCGTAAACCGCCAACAGCAACACACCCCAATTGTGTTTCGTCCTAAAGAAGTAACTAAAATAATCAAAGACAATCTCAGCCCGAAAAAATCCCCCGGCTGCGACGTTATAACACCGGAAATGATCATCCAGCTGCCACATTCTGCAGTTCGCTACATAACCAAGCTCTTTAATGCCATCACCAAACTTGGTTACTTTCCAAAACGATGGAAGAGGTCGATTATCATAATGATCCCAAAGCCTGGTAAGAACCACACAGTCGCTTCATCTTACAGACCAATAAGTCTACTCTCATGTATTTCGAAACTATTCGAAAAATGCCTACTGATCCGACTTAATCAACATCTGATATACCACAATATAATCCCAGCCCACCAATTTGGATTTCGCGAAAGCCATGGAACCATTGAACAGGTGAATCGTATTACAACGGAAATAAGAACTGCATTTGAATATCGCGAATACTGTACATCAGTATTTTTAGACGTATCCCAAGCATTCGACAGAATCTGGCTCGACGGCCTAATTTTTAAAATTAAAACATCCCTACCCGAAAGCACACACAAACTTCTAAAGTCTTACCTCTATGACAGAAAGTTTGCAGTGCGGTGCAACACTGCCACTTCCACTGATCATACAATTGAGGCTGGAGTCCCCCAAGGCAGCGTTCTTGGGCCAACCTTATACCTCATCTATACAGCCGACATCCCTACAAATAGTCGCTTAACAGTATCCACATTTGCCGACGATACAGCTATCCTTAGTCGTTCAAGGTCCCCTATCCAAGCTACAGAACAGTTGGCACTGTACCTCATCGACATTGAGAAGGGGCTCTCTGACTGGCGAATAAAAGTAAACGAGCAAAAATGCAAGCACGTGACGTTTACGCTAAACAGACAAGACTGTCCTCCGCTCTTGTTGAACAATATACCACTCCCGAAAGCAGATGAGGTAGCGTACCTAGGAGTACACCTTGACAGAAGACTCACATGGCGCAGGCACATTGAAGCCAAAAAAACCCAGCTTAAACTCAAAGACAACAACTTACACTGGCTCATCAACTCTGGTTCTCCGCTCAGCCTAGACCACAAGGTCTTGCTCTACAATTCTATATTGAATGCCAGCAACAGCAATATTGACATCATACAGCGAGCACAATAAAAGATTCTGAGAACCATCACTGGGGCACCGTGGTACGTTCGGAGTGAAAACATCCAAAGAGACTTAAATATCCCATCAGTTACCAACGCAATCACGGAACTTAAGGAAAAATACCATAGCAAGCTTTACACGCACCCCAACCACCTAGCGCGAGGTCTAATCCAGCTCAGAAGCCGTTCCCGTCTCCGGCGAAAGTACCTACCAACCCAGCGAATAAATTATTAGGGCCGTTTAATCATAGAACAGTTGGAAAAATAATACAACTGTTCAAAAAATACTTGTTATAGTTAAGATTTTTAAACTTATTGTTAGTTCTTATACAAGAAGATTCAATAAATAAAAAGCAAAGTAATAAAAAAAAAAAAAAAATACCTACTGCTATCGGGTCTCTTCATTCTTAACGACACTTTATTTTTTTTATTTTCGATTCGTTTTCGCATATTGCCATCAAAAATATTATGCATATACAAAATAAATTAAAATTAAAAAAAAAAAATATTTTTACATATTCAATCAAAGTTTTTCATTTTTTACAGTCAGAGACATTTAATTATTAATGAAAATCAAATTGTCTATCTAGGCAATATCACACCTTACTGCCAACCACCCGTTCTTAGTTAGAATGGCTCTGAAGACACTACTGCTGAGTACAAAGTCGGAGCCAATAGTTCGTGCCACTGCCAAGGAATTTATGTTTGGCTATCCCTCCGCCCTGGCCACTCTCGGCAACACATTCCTTCCAAATTGGATTTCCTTTGAAAAGGTTGGGCTTATCGATCGCATGTACGACTTTTCAACGGATTTCGAGACGTTCTACACAGGCGTGCCCAATCCTGCGCTGTCGGGATTATATGCATCGTATCGCGGAGAGACAACGCTTCCACAATGGGACGGGGACCATTGCAGCAATATAGAGTTTGCATCTGATGGTACAAAGTTCAAAAGTTTCATTCAGCCAAACGAGACCGTTAAGTTCTTCCGAAAAAGCATGTGTAGACCGATAAACTTGGTATGTTTTTAACAAAAATTCTGTGTCAAGCTCTAACTAATTTATATTGTCTTTTAGTATCGGGTGGGAAACGAAAAAACCTATGGGAGCCTTAAAGGATATAATTATGTATTTGAGGATAACGCCTTTGATAATGGGGCAACTAATGAAGCTAACAAATGTTTTTGTAGAAAAGGTAAGTAATGAAGGAGCTCTGATCTCACATTACACTTCTACTTACATTTAACTTCTTTAACCGTTGGGTGTTGGGACCAATTGGATTATGCTAATGTACAGTATGCTGAACAATGCCTCACAATATTATGTGTCAAGTATGTATATAATTTTTACTGGTTCAAACTGAGATATGAAAGCAATAGAAATTTCATTTAAATATCGATATTTCGGAATCTAAAAAAACCAGAAAATTGCTAAATTGAAGAGAGCACATTTTCACGTAAATGTTTTAATAATATTTTTAATAGTTTTGTAAATTTCTATGGATTTGCAAAACAACTTTTTGCCACATTCTAACGCCCAAAACTGCCACGCACACACTTTTGAAAAAAGCTTTTATTTTTTCTTCGTTTTATTGTTTGTATTGTATTGTCTGAAAAAATCGCATTTCCACCAGCTGAGTAACGGGAATATTATAGTGGGGGAACTCGACTATCTCTTGATTTTTTTTGTTTTAAACCTTTAATGGAAATGGTAATTTATAGAAAACAAGAACTACTACAAATAGGCAATGCGAAAATTGACTTATACGATTATTTATTTCTTTTACATATTTATACAGAGTTAAATTGTGTTGGGGCTATAGATAACATAAATAACATTAAAGGGAACTTTCATACATGGCAAGTTTGGAGATGGTGTCGTTAGAGTCTTCTTCTTGTTCTTGCCCGGTCTTGCTAGTCTGTTGGGGTGTTAATCCGTCTAGTATTTTTTTGGCAACCTCCTGGATTTTGTCCCCTACTTTTGTGATCTTGAGATCACTTTAAATATCAGTGCTTCTGATTTCGATTGTAGTACTCGTATTTTTTTCAGGTGGGGTTTGGCAGAAATATCGTACACCGCACCTTCAGATCATAATTTTATTTTCTTAGGACATCTTTTTTCTTGGTGCCATCAGCCAGTACAATTTTGCAATCTTGGACTTTAATGATTGCTGTGCCGATGTGTCTTTCATAGGCATATCTTCTTTCTAGTATGGCATTAAGGTATTTGTAATTAGTCTTATGCTTTAAAACTATCCAGTAAGTGATCTGCATTAATGCCGATGTTCCAATTTGCAGTCCAATTCTGAAATGTGTATAGGTACTGCTTTAGTCAGCTAGTTGCTAGGTTAATTCAGCTGTTTATTTTTAAGCATAAGCTGTCATCAGCATATGTTTGAATGAAAGGCTCATTCCGATTACAATTGCTAATTTCTGTATGGGTGGGCATATTTGCGGTGGCAAGGGACGGAATAAGTCTATAGGAGTCTGATTGGTCTATAGGAGGGGCTCGTTTTTTTGACTTGAGGATCTAGATTATGTAAACAGACTTTGGTATTGGTTTGGTACTGAGCCATGGCTTTCTGCATTAACTTGCCTCTAGAATTGTGTGAGCAACCGTGTTTTCAGTTAAAATTAAGCACCACATGCTATACATTTTTTTACCCAGCAGAGCTAGCTGGGACTCAAAGACAGATTTTAACAGATAGTTTTTGACAGATACGCGGCTGCGAGAGCAACAGTTCCCTCCGATGTCTGCAGCTGAACTATCGATATTTGTCGGTCATTCTTTGAGATGGGAGGTTGAAACCAGTGGCGCACGAATCAACGCACATTGATTGCGGCACCACATCTGCTATATGACACACACACACTTGAGACCAAGTCTACATCGCCGTGAAGACGGACGTCTTAAATTAACGCAGCGCGAAATACTCGAAGTTAAAGAAGTTGTGTCGGGCGGTGTGTGTGGCAAACTGGCAAAACCAACACGGTGGAGTCGCGCCATAGTTTTGCGCTGCAATCACGCGAGTTAATTGTGTGCCTGTTTCAGGTAAATAGGAAATTTATTAGCTTCCGATCGTTGCAGCGGATAAAACAGATGATAGCGCTGCCAACTTGGCGCAGCGTGTGATATGGAGAGTGAGGCGTTGCCAGATCAACCGTGTGATCAGTGTTGTATTGCGACAGTACGGCGCGAAATTCAAAATCAAATTTAAAAAATTAAACCGTTGAAATTTAATTTAATTTAATTTTGATACTGGTTACTGGGAGCGCACCAGTCGTTAAGCCCCTTTCTTAAAAGGCACAATGGTCGCGGACAGACCAAATATCATCCTCTCACTGTGCTGGTGCCTAAGCAGAGGCTCTGCTGTCCGAGTCGAGGCGGATCAAACCTCCATCCGTAAAAGCCAGGGGGAAATCCGTGGCCTACGTGGTAACCCCTTTCTAAGGCTGGTGCTTCGCCTAGGTAACTGTAGGCCATCCTTTAGTTGATGGACAGCGCATTGGGGGGCAGTCCCCCTGATCGCAACGACCCGTTTAGGAGGAGCTCCCGACTTTCGAGATCCCCCACCAGATAAGTCGGTAACCCGACTCATGGTGACGTAATCTCGGTTCCGGCGGTGGCGAGGGGTGTGCACACAGGCCCCCAGCCGCCGTTGACTAGCGACTGCAGCGATGCTTTAAAGGTGGAGAACTTGGCGACAAGTCAGAAGACGATGGCCGTGCCATCGCAAAAGACGGGAGGGATCCCAGCTAGATCCCCTCATCGGTCTTCGGACCTGACCACGGCTCTCCAGAACGAGGACCTGAGGGGCATACTCACCAGGATGAATGGCAAGATCAACATCCTGCTATCCGCATTCGAGACCCAACGGCACGTGACACGAGAGACAAAGGGCATAGCTTCCGAACTCTCAGCCCTTAACAACAGGGCGATAGAGCTGTACGAAGGTACTACTAGCGAGCACCGCTTGAAGAGCAGTGCTATCCAGACGGAGGTACAAAAGCCTACCAAAAAGGCTCCTCACAATGCGCAGGTACCCAAGGGCAAGCGCCAAACGACCAGGCGCGCAAGCCGAGCAACCCTACGTTAGGTGGCAACGGTGAAGAAAAGGAGACATCCAGACCTAACGAGTCCAAGCCATGCAGCTACGCATCTGTCGCCAAGAATGGTAGCACGGGTGCAGAGTGGACCAAGGTGAAGCCTATGCGCCTGCGTAAAAAACCTGAGGCACTGATAGTGAAAAAGACAGGTAAGGCTTCGTACGCAGAGTTGCTGCGGAAGCTAAGATCGGACCCGAGCCTTAGTGAACTGTGCAGTCACGTACGAAAAATCCGGAGAACTCAGAAAGGTGAGCTGTTGCTTGAGGTAGAGGGGAAAGCTTCGGAAAGCGTTCCCAAGTTTAAGAGCGACCTGGAAGTGGCGCTCAATGACTTGGCCTCTGTGCGCACGGGAGCGCAAAGAATAGCTCTATCTTGCAGCGGATTGGACGAGGCTACGACAGCAGAGGAGCTCCACAGCTGCATGGTCGCCCAATTCCAGGGCCTGCAGGTAAATCCTGAAGATATCAGGGGTCTTCGCAGAATGCGGGATGGTACGCAGATAGCCTCAGTGCTGCTGAACGCGAACGTTGCGATACCAGTCCTTAAACAGGGCACCTTAATCGTTGGATGGTCAAGATGTCGCATCACCCAGGACGTCCGACCCACGAGATGCTACAGGTGTCTGGGCTATGGTCATCGATCAGCAACCTGCAAGGACATTGACAGGGCAGACTGCTGTCTTAGATGCGGTGAGCGTGGGCACAAGGCAAAGGGGTGCGTTGCAGCACCAAAATGCCTGATCTGCAGCAGCTAGGTGGACAGAAACCACCCGACGGGTAGCTTTGCGTGCCCGACCTACAGAGCGACCCTAAAAGAAGCCAAGAGCTACCTTAATGCACGCCCATATTAGCGTAGTACAGCTCAATGTCAATCATTGCGCAGCAGCTCAGAGCCTCCTGGCCCAGACTGCGGTTGAGCGCAATGTAGACATCATGCTGCTAAGCGAACCCTACGTCTCTGGTAGTGGACAATCATCCATGATCATTGACGAGACAGGTAAAGCAGCTATCAAGTGCTGCAGCTCTCTCCACGTCCAGGAACTGGCTGCTTTACCTATGCGGGGTATCGCTTATGCGAAGTTAAAACACCCCCGATCAGTTCGAGGAGTTTCTGGAGGCGCTCGTGGACCATGCGAGAGGGCGAAGCCCGAAGGTCATTGCCGGCGACTTTAATGCCTGGGCAGTCTAATGGTGCAGCAGGACATCCAACACCAGAGCCCGAGCTGTGATTGACGCCATGGGAATGCTGGACCTTATACTGCTGAACGACGAACGGAAGCCGACGTTTAACAACGTCATTTATTGACGTTACCTTTGTCAACAGAGGGTCATAACGCTGAGCGACCACGCCCTGATCTCCTTCAGTCTCTCTCCGGAGGGCATGCCCAGGAGACGGCAGAGTAGAACAGTCGGGAAAGCATGGGACACCAGGAAGATCGCAAATGGGGACCCAGAGAGTATGGCCTCAGGCCTCATGAATATGCTGGGAAGAATCTGCGACGCAACCATGCCAAGGAAAAATAGGGGAGTGCCTCCCTAAGCTCAGGGCTAGGAGAACGGCGCAACGAGCCAGAGGCAGTACCCACCACGCGGAACTCTTGGAGGCTTTCCGAAGGAAACGCGTAGAGTTCAAGCACGGCAGATTTCCCGAGCGTCACAGAACTTGAAGTCGTCGAGGCAGCCAAGGGCATCAAACCCAACAAAGCCCCTGGACTAGATGGTATTCCTGGAGCTGTTATAAAAGCAGTGGCGCTGGGTAGACCTGAAATCTTCAGAGCCACCTTCCAGAAATGCCTTCTGGACGGAATCTTCCCAACAAGGTGGAAAAGCCAGAAGCTAGTCCTGTTGCCGAAAGGCAAGGGACCAGCACATGCTGCAAAATGCTACCGCCCTATATGCCTACTAGTTATAGTAGGAAAACTGTTCGAACGTATCCTGTATACAAGAATAGAGGCAATCACAGAGAGCATCAACGGCCTGGAAAGGAAAGAGCACACTGGACGCTCTTTCTGCCGTTAGTAACATCGCCAAGACCGCTCTTTCTGGTGATAGATGGTTTGGGGGCAGGAAGGAATACTGCGCAATAGTGACTCTGGACGTAAGGAACGCTTTCAACACCGCCAGATGGCCCGTAATCCTCGCAGCCATGAACCGCATGGGTATCCCGGAGTACCTAAGGATAGTCGTTGGCAGCTACTTTAGGGCCCGGGTCCTATGGTACGATACGGAAGATGGCCCAAAAAGATTCCGAGTTTCGGCAGGTGTTCCCCAAGGATCGGTACTTGGACCAATACTATGGAACATTATGTACGATGGGATCTTGTGCATCAACAGGCCCGTAGGAGTAGAGCTGCACTGTTTTGCTGACGATGTGGCAATCACAGCTGTCTCAACAACAATCGCAGGGTTGGAGGACAAATGCAACTCTACGATTGGGGCTAGCAATAGCGGCTCACAAGACCGAAGCAGTCCTACTAAGCAGCAGGAAAAAAGTGGAGAACATGCTTGTCTCCGTCAATGGCACACAGGTGACCTCCCAAGAGTTCCTAAAGTACCTGGGGGTAATGATAGACCACAGACTATCGTTTAGGGATCACGCGAGCTACGCCAGCAAGAAGGCAGCAGTCACAGCAGTCACCCGGCCAGGTAGCAAAGGCTTCGCTGCTATACGCTGCACCAATCTGGAGCAATGCCACTTGCAGGGGCTCATAATGGCTAATGGGTGAATGGCAGAGCAGATGGCAAACGTCGCGACGGGGGAGGTGGACTTATCAGCTCATCCCAGAGATGACGGTTTGAGCAGAGTGCCAACACAAATGCTTGGACTACAACCTAATTGCGACCTGGCCTCACATCCTGCCCACCGAAGTCATTCCTTGATTGGCAGTCCCGGCAGCAATCGGAGGTTTTTGTTTTAGTACGTAGGCATAATTCCCATAGGGTTTATGAATCGTGCATGCCATCTACGTACGGTAGGTGGTATCTTTAAAAGATTTTAATTTTCCTACCGTAAGTCGAATAATAATAAAAAAAACCACAGCTGCTATTGCCCCTAAAACTTACAAGACTGATAGAAAATCAAAAAAATATCGAAAGATTTTTCAAAGTCTGGGCGTAGCAGTTTGGACGGCTTGTGGGCGTTAGAGTGGTCGTGGCAGCATGGGCCAACAAACTTACGCTGCGTCTTTGTCTTTAGGATCTCGTTCATGTGGTTGATTACTTCCACGGTTCTGATCACATTGTCCGTATTGTTAGAGGCCTCAGACTCTTTGCAGCTCATCTTCAACTTTATTATATCTTGCTCTGAATGGCAGGTCTTCCTTTACCATGTGACCTCTTGACTTCCTATCTGTTGGTTTGAAACAGTAAATCTTTTTCTACGATGTGTCCTTTGGCTTGCCCCGTATCTTTCCAGCCCAGGACTTTGGAATTCTGGGCGACGATGACTTCTCTTCGCTCTCGGTGTACTTCATCACAATATCACAACTTTTTTTTTAGACCGAAAAAAATCCCTTCTCAAGACTGTCTTTCTTAAGAGGATTCCCTGTCGACAATTTTTATACCGTCTAAAAGCATTCTCTGGTCTAATCCCATAATCGTTTCTATTGGCCAAGTGTTTCCACGTAGGAAAAATAATTCACAATAATCCCTATTTTGAGAGTCAATGTCCTGCTTTTTTTACCTGTGCCAATTACTCGTGGGATGTAATGGATCAACTGCGTAGGTGCGTCCATCTTGCCACAATCCTCAGATCTGCGACCTGTGCCTTCTGCAATGCTTCTTGGTACTCAATTCATCAATGCCAATGATTTGAGAACCTGAACCCAGTAAGTCGATTCTAAGAAGCGATGAGACTGGCTCTTTGCTTAAATTGCCTCAAGACTGGGCATCAAGTGAGACAGTGCAACACCAGCATTGCCGTGTGTGAGGATCTCAGCACCACACTTTGCTTCATCTGGAAAATTTGGCCTCACAACATGAAAGATCACAGGCTGAAGAAACGCTTGCCTGTGACTCGGATAATGCCGACGTCAGTCTCTTCACGGCCTGCTTTGCCACCTACAACATTAACCAAGAAGCCAGTACTGAAATTTCGTGGAATAGCCTTTATTGGCAAAGCTGGCGTGCCTAGCTTTCACGCAGTGTGGACACAGTGACCTTCGTGGAGTACATGATCAGCTGGAGAAGTATTCGTTGGATTCAGTGACCGAAATACACTCATTGTATCAAAAGATTATACAGCAGCCGGATCAACGAAGCGAGCAGTAAATGTGCTGCGTCTGCTGACCTTTAAAATTTCTGTTGAAAATCATGCCCCCAATGGGGGGATATGTCGGGTCTCGAAGCCGCCAGCAATTCCTATATTTGTTATTTGTAAACATGCCAACTTTGGTGACACAGTTAAACATTACACAGCTGTGCAGCAATATCTTTGTTATATAAGCTCCCCTCTGTCCCGCTCCCTCTATTAAGTCGTTAATTATTTCAAATTTCGCTAAAACCAATAAAACATGATCGTTCGAAATCGCTACATATAAATCGCCCTACCATTTCCGTTGGGAATCAAAACATTTCTCAAAAGTGTGTGCGCAATAATTTGTGGGCTTGACAATCTTCCAATACATACTTGCGGTGCGAGCGAGTTACAATCCCGTGGTCGAGGGAGGAAAGCTTCCAAAAAAACGACTGAGCAGTTTGAGGTGTGAAATGAGAATAATATGAATTCTTTATTATAAATATGTATATGTATGTATCTCCCAAATATCTTCGTCAGAGTTCGTATTGGCGATCTTCGTTGAACTTTCGCTTGGCTCTCAGTTGTTGTTGGGTCGATGTTGTCTCTCGTTGCAGTACTGGGTAGACCGAGAGAGGGGGTATGTTAACTCCTCCCCCCCCAGTCCGAAGAGAAGGCCGTAATGGGAAATGGCCGGATCGGAGCAAGGTGATTAGGCGGCGTGTTGTTGGTAAATGCCACGAACTCCGACGATATTTTGAATTTAACAGTTTTTTTTTTTGAAATGGGTATCTTAATGTTAAACATGAGTGTTGTGTATATAAACGTTACATCTAATTCTAAAGTTACATTTTGTTTACTTAATTATTATTTTATTATATTATATCTTATATTATTATATAAGATATATATATATATCTTATATTATTATTATTATTATTCTTATGAAATAACAGTTTAGGGATAATGTTTAGTTTACTGGCTAATGGCTATCGACTACTTTATTACATAATCAAAGTGTCTAAATTGAAGCTATTCCTACTTTATAATGAATAAGTGTTATTTCTTGTTAATGTGGGTTTTTATGTTACATAGTTTGATATTAATATATTTATGAAATAGTGCTTGTCTTTCTTATGTTCCTGCCACTGTTTTCTTAACTGTTTTTCTAATTTCTTGTTTGTGTAACTTTTGACCTTTAGTTGTTAGGAAAGTGACGCCTTTGTCCCTACTTTGTCTCTACTTTGTGTATTAAAAATTTCGGTGTTATCTTGTTTCTGCGGTTTTCTTTTCTAAATATTGTATCATTAGGCTCGACTTGTACTGGTGTCTCTCTGTCCTTGTTTAATTTAGCCATTGGTGCGCCATAGTGACTTATGAATTGTAATAGAGCATCGGCGACCTTTATAGAATTTCTATTGTTAAGGGGGTAGGCTTGCGCTAGCTTGGTGAATTGTGAAATACATGGTCTTTCCTATGCTGTCTAGTATATCTGCAATGTTTGGGATAGGGTATCTATCAGAGATAGTCTTCTCGTTTAATTTCCTATGTTGTCACTTTTCTTAGGTACGACCCAAACGGGTCCACTCCAGGGGGAATGGCTGTTTTTTATGATGTTTTGTTCGAGCATTTTTGAAATTTGCTTTCGGACTTCGTCTTTATGTACAAATGGGTAACGGTATGATTTTGTGTGAATCGGTATATTATCTGTTGTTGGTATAGAGTGTTTAATGGCGTTAGAGAACGTTAGTTGGTTGTTTTCGTTGTGGAACAGTCTTTTGAATGACTTGCATAGTTTAAGTATGTATTGTTTTTCTTCGCTGTTGAGGTGTTCCGTCAAAATGTTTAATTGTTGGTCGTCTTGTCGTTCTGTATCTGTTGCCGCGGACATGCAGTTTAAGTATTGGTGGGTTTGCGAAGAGAATTCTTCTGCCTGTAACGGTTCTTCGAGGTAAAGTGTTTGGATCTGGTCTGAGTTATTGCAGACCTCGAAATAAGCTGATCCTGCGTTTGCGGTGTATAAACCGCCTGTTATGGATACTTGATTATCCAAATTGGTGGTTTCATATATAAAATCTCCCTCCATGAAGTTTACTGGGAGCGGAAGTAGCATTTTGGTATTTTGTGGCAGGTTATGTAATGTGTCTACAGGGTTTGCTCTTGTGAGGATTGGGATGGCGGTTTCTGGTGTTTCTAGTATGGATTCGGCAAGGTTTATTTTTGCATTTAGGCTAGATAGGATATCCATGAAGTGGCCATTGAAGTGGGAGTGGAAATTAAATAATAAGACCTTAAAATTGGGTATTTTTTCGAATTGTTTGAAATTTATTTTATCGGTATATTCCCGAATTTTGAATGTATTAAGAACAGTGTGGATATTGATATCCGAGGTTAATTTTTTGATGTGCTCTTCGTTAATAAGTGCTGGATTTATACAAGAGTAAGTAGATCCAGTGTCTATTAGGAATTTGAGAGGGTTTGACACCATGGAGTTTGGTGATAAGAAAACAAATGGCAAGGAAGATCCGTGAGTCTTCTTGCTTATGTAGCCGAATGGATTCCCGAGGCTTCTAGTAGAAAATTTGCATCATCGTTAATGTTACATAGGGGAGCGCTTGGGTTATGGTTGTTCCTGTTCTGGTGACTAAGGGTCTGATCTGGTTGTTCATTATTGTGGAAGGGGTTCCTGCCCACAGTTTTTCTGTCTTGTCGACCATTACTATCGTTATGGGAATTATGTTGACGTGTGAAGCGTCTATTATTATTGTTGTTAAAATTTTGTTGTCTCTGTATAAAGCGGCTATCATTGTTGTTGCTGTTGTTATCATATCGTGGTACATGACGAGCGTTGTTGCCATTATTATAGTTCTGTTGTCGTGGTATGTAGCGACTGTTGTAGTCGCTATTGGTTGGTTGTCCTTTTGCGTATGGGTGATTCCTGTGAAATGGGCTGTCGCGTCGTCGGTTATCTTGGTGTTTGTTCAGGCTTCTATGGAAATTTAATTCAATCTGACCGTACTCGTATGCTTTATCGATTGTCTCTGGCCTTTGATTCCTAATGGCTGACCTAAGTGGGTCCTTTAATCCAGTTAGGAATGTATTTAGGCAGAATCTATCGTATTGGTCGCGTTTGGCCGCGAGAGAGTGTGCACTAGGGTCGGCTTCTCTAGCGAGTGACATTAAATCGCTTCTTATTTTAGCGTTCCCGATTCGGTCGCTGACGTGTGAAGACGTGTTTTCATCGAGTTCCGTATAAAATCGGTTGTTTTTAGTGAAGTGAATGGTTATTAATATAATGCAAACAAATAAATCGAGATGCTCTGTGCGATGCACCATCGCTCGAATACATATTCTGTGTTTGAAATAGTATAAGCAAGTAGTTACACTATGAGCCAGAACGACGCTCGCGTTCAGCGACAACGCGAGCAAGACGATCACCGGCTCTCATTGCAACGAAACAACGCGTACTTCTCTTACGTCTCCGCGACTTCTGCAGACAGCGGGCGGTCAATCACCCATAACCCGACAAGTTTATCATTGCCAACAACTCTAGAAAGACCGCGTTCTTGCTCTCCCTCACTACTGTCACAAAACCCCCAATCTCCAAACACTTGCGAAATTTCTTTACGCTTACCTACGGTGACTAGTACTGTGACAACAACAACCACTGCAACTGCAATCACAACAACAACTGGAGCGGTATCGTCAGCTCACTCAATTTCGTCGACGCAAGCATTTACTCCTACTGAGCCAGCGATCAAAATAAAAACGCAATTTAACGGTTCTGCTGCGCTATCAGCAAGCCAAAACGTAAACAAGAACGCCGGGTCCACCATACAGACTGGAATGGATCGCTACATAACAATAAAAAGAAAACTTAGCTCCCAAAATTACAAAAGTCAACAAACAGAAAACAAATCAAAAATTACACGCGTCAATGCTAACATGCTAACTAACAAAACGCCAGAAAACACCAACAGATTTGAGCTGCTGGCAAATTCTACTGATGAAAGTATACAACCGGCAAAGTCACCTAAGAAGGTCAAGCCTCCTCCAATATACATTCGCGAAAAAAGCTCAAGTGCATTAGTGAACAAAATAGCCACACTTATAGGAGAAAACTCATTTTACGTAATACCCTTAAGAAAAGGGAACATAAATGAAACAAAGGTTCAAACTGAAACCGAGGATAACCATCGTCTACTAACCAAATTCTTGGATGAAGCAGGAAAAAACTTTTATACATACCAACTAAAAAGCGCAAGGGGCCTACAGGTTGTTATCGAAGGGATTGAGGCAACTGTTTCGACCACTGAAATCGTAGAAGCGCTCAAGGAAAAGAACTTTAGTGCAAAAATGGTCATGAACATATTAAACAAAAATAAGGAACCACAACCAATGTTCAAAATCGAGTTGGAGCCAGAGCGCCAGACACTGAAAAAAAAAATGAAGTTCATCCAATCTACAAGTTACAGCTCCTACTGCATCGGCGTATCACAGTGGAAGAGCCACACACGCGCAATCGCCCAGTGCAGTGCACTAACTGCCAAGAATATGGCCACACTAAGGCGTACTGTACGCTGAAATCTATTTGCGTAGTCTGTAGTGAAGCTCATAGCACAGCGAACTGCTAAAAGAACAAGGAAGACATCTCTGTTAAAATGTGCAGCAACTGCGGTGAAAGTCACACAGCGAACTGGCGTGGCTGTGTAGTATACAAGGAACTAAAGAACCGCCTTAACAAACGCGGAGAATCAATACGCGCTCAGACCACCCACATCGCTCACACCCCGCCACAATCGGGCCCGTCCTACACTGCACCCCCCCTACACATTGTACCAGTCCTAGCGTTTCCTTCGCTAGTGCCTTAAAATCGGGAATTAAATCCGTGAATCCGCTAACACAAAAGTCGACTTCTACTCGGGAAGAACAGAAAATAACTACCTTGAACGAACAAACGCAGCATATATCAACTGGCATTGAAACGATGATGATCTCACTCCAGCAAACCCTAAAAGAGCTTATGACATTCATGCAAACCACAATGCAAGAGCTTATGCGAAACCAAAATATGCTGATACAGCTTCTTATGTCATCCAAATCAATATAATGTCTCCACTTCAAATATCTATGTGGAACGCGAATGGCGTTTCACGGCATAAAAACGAACTTGCCCAGTTCTTATTCGAAAAAAATATTGACGTCATGCTCCTCTCCGAGACACATCTAACAGACAAGCACAACTTCCATATCCCAGGATACTTATTCTACGCCACAAACCATCCGGACGGCAAAACCCATGGGGGCACTGGTATACTTATCAGAAGTCGCATCAAACACCACCTTTATAACAGAACTGAAATGGACTACCTGCAATCCACTTCCATAAGCACGCAATCCAGCAGCGGCCCCGTCACTCTGGCCGCAGTCTACTGCCCACCTCGTTTTGTAGTTTCTGAGGACCAATTCTCGGAATTTTTCAACTCACTAGGTGAGCGATTCATAGCGGCCGGTGACTATAATGCCAAGCATACGCACTGGGGATCACGTCTTCTGACCCCAAAGGGCAAACAACTTTACAACGCGCTCATTAAGCCGCGAAACAAGCTCGATCATGTGACTCCGGGTAGGCCTACATACTGGCCAGCAGATCCAAATAAGCTACCGGATCTCATTGACTTCGCTATAACAAGAAAGATTCCAAGAAATAATATTACGGCCGAGTCACTTGCAGAACTATCATCTGATCACTCTCCAGTTCTACTTACTCTCTGGCACCGACCACATATAACTGAGCGGCCCTACAGGCTGACAGGCAACAGAACCAACTGGGCAAGGTACGCGAAATATGTTTGTACTCACATGGAACCAACTCAAACAGTATTCACCGACGAGGATGTTGATCGCCTGGTCAAATCGATAGAGGAAACACTTGTTGCTGCAGCCAAGGCCTCTACACCTCCAGACACACACAAAATGACAAATCATAGCAAGACAAATCGTGAAATCGAACAGCTAGTACTTGAAAAACGAAGACTAAGAAGAGAATGGCAGAATCATAGATCCCCAACGGCTAAAGAACATCTAAAAATAGCAACACGTAAACTAACCAGGGCACTTAAGCTTGAGGAAGCCAACGCTCAGCATCTATATATCAAACAACTATCGCCCACCAGCAAAAGGAACCCTTTGTGGAAAGCACACAAAAGCATTCAGCCACCGGCAGAAACAGTCGTTCCACTGCGAGGTCCCTCTGGAAGCTGGATACGCAGCGACGAAGATAGAGCTAATGCGTTCGCTGATCACCTTCAGAAAGTATTCCAACCAAATCCTGCTAGCAACTCATTTGTCCTCCCTGTAGTAACTAAAAGCTTGTCCCCTATAAATCCAGTAACATTCAGCCAAAGTGAGATAGCATCTATCATAAAAGATCTTAATCCCAAAAAATCACCTGGACATGACTTGGTGGCACCAAAAATGATCATAGAACTCCCACCGTGTGCGGTTCTGACCTTATGCCATCTCTTCAACGCTATTACGAAACTTGAATACTATCCCCAAAGGTGGAAAAAGGCGATTATAGTAATGATTCCCAAGCCAGGCAAAGACAAAACGCAACCCTCATCCTACAGACCAATCAGTCTCCTAACGTGTCTCTCGAAACTGTTTGAAAAGGCATTTTTAAAACAACTAACTCCCTAATTAAGAAGGCGAAATACAATACCATCGCATCAGTTTGGCTTTCGCAAAAATCACGGAACGATCGAACAGGTCAATCGCATCACAAACGAAATTCGTACCGCTTTTGAGCACCGGGAATACTGTTCAGCTATATTCTTAGATGTTGCACAAGCATTTGACCGAGTCTGGCTGGAAGGACTAATGTACAAGATAACAAAACTGCTTCCCCAGAACACGCACAAAGTGTTCGAATCTTATCTCTTCAAAAGAGTGTTCTCAACCAGGTGTAACAGTTCGACTTCACACGACCGCGTTATCAATGCTGGAGTCCCACAAGGTAGTGTACTGGGCCCCGTTTTTTACACCCTATTCACAGCAGACATGCCTACAAACTATCAGCTCACAACCTCTACGTTTGCTGACGATACCGCAATACTTAGCCGATCTAGATGCCCAGCAAAGGCAACAGAGCAACTTGCCTGCCATCTTAAAATAGTGGAAAGATGGTTTGCGGACTGGCGCATTAAGATAAACGAGACCAAAAGCAGACATGTAACCTTCACACTGAACAGACAAACCTGCCCACCCTGTACCCTGAACAATACATTTATCCCACAAGCAGACGTTGTAACATATCTCGGCGTTCACCTAGACAGACGCCTCACCTGCCGGCGACATATAGAATCTAAGAGGACTCATATGAAGCTTAAAGCAGCCAATCTTCACTGGCTTATTAATTACAACTCTCCCCTTAGTCTGGAATACAAAGTACTCCTCTACAATACCGTGCTGAAACCCATCTGGACATACGGCTGTGAACTATGGGGAAACGCTTCAAAAACCAACATTGAAATCATACAGCGAGCTCAGTCCACGATTCTGCGAACTATCACTGGGGCACCATGGTACTTACGCAGCGAAAGCATCCATAGAGACCTCCACATAAACCTTGTCAATGAGGAAATTCAGATGAAAAAAATTAAACATCAAGCAAAGCTCGCCGCACACGAAAATCCTCTCGCGAAGTCGCTTACGCGAGTCTACAGTCAGTGCCGACTGAAGCGCAAAGATTCTCCAGCCCAGCAAAGAAATCCTAGGGCCGTCTCTAACTAATACAATTACTTCACATTGTAATTAATATAAGTTATATAATAAGATTTGAATAATTATTGTTAGTCTCACAAAAAGAGAAGATCCAATAAATAACGCAATAAGTTTAAAAACAAAAAAAAAAAATGTTAGCAGCTGAGTAATACAATTTTCCCATACTGAGTCCGTCCGGAAGGTTGTGTAGCTCTCTAACAAGCATTTCTTCTGTTTTCTTGCTAGAGTATATTTGCTTGAGGTTTATTTTGATGTCATCCCAAGTAAGTAGTACATCGCAGACATTCAGTGCTTCGTCTGCCCTGCCTTTAATTTTGTCACGGATAGTTACAAGTAAGTACTGTCCGCCTGTTGTTTGGTCCACTGATGACGCTAACAAAAGGAGCTGATCTACTCTGTCTATGAATCTATCAAGATTGTCAGGTGGGCCTTCGTAGGTTGGTAGTTGATGTACAAGGGTTAGTAATTGTTGTAGGTTTAGGTTTGTGTTTGTTGATGAATTAAACGATAGGACTTATTGGCCCTGTGTCGTTACCGGAATCCATAGCGTTGGTGGGATTATTGTCTTCGGATTGAACCGACTGGTCTTTCTCTTTAGTTCCTGTCGCTTCCCTTATCTCAGATAGACCAGATCCGGTTCTTAGCCCTAATCTGCCCCTAACTGTATTACTAATGTTGGCTTTTTTTCCTAACATTTACACGTATTGGGAAGAAATCTGTATTTTTTGTTTGCAAATAATAGTGAATAATTATATATTGGGGTATGGTTATGATATGTGTAATAATATGTAAAAATAGGTATATTAATAATATCTTTTTGTTTAGGGAAAATTTTGGGTGTTAGGCTTGTTTTGTTTTCGTTTGTATATTAATGTAGTAATATATTGTATTATATTCTGTGATGCTAGTTGTTGGTTTTTTTTTTTTTTTTTTTGTTCTTTTTTTTCTATACATATATGTATTATTTTTCTTGAATTAATTGAGTGGGTTTTTTTTTGTAGTGCGTGGTGTGCGAAAAGAATTCAACTGAATTGAACAGAACTTAACAGTGTACAAGCGAGCACGGCGTCAAGCGTCGCGCCGCCACTCTGGCGCGACATCAGCTTTTGGCGGCAGCCAATGTACAGTGATGCGTCGACGTCGCTAGGGTTATACAAGCGGCGCAACACAAACACATACATGCTTACTTGATTTTGCCGAAGGAAACTGTATCACTGTGCAAATTTTTTAATTTTTTTTTTTTTTTTTTTTGTCTTTTTTTTATTTATTAGTATTATTATGATTGTTATTATTATTATTTTTTTTTTTCATGTAAATGGATAAGTGAAAACGATACCGGTGCCTTAACAGCGATTGGTGTACACATATTCGGTCCTTAATCACACAACTCACATTTATTTTTATAACCCACTGTGAATTAGATCCCGTTGCCTTGGAGGCGACTGATGTCCAAATTCACCTCCTGCGCAGCGAGTTCTGTATTTGTTAAAAAAAATTTGTGTTCATGTAAATTTTTAAGTGAAAACGATCCCGGTGCCTTATCAGCGATTGATGTGCACATATTCGGTCGTTAATCACACAACTTACATTTATTTATTTATTATTATTTAAAAAAAAAAAAACTCTTGTGTAGGAGGTCCCGTTGTCTCGGAGGCGATCGATGTCCAAAATTTATTCTTTGCGGAGCGAGTTCTGGTCACAACGTAGTCTAATATTCGACTGATCTCGTTCTTTACCATTCTCTTTTCTGTTGTGCACAAGGACCAACACTCTGCGGCAGCGACGTCGCTCTGTCGCCGCGCCAAACGGTTGTTCTCAGAACTATAGAGACACAACAACCGTTCGCAGTGCGAATATAGGCTGATGTAATATTACCATAGTGATGAAATTACCATTCTTATGAAGTAACCAAAGAGCAACCAATACTCTCGCACACACCAAGCGCTCTCCGACACACAAATGGTAACCATACACAGTAGTTTAACATGTCAGAAAAAAATTTTTCCTCTTTTAATTTTTTTTTTTTTTTTATTAATATTTTTTTTGTTGTTGATTAATTTACCATTTTTATGAGTTAGGGTTTATGGATGATCCCGGTGCCTTATCAGCGATTGATGTACACATATACGGTCATCACACACAGTAACTTGTTGGTATAATTGTTGTAAATTGTCCCGCACAAGCGATCCCGGTGCCTTATCAGCGTTTGATGTACACATATACGGTCGCCTGTGAAGCAATTTGAACTTGATTTCAATTGTTTCCTTTGTTTTACTTGCACTTGCACGTTATTATGTTTCAATACGCTTTATCCAATTCCTTTCTATTTCACCACTCACTAATAAAATCCCCACAACCACTGCCGTCACATGTTCATCACCTCTTTAGAATTAGAACGATAAGAGTAGTGGGCATTGTTAATCCCTTGTCCGTTGACCGGCTGCGCCAGTTACAATCCCGTGGTCGAGGGAGGAAAGCTTCCAAAAAAACGACTGAGCAGTTTGAGGTGTGAAATGAGAATAATATGAATTCTTTATTACAAATATGTATATGTATGTATCTCCCAAATATCTTCGTCAGAGTTCGTATTGGCGATCTTCGTTGAACTTTCGCTCGGCTCTCAGTTGTTGTTGGGTCGATGTTGTCTCTCGTTGCAGTACTGGGTAGACCGAGAGAGGGGGTATGTTAACTCCTCCCCGTAATGGGAAATGGCCGGATCGGAGCAAGGTGATTAGGCGGCGTGTTGTTGGTAAATGCCACGAACTCCGACGATATTTTGAATTTAACAGTTTTTTTTTTTTTTGAAATGGGTATCTTAATGTTAAACATGAGTGTTGTGTATATAAACGTTACATCTAATTCTAAAGTTACATTTTGTTTACTTAATTTCTATCTTATATTATTATTTGTTTCTTATGAAATAACAGTTTAGGGATGATGTTTAGTTTACTGGCTAATGGCTATCGACTACTTTATTTAGATAATCAAAGTGTCTAAATTGAAGCTATTCCTACTTTATAATGAATAAGTGTTATTTCTTGTTAATGTGGGTTTTTATGTTACATAGTTTGATAATAATATATTTATGAAATAGTGCTTGTCTTTCTTATGTTCCTGCCACTGTTTTCTTAACTGTTCTTGTTCTCTAATTGTTCTCTAATTTCTTGTTTGTGTAACTTTTGACCTTTAGTTGTTAGGAAAGTGACGCATTTGTCCCTACTTTGTGTCTACTTTGTGTATTAAAAATTTCGGTGTTATCTTGTTTCTGCGGTTTTCTTTTCTAAATATTGTATCATTAGGCTCGACTTGTACTGGTGTCTCTCCGTCCTTGTTTAATTTAGCCATTGGTGCGCCATAGTGACTTATGAATTGTAATAGAGCATCGGCGACCTTTATTAAATTTCTATTGCTAAGGGGGTAGGCTTGCGCTAGCTTGGTGAATTGTGAAATACATGGTCTTTCCTATGCTGTCTAGTATATCTGCAATGTTTGGGATAGGGTATCTATCAGAGACAGTCTTCTCGTTTAATTTCCTATGTTGTCACTTTTCTTAGGTACGACCCAAACGGGTCCACTCCAGGGGGAATGGCTGTTTTTTATGATGTTTTGTTCGAGCATTTTTGAAATTTGCTTTCGGACTTCGTCATTATGTACAAATGGGTAACGGTATGATTTTGTGTGAATCGGTATATTATCTGTTGTTGGTATAGAGTGTTTAATGGCGTTAGAGAACGTTAGTTGGTTGTTTTCGTTGTGGAAAAGTCTTTTGAATGACTTGCATAGTTTAAGTATGTATTGTTTTTCTTCGCTGTTGAGGTGTTCCGTCAGAATGTTTAATTGTTGGTCGTCTTGTCGTTCTGTATCTGTTGCCGCGGACATGCAGTTTAAGTATTGGTGGGTTTGCGAAGAGAACTCTTCTGCCTGTAACGGTTCTTCGAGGTAAAGTGTTTGGATCTGGTCTGAGTTATTGCAGACCTCGAAATAAGCTGATCCTGCGTTTGCGGTGTATAAACCGCCTGTTATGGATACTTGATTATCCAAATTGGTGGTTTCATATATAAAATCTCCCTCCATGAAGTTTACTGGGAGCGGAAGTAGCATTTTGGTATTTTGTGGCAGGTTATGTAATGTGTCTACAGGGTTTGCTCTTGTGAGGATTGGGATGGCGGTTTCTGGTGTTTCTAGTATGGATTCGGCAAGGTTTATTTTTGCATTTAGGCTAGATAGGATATCCATGAAGTGGCCATTGAAGTGGGAGTGGAAATTGAATAATAAGACCTTAAAATTGGGTATTTTTTCGAATTGTTTGAAATTTATTTTATCGGTATATTCCCGAATTTTAAATGTATTAAGAACAGTGTGGATATTGATATCCGAGGTTAATTTTTTGATGTGCTCTTCGTTAATAAGTGCTGGATTTATGAAAGAGTAAGTAGATCCAGTGTCTATTAGGAATTTGAGAGGGTTTGACACCATGGAGTTTGGTGATAAGAAAACAAATGGCAAGGAAGATCCGTGAGTCTTCTTGCTTATGTAGCCGAATGGCTTCCCGAGGCTTCTAGTAGAAAATTTGCATCATCGTTAATGTTACATAGGGGAGCGCTTGGGTTATGGTTGTTCCTGTTCTGGTGACTAAGGGTCTGATCTGGTTGTTCATTATTGTGGAAGGGGTTCCTGCCCAGAGTTTCTCTGTCTTGTCGACCATTACTATCGTTATGGGAATTATGTTGACGTGTGAAGCGTCTATTATTATTGTTGTTAAAATTTTGTTGTCTCTGTATAAAGCGGCTATCATTGTTGTTGCTGTTGTTATCATATCGTGGTACATGACGAGCGTTGTTGCCATTATTATAGTTCTGTTGTCGTGGTATGTAGCGACTGTTGTAGTCGCTATTGGTTGGTTGTCCTTTTGCGTATGGGTGATTCCTGTGAAATGGGCTGTCGCGTCGTCGGTTATCTTGGTGTTTGTTCAGGCTTCTATGGAAATTTAATTCAATCTGACCGTACTCGTATGCTTTATCGATTGTCTCTGGCCTTTGATTCCTAATGGCTGACCTAAGTGGGTCCTTTAATCCAGTTAGGAATGTATTTAGGCAGAATCTATCGTATTGGTCGCGTTTGGCCGCGAGAGAGTGTGCACTAGGGTCGGCTTCTCTAGCGAGTGACATTAAATCGCTTCTTATTTTAGCGTTCCCGATTCGGTCGCTGACGTGTGAAGACGTGTTTTCATCGAGTTCCGTATAAAATCGGTTGTTTTTAGTGAAGTGAATGGTTATTAATATAATGCAAACAAATAAATCGAAAGCGAAAGAGACGCTCTGTGCGATGCACCATCGCTCGAATACATATTCTGTGTTTGAAATAGTATAAGCAAGTAGTTTTACACTATGAGCCAGAACGACGCTCGCGTTCAGCGACAACGCGAGCAAGACGATCACCGGCTCTCATTGCAACGAAACAACGCGTACTTCTCTTACGTCTCCGCGACTTCTGCAGACAGCAGGCGGTCAATCACCCATAACCCGACAAGTTTACCATTGCCAACAACTCTAGAAAGACCGCGTTCTTGCTCTCCCTCACTACTGTCACAAAACCCCCAATCTCCAAACACTTGCGAAATTTCTTTACGCTTACCTACGGTGACTAGTACTGTGACAACAACAACCACTGCAACTGCAATCACAACAACAACTGGAGCGGTATCGTCAGCTCACTCAATTTCGTCGACGCAAGCATTTACTCCTACTGAGCCAGCGATCAAAACAAAAACGCAATTTAACGGTTCTGCTGCGCTATCAGCAAGCCAAAACGTAAACAAGAACGCCGGGTCCACCATACAGACTGGAATGGATCGCTACATAACAATAAAAAGAAAACTTAGCTCCCAAAATTACAAAAGTCAACAAACAGAAAACAAATCAAAAATTACACGCGTCAATGCTAACATGCTAACTAACAAAACGCCAGAAAACACCAACAGATTTGAGCTGCTGGCAAATTCTACTGATGAAAGTATACAACCGGCAAAGTCACCTAAGAAGGTCAAGCCTCCTCCAATATACATTCGCGAAAAAAGCTCAAGTGCATTAGTGAACAAAATAGCCACACTTATAGGAGAAAACTCATTTTACGTAATACCCTTAAGAAAAGGGAACATAAATGAAACAAAGGTTCAAACTGAAACCGAGGATAACCATCGTCTACTAACCAAATTCTTGGATGAAGCAGGAAAAAACTTTTATACATACCAACTAAAAAGCGCAAGGGGCCTACAGGTTGTTATCGAAGGGATTGAGGCAACTGTTTCGACCACTGAAATCGTAGAAGCGCTCAAGGAAAAGAACTTTAGTGCAAAAATGGTCATGAACATATTAAACAAAAATAAGGAACCACAACCAATGTTCAAAATCGAGTTGGAGCCAGAGCGCCAGACACTGAAAAAAAAAATGAAGTTCATCCAATCTACAAGTTACAGCTCCTACTGCATCGGCGTATCACAGTGGAAGAGCCACACACGCGCAATCGCCCAGTGCAGTGCACTAACTGCCAAGAATATGGCCACACTAAGGCGTACTGTACGCTGAAATCTATTTGCGTAGTCTGTAGTGAAGCTCATAGCACAGCGAACTGCTAAAAGAACAAGGAAGACATCTCTGTTAAAATGTGCAGCAACTGCGGTGAAAGTCACACAGCGAACTGGCGTGGCTGTGTAGTATACAAGGAACTAAAGAACCGCCTTAACAAACGCGGAGAATCAATACGCTTTATCCAATTCCTTTCTATTTCACCACTCACTAATAAAATCCCCACAACCACTGCCGTCACATGTTCATCACCTCTTTAGAATTAGAACGATAAGAGTAGTGGGCATTGTTAATCCCTTGTCCGTTGACCGGCTGCGCCAGTTACAATCCCGTGGTCGAGGGAGGAAAGCTTCCAAAAAAACGACTGAGCAGTTTGAGGTGTGAAATGAGAATAATATGAATTCTTTATTACAAATATGTATATGTATGTATCTCCCAAATATCTTCGTCAGAGTTCGTATTGGCGATCTTCGTTGAACTTTCGCTCGGCTCTCAGTTGTTGTTGGGTCGATGTTGTCTCTCGTTGCAGTACTGGGTAGACCGAGAGAGGGGGTATGTTAACTCCTCCCCGTAATGGGAAATGGCCGGATCGGAGCAAGGTGATTAGGCGGCGTGTTGTTGGTAAATGCCACGAACTCCGACGATATTTTGAATTTAACAGTTTTTTTTTTTTTTTAAATGGGTATCTTAATGTTAAACATGAGTGTTGTGTATATAAACGTTACATCTAATTCTAAAGTTACATTTTGTTTACTTAATTTCTATCTTATATTATTATTTGTTTCTTATGAAATAACAGTTTAGGGATGATGTTTAGTTTACTGGCTAATGGCTATCGACTACTTTATTTAGATAATCAAAGTGTCTAAATTGAAGCTATTCCTACTTTATAATGAATAAGTGTTATTTCTTGTTAATGTGGGTTTTTATGTTACATAGTTTGATAATAATATATTTATGAAATAGTGCTTGTCTTTCTTATGTTCCTGCCACTGTTTTCTTAACTGTTCTTGTTCTGTAATTGTTCTCTAATTTCTTTTTTGTGTAACTTTTGACCTTTAGTTGTTAGGAAAGTGACGCATTTGTCCCTACTTTGTGTCTACTTTGTGTATTAAAAATTTCGGTGTTATCTTGTTTCTGCGGTTTTCTTTTCTAAATATTGTATCATTAGGCTCGACTTGTACTGGTGTCTCTCCGTCCTTGTTTAATTTAGCCATTGGTGCGCCATAGTGACTTATGAATTGTAATAGAGCATCGGCGACCTTTATTAAATTTCTATTGCTAAGGGGGTAGGCTTGCGCTAGCTTGGTGAATTGTGAAATACATGGTCTTTCCTATGCTGTCTAGTATATCTGCAATGTTTGGGATAAGGTATCTATCAGAGACAGTCTTCTCGTTTAATTTCCTATGTTGTCACTTTTCTTAGGTACGACCCAAACGGGTCCACTCCAGGGGGAATGGCTGTTTTTTATGATGTTTTGTTCGAGCATTTTTGAAATTTGCTTTCGGACTTCGTCATTATGTACAAATGGGTAACGGTATGATTTTGTGTGAATCGGTATATTATCTGTTGTTGGTATAGAGTGTTTAATGGCGTTAGAGAACGTTAGTTGGTTGTTTTCGTTGTGGAAAAGTCTTTTGAATGACTTGCATAGTTTAAGTATGTATTGTTTTTCTTCGCTGTTGAGGTGTTCCGTCAGAATGTTTAATTGTTGGTCGTCTTGTCGTTCTGTATCTGTTGCCGCGGACATGCAGTTTAAGTATTGGTGGGTTTGCGAAGAGAACTCTTCTGCCTGTAACGGTTCTTCGAGGTAAAGTGTTTGGATCTGGTCTGAGTTATTGCAGACCTCGAAATAAGCTGATCCTGCGTTTGCGGTGTATAAACCGCCTGTTATGGATACTTGATTATCCAAATTGGTGGTTTCATATATAAAATCTCCCTCCATGAAGTTTACTGGGAGCGGAAGTAGCATTTTGGTAATTTGTGGCAGGTTATGTAATTTGTCTACAGGGTTTGCTCTTGTGAGGATTGGGATGGCGGTTTCTGGTGTTTCTAGTATGGATTCGGCAAGGTTTATTTTTGCATTTAGGCTAGATAGGATATCCATGAAGTGGCCATTGAAGTGGGAGTGGAAATTAAATAATAAGACCTTAAAATTGGGTATTTTTTCGAATTGTTTGAAATTTATTTTATCGGTATATTCCCGAATTTTGAATGTATTAAGAACAGTGTGGATATTGATATACGAGGTTAATTTTTTGATGTGCTCTTCGTTAATAAGTGCTGGATTTATGAAAGAGTAAGTAGATCCAGTGTCTATTAGGAATTTGAGAGGGTTTGACACCATGGAGTTTGGTGATAAGAAAACAAATGGCAAGGAAGATCCGTGAGTCTTCTTGCTTATGTAGCCGAATGGCTTCCCGAGGCTTCTAGTAGAAAATTTGCATCATCGTTAATGTTACATAGGGGAGCGCTTGGGTTATGGTTGTTCCTGTTCTGGTGACTAAGGGTCTGATCTGGTTGTTCATTATTGTGGAAGGGGTTCCTGCCCAGAGTTTCTCTGTCTTGTCGACCATTACTATCGTTATGGGAATTATGTTGACGTGTGAAGCGTCTATTATTATTGTTGTTAAAATTTTGTTGTCTCTGTATAAAGCGGCTATCATTGTTGTTGCTGTTGTTATCATATCGTGGTACATGACGAGCGTTGTTGCCATTATTATAGTTCTGTTGTCGTGGTATGTAGCGACTGTTGTAGTCGCTATTGGTTGGTTGTCCTTTTGCGTATGGGTGATTCCTGTGAAATGGGCTGTCGCGTCGTCGGTTATCTTGGTGTTTGTTCAGGCTTCTATGGAAATTTAATTCAATCTGACTGTACTCGTATGCTTTATCGATTGTCTCTGGCCTTTGATTCCTAATGGCTGACCTAAGTGGGTCCTTTAATCCAGTTAGGAATGTATTTAGGCAGAATCTATCGTATTGGTCGCGTTTGGCCGCGAGACTCTCTCTGCACTAGGGTCGGCTTCTCTAGCGAGTGACATTAAATCGTTTCTTATTTTAGCGTTCCCGATTCGGTCGCTGACGTGTGAAGACGTGTTTTCATCGAGTTCCGTATAAAATCGGTTGTTTTTAGTGAAGTGAATGGTTATTAATATAATGCAAACAAATAAATCGAAAGCGGAAGAGACGCTCTGTGCGATGCACCATCGCTCGAATACATATTCTGTGTTTGAAATAGTATAAGCAAGTAGTTTTACACTATGAGCCAGAACGACGCTCGCGTTCAGCGACAACGCGAGCAAGACGATCACCGGCTCTCATTCCAACGAAACAACGCGTACTTCTCTTACGTCTCCGCGACTTCTGCAGACAGCAGGCGGTCAATCACCCATAACCCGACAAGTTTACCATTGCCAACAACTCTAGAAAGACCGCGTTCTTGCTCTCCCTCACTACTGTCACAAAACCCCCAATCTCCAAACACTTGCGAAATTTCTTTACGCTTACCTACGGTGACTAGTACTGTGACAACAACAACCACTGCAACTGCAATCACAACAACAACTGGAGCGGTATCGTCAGCTTACTCAATTTCGTCGACGCAAGCATTTACTCCTACTGAGCCAGCGATCAAAACAAAAACGCAATTTAACGGTTCTGCTGCGCTATCAGCAAGCCAAAACGTAAACAAGAACGCCGGGTCCACCATACAGACTGGAATGGATCGCTACATAACAATAAAAAGAAAACTTAGCTCCCAAAATTACAAAAGTCAACAAACAGAAAACAAATCAAAAATTACACGCGTCAATGCTAACATGCTAACTAACAAAACGCCAGAAAACACCAACAGATTTGAGCTGCTGGCAAATTCTACTGATGAAAGTATACAACCGGCAAAGTCACCTAAGAAGGTCAAGCCTCCTCCAATATACATTCGCGAAAAAAGCTCAAGTGCATTAGTGAACAAAATAGCCACACTTATAGGAGAAAACTCATTTTACGTAATACCCTTAAGAAAAGGGAACATAAATGAAACAAAGGTTCAAACTGAAACCGAGGATAACCATCGTCTACTAACCAAATTCTTGGATGAAGCAGGAAAAAACTTTTATACATACCAACTAAAAAGCGCAAGGGGCCTACAGGTTGTTCTCAAAGGGATTGAGGCAACTGTTTCGACCACTGAAATCGTAGAAGCGCTCAAGGAAAAGAACTTTAGTGCAAAAATGGTCATGAACATATTAAACAAAAATAAGGAACCACAACCAATGTTCAAAATCGAGTTGGAGCCAGAGCGCCAGACACTGAAAAAAAAAATGAAGTTCATCCAATCTACAAGTTACAGCTCCTACTGCATCGGCGTATCACAGTGGAAGAGCCACACACGCGCAATCGCCCAGTGCAGTGCACTAACTGCCAAGAATATGGCCACACTAAGGCGTACTGTACGCTGAAATCTATTTGCGTAGTCTGTAGTGAAGCTCATAGCACAGCGAACTGCTAAAAGAACAAGGAAGACATCTCTGTTAAAATGTGCAGCAACTGCGGTGAAAGTCACACAGCGAACTGGCGTGGCTGTGTAGTATACAAGGAACTAAAGAACCGCCTTAACAAACGCGGAGAATCAATACGCTTTATCCAATTCCTTTCTATTTCACCACTCACTAATAAAATCCCCACAACCACTGCCGTCACATGTTCATCACCTCTTTAGAATTAGAACGATAAGAGTAGTGGGCATTGTTAATCCCTTGTCCGTTGACCGGCTGCGCCAGTTACAATCCCGTGGTCGAGGGAGGAAAGCTTCCAAAAAAACGACTGAGCAGTTTGAGGTGTGAAATGAGAATAATATGAATTCTTTATTACAAATATGTATATGTATGTATCTCCCAAATATCTTCGTCAGAGTTCGTATTGGCGATCTTCGTTGAACTTTCGCTCGGCTCTCAGTTGTTGTTGGGTCGATGTTGTCTCTCGTTGCAGTACTGGGTAGACCGAGAGAGGGGGTATGTTAACTCCTCCCCGTAATGGGAAATGGCCGGATCGGAGCAAGGTGATTAGGCGGCGTGTTGTTGGTAAATGCCACGAACTCCGACGATATTTTGAATTTAACAGTTTTTTTTTTTTTGAAATGGGTATCTTAATGTTAAACATGAGTGTTGTGTATATAAACGTTACATCTAATTCTAAAGTTACATTTTGTTTACTTAATTTCTATCTTATATTATTATTTGTTTCTTATGAAATAACAGTTTAGGGATGATGTTTAGTTTACTGGCTAATGGCTATCGACTACTTTATTTAGATAATCAAAGTGTCTAAATTGAAGCTATTCCTACTTTATAATGAATAAGTGTTATTTCTTGTTAATGTGGTTTTTATGTTACATAGTTTGATAATAATATATTTATGAAATAGTGCTTGTCTTTCTTATGTTCCTGCCACTGTTTTCTTAACTGTTCTTGTTCTGTAATTGTTCTCTAATTTCTTTTTTGTGTAACTTTTGACCTTTAGTTGTTAGGAAAGTGACGCATTTGTCCCTACTTTGTGTCTACTTTGTGTATTAAAAATTTCGGTGTTATCTTGTTTCTGCGGTTTTCTTTTCTAAATATTGTATCATTAGGCTCGACTTGTACTGGTGTCTCTCCGTCCTTGTTTAATTTAGCCATTGGTGCGCCATAGTGACTTATGAATTGTAATAGAGCATCGGCGACCTTTATTAAATTTCTATTGCTAAGGGGGTAGGCTTGCGCTAGCTTGGTGAATTGTGAAATACATGGTCTTTCCTATGCTGTCTAGTATATCTGCAATGTTTGGGATAAGGTATCTATCAGAGACAGTCTTCTCGTTTAATTTCCTATGTTGTCACTTTTCTTAGGTACGACCCAAACGGGTCCACTCCAGGGGGAATGGCTGTTTTTTATGATGTTTTGTTCGAGCATTTTTGAAATTTGCTTTCGGACTTCGTCATTATGTACAAATGGGTAACGGTATGATTTTGTGTGAATCGGTATATTATCTGTTGTTGGTATAGAGTGTTTAATGGCGTTAGAGAACGTTAGTTGGTTGTTTTCGTTGTGGAAAAGTCTTTTGAATGACTTGCATAGTTTAAGTATGTATTGTTTTTCTTCGCTGTTGAGGTGTTCCGTCAGAATGTTTAATTGTTGGTCGTCTTGTCGTTCTGTATCTGTTGCCGCGGACATGCAGTTTAAGTATTGGTGGGTTTGCGAAGAGAACTCTTCTGCCTGTAACGGTTCTTCGAGGTAAAGTGTTTGGATCTGGTCTGAGTTATTGCAGACCTCGAAATAAGCTGATCCTGCGTTTGCGGTGTATAAACCGCCTGTTATGGATACTTGATTATCCAAATTGGTGGTTTCATATATAAAATCTCCCTCCATGAAGTTTACTGGGAGCGGAAGTAGCATTTTGGTAATTTGTGGCAGGTTATGTAATTTGTCTACAGGGTTTGCTCTTGTGAGGATTGGGATGGCGGTTTCTGGTGTTTCTAGTATGGATTCGGCAAGGTTTATTTTTGCATTTAGGCTAGATAGGATATCCATGAAGTGGCCATTGAAGTGGGAGTGGAAATTAAATAATAAGACCTTAAAATTGGGTATTTTTTCGAATTGTTTGAAATTTATTTTATCGGTATATTCCCGAATTTTGAATGTATTAAGAACAGTGTGGATATTGATATCCGAGGTTAATTTTTTGATGTGCTCTTCGTTAATAAGTGCTGGATTTATGAAAGAGTAAGTAGATCCAGTGTCTATTAGGAATTTGAGAGGGTTTGACACCATGGAGTTTGGTGATAAGAAAACAAATGGCAAGGAAGATCCGTGAGTCTTCTTGCTTATGTAGCCGAATGGCTTCCCGAGGCTTCTAGTAGAAAATTTGCATCATCGTTAATGTTACATAGGGGAGCGCTTGGGTTATGGTTGTTCCTGTTCTGGTGACTAAGGGTCTGATCTGGTTGTTCATTATTGTGGAAGGGGTTCCTGCCCAGAGTTTCTCTGTCTTGTCGACCATTACTATCGTTATGGGAATTATGTTGACGTGTGAAGCGTCTATTATTATTGTTGTTAAAATTTTGTTGTCTCTGTATAAAGCGGATATCATTGTTGTTGCTGTTGTTATCATATCGTGGTACATGACGAGCGTTGTTGCCATTATTATAGTTCTGTTGTCGTGGTATATAGCGACTGTTGTAGTCGCTATTGGTTGGTTGTCCTTTTGCGTATGGGTGATTCCTGTGAAATGGGCTGTCGCGTCGTCGGTTATCTTGGTGTTTGTTCAGGCTTCTATGGAAATTTAATTCAATCTGACCGTACTCGTATGCTTTATCGATTGTCTCTGGCCTTTGATTCCTAATGGCTGACCTAAGTGGGTCCTTTAATCCAGTTAGGAATGTATTTAGGCAGAATCTATCGTATTGGTCGCGTTTGGCCGCGAGACTCTCTCTGCACTAGGGTCGGCTTCTCTAGCGAGTGACATTAAATCGCTTCTTATTTTAGCGTTCCCGATTCGGTCGCTGACGTGTGAAGACGTGTTTTCATCGAGTTCCGTATAAAATCGGTTGTTTTTAGTGAAGTGAATGGTTATTAATATAATGCAAACAAATAAATCGAAAGCGGAAGAGACGCTCTGTGCGATGCACCATCGCTCGAATACATATTCTGTGTTTGAAATAGTATAAGCAAGTAGTTTTACACTATGAGCCAGAACGACGCTCGCGTTCAGCGACAACGCGAGCAAGACGATCACCGGCTCTCATTCCAACGAAACAACGCGTACTTCATTTACGTCTCCGCGACTTCTGCAGACAGCAGGCGGTCAATCACCCATAACCCGACAAGTTTACCATTGCCAACAACTCTAGAAAGACCGCGTTCTTGCTCTCCCTCACTACTGTCACAAAACCCCCAATCTCCAAACACTTGCGAAATTTCTTTACGCTTACCTACGGTGACTAGTACTGTGACAACAACAACCACTGCAACTGCAATCACAACAACAACTGGAGCGGTATCGTCAGCTTACTCAATTTCGTCGACGCAAGCATTTACTCCTACTGAGCCAGCGATCAAAACAAAAACTCAATTTAACGGTTCTGCTGCGCTATCAGCAAGCCAAAACGTAAACAAGAACGCCGGGTCCACCATACAGACTGGAATGGATCGCTACATAACAATAAAAAGAAAACTTAGCTCCCAAAATTACAAAAGTCAACAAACAGAAAACAAATCAAAAATTACACGCGTC
The DNA here is from genome assembly GCF_004382195.2 of Drosophila sechellia. NCBI lineage: Eukaryota > Metazoa > Arthropoda > Insecta > Diptera > Drosophilidae > Drosophila > Drosophila sechellia. The sequence continues at coordinate 23,482,154 of NC_045949.1, read as the reverse complement.
AATGCTAACATGCTAACTAACAAAACGCCAGAAAACACCAACAGATTTGAGCTGCTGGCAAATTCTACTGATGAAAGTATACAACCGGCAAAGTCACCTAAGAAGGTCAAGCCTCCTCCAATATACATTCGCGAAAAAAGCTCAAGTGCATTAGTGAACAAAATAGCCACACTTATAGGAGAAAACTCATTTTACGTAATACCCTTAAGAAAAGGGAACATAAATGAAACAAAGGTTCAAACTGAAACCGAGGATAACCATCGTCTACTAACCAAATTCTTGGATGAAGCAGGAAAAAACTTTTATACATACCAACTAAAAAGCGCAAGGGGCCTACAGGTTGTTCTCAAAGGGATTGAGGCAACTGTTTCGACCACTGAAATCGTAGAAGCGCTCAAGGAAAAGAACTTTAGTGCAAAAATGGTCATGAACATATTAAACAAAAATAAGGAACCACAACCAATGTTCAAAATCGAGTTGGAGCCAGAGCGCCAGACACTGAAAAAAAAATGAAGTTCATCCAATCTACAAGTTACGGCTCCTACTGCATCGGCGTATCACAGTGGAAGAGCCACACACGCGCAATCGCCCAGTGCAGTGCACTAACTGCCAAGAATATGGCCACACTAAGGCGTACTGTACGCTGAAATCTATTTGCGTAGTCTGTAGTGAAGCTCATAGCACAGCGAACTGCTAAAAGAACAAGGAAGACATCTCTGTTAAAATGTGCAGCAACTGCGGTGAAAGTCACACAGCGAACTGGCGTGGCTGTGTAGTATACAAGGAACTAAAGAACCGCCTTAACAAACGCGGAGAATCAATACGCTTTATCCAATTCCTTTCTATTTCACCACTCACTAATAAAATCCCCACAACCACTGCCGTCACATGTTCATCACCTCTTTAGAATTAGAACGATAAGAGTAGTGGGCATTGTTAATCCCTTGTCCGTTGACCGGCTGCGCCAGTTACAATCCCGTGGTCGAGGGAGGAAAGCTTCCAAAAAAACGACTGAGCAGTTTGAAGTGTGAAATGAGAATAATATGAATTCTTTATTACAAATATGTATATGTATGTATCTCCCAAATATCTTCGTCAGAGTTCGTATTGGCGATCTTCGTTGAACTTTCGCTCGGCTCTCAGTTGTTGTTGGGTCGATGTTGTCTCTCGTTGCAGTACTGGGTAGACCGAGAGAGGGGGTATGTTAACTCCTCCCCCCCCCAGTCCGAAGAGAAGGCCGTAATGGGAAATGGCCGGATCGGAGCAAGGTGATTAGGCGGCGTGTTGTTGGTAAATGCCACGAACTCCGACGATATTTTGAATTTAACAGTTTTTTTTTTTTTTGAAATGGGTATCTTAATGTTAAACATGAGTGTTGTGTATATAAACGTTACATCTAATTCTAAAGTTACATTTTGTTTACTTAATTTCTATCTTATATTATTATTTGTTTCTTATGAAATAACAGTTTAGGGATGATGTTTAGTTTACTGGCTAATGGCTATCGACTACTTTATTTAGATAATCAAAGTGTCTAAATTGAAGCTATTCCTACTTTATAATGAATAAGTGTTATTTCTTGTTAATGTGGGTTTTTATGTTACATAGTTTGATAATAATATATTTATGAAATAGTGCTTGTCTTTCTTATGTTCCTGCCACTGTTTTCTTAACTGTTCTTGTTCTGTAATTGTTCTCTAATTTCTTTTTTGTGTAACTTTTGACCTTTAGTTGTTAGGAAAGTGACGCATTTGTCCCTACTTTGTGTCTACTTTGTGTATTAAAAATTTCGGTGTTATCTTGTTTCTGCGGTTTTCTTTTCTAAATATTGTATCATTAGGCTCGACTTGTACTGGTGTCTCTCCGTCCTTGTTTAATTTAGCCATTGGTGCGCCATAGTGACTTATGAATTGTAATAGAGCATCGGCGACCTTTATTAAATTTCTATTGCTAAGGGGGTAGGCTTGCGCTAGCTTGGTGAATTGTGAAATACATGGTCTTTCCTATGCTGTCTAGTATATCTGCAATGTTTGGGATAAGGTATCTATCAGAGACAGTCTTCTCGTTTAATTTCCTATGTTGTCACTTTTCTTAGGTACGACCCAAACGGGTCCACTCCAGGGGGAATGGCTGTTTTTTATGATGTTTTGTTCGAGCATTTTTGAAATTTGCTTTCGGACTTCGTCATTATGTACAAATGGGTAACGGTATGATTTTGTGTGAATCGGTATATTATCTGTTGTTGGTATAGAGTGTTTAATGGCGTTAGAGAACGTTAGTTGGTTGTTTTCGTTGTGGAAAAGTCTTTTGAATGACTTGCATAGTTTAAGTATGTATTGTTTTTCTTCGCTGTTGAGGTGTTCCGTCAGAATGTTTAATTGTTGGTCGTCTTGTCGTTCTGTATCTGTTGCCGCGGACATGCAGTTTAAGTATTGGTGGGTTTGCGAAGAGAACTCTTCTGCCTGTAACGGTTCTTCGAGGTAAAGTGTTTGGATCTGGTCTGAGTTATTGCAGACCTCGAAATAAGCTGATCCTGCGTTTGCGGTGTATAAACCGCCTGTTATGGATACTTGATTATCCAAATTGGTGGTTTCATATATAAAATCTCCCTCCATGAAGTTTACTGGGAGCGGAAGTAGCATTTTGGTAATTTGTGGCAGGTTATGTAATTTGTCTACAGGGTTTGCTCTTGTGAGGATTGGGATGGCGGTTTCTGGTGTTTCTAGTATGGATTCGGCAAGGTTTATTTTTGCATTTAGGCTAGATAGGATATCCATGAAGTGGCCATTGAAGTAGGAGTGGAAATTAAATAATAAGACCTTAAAATTGGGTATTTTTTCGAATTGTTTGAAATTTATTTTATCGGTATATTCCCGAATTTTGAATGAATTAAGAACAGTGTGGATATTGATATCCGAGGTTAATTTTTTGATGTGCTCTTCGTTAATAAGTGCTGGATTTATGAAAGAGTAAGTAGATCCAGTGTCTATTAGGAATTTGAGAGGGTTTGACACCATGGAGTTTGGTGATAAGAAAACAAATGGCAAGGAAGATCCGTGAGTCTTCTTGCTTATGTAGCCGAATGGCTTCCCGAGGCTTCTAGTAGAAAATTTGCATCATCGTTAATGTTACATAGGGGAGCGCTTGGGTTATGGTTGTTCCTGTTCTGGTGACTAAGGGTCTGATCTGGTTGTTCATTATTGTGGAAGGGGTTCCTGCCCAGAGTTTCTCTGTCTTGTCGACCATTACTATCGTTATGGGAATTATGTTGACGTGTGAAGCGTCTATTATTATTGTTGTTAAAATTTTGTTGTCTCTGTATAAAGCGGCTATCATTGTTGTTGCTGTTGTTATCATATCGTGGTACATGACGAGCGTTGTTGCCATTATTATAGTTCTGTTGTCGTGGTATGTAGCGACTGTTGTAGTCGCTATTGGTTGGTTGTCCTTTTGCGTATGGGTGATTCCTGTGAAATGGGCTGTCGCGTCGTCGGTTATCTTGGTGTTTGTTCAGGCTTCTATGGAAATTTAATTCAATCTGACCGTACTCGTATGCTTTATCGATTGTCTCTGGCCTTTGATTCCTAATGGCTGACCTAAGTGGGTCCTTTAATCCAGTTAGGAATGTATTTAGGCAGAATCTATCGTATTGGTCGCGTTTGGCCGCGAGAGAGTGTGCACTAGGGTCGGCTTCTCTAGCGAGTGACATTAAATCGCTTCTTATTTTAGCGTTCCCGATTCGGTCGCTGACGTGTGAAGACGTGTTTTCATCGAGTTCCGTATAAAATCGGTTGTTTTTAGTGAAGTGAATGGTTATTAATATAATGCAAACAAATAAATCGAAAGCGGAAGAGACGCTCTGTGCGATGCACCATCGCTCGAATACATATTCTGTGTTTGAAATAGTATAAGCAAGTAGTTTTACACTATGAGCCAGAACGACGCTCGCGTTCAGCGACAACGCGAGCAAGACGATCACCGGCTCTCATTGCAACGAAACAACGCGTACTTCTCTTACGTCTCCGCGACTTCTGCAGACAGCAGGCGGTCAATCACCCATAACCCGACAAGTTTACCATTGCCAACAACTCTAGAAAGACCGCGTTCTTGCTCTCCCTCACTACTGTCACAAAACCCCCAATCTCCAAACACTTGCGAAATTTCTTTACGCTTACCTACGGTGACTAGTACTGTGACAACAACAACCACTGCAACTGCAATCACAACAACAACTGGAGCGGTATCGTCAGCTCACTCAATTTCGTCGACGCAAGCATTTACTCCTACTGAGCCAGCGATCAAAACAAAAACGCAATTTAACGGTTCTGCTGCGCTATCAGCAAGCCAAAACGTAAACAAGAACGCCGGGTCCACCATACAGACTGGAATGGATCGCTACATAACAATAAAAAGAAAACTTAGCTCCCAAAATTACAAAAGTCAACAAACAGAAAACAAATCAAAAATTACACGCGTCAATGCTAACATGCTAACTAACAAAACGCCAGAAAACACCAACAGATTTGAGCTGCTGGCAAATTCTACTGATGAAAGTATACAACCGGCAAAGTCACCTAAGAAGGTCAAGCCTCCTCCAATATACATTCGCGAAAAAAGCTCAAGTGCATTAGTGAACAAAATAGCCACACTTATAGGAGAAAACTCATTTTACGTAATACCCTTAAGAAAAGGGAACATAAATGAAACAAAGGTTCAAACTGAAACCGAGGATAACCATCGTCTACTAACCAAATTCTTGGATGAAGCAGGAAAAAACTTTTATACATACCAACTAAAAAGCGCAAGGGGCCTACAGGTTGTTATCGAAGGGATTGAGGCAACTGTTTCGACCACTGAAATCGTAGAAGCGCTCAAGGAAAAGAACTTTAGTGCAAAAATGGTCATGAACATATTAAACAAAAATAAGGAACCACAACCAATGTTCAAAATCGAGTTGGAGCCAGAGCGCCAGACACTGAAAAAAAAAATGAAGTTCATCCAATCTACAAGTTACAGCTCCTACTGCATCGGCGTATCACAGTGGAAGAGCCACACACGCGCAATCGCCCAGTGCAGTGCACTAACTGCCAAGAATATGGCCACACTAAGGCGTACTGTACGCTGAAATCTATTTGCGTAGTCTGTAGTGAAGCTCATAGCACAGCGAACTGCTAAAAGAACAAGGAAGACATCTCTGTTAAAATGTGCAGCAACTGCGGTGAAAGTCACACAGCGAACTGGCGTGGCTGTGTAGTATACAAGGAACTAAAGAACCGCCTTAACAAACGCGGAGAATCAATACGCTTTATCCAATTCCTTTCTATTTCACCACTCACTAATAAAATCCCCACAACCACTGCCGTCACATGTTCATCACCTCTTTAGAATTAGAACGATAAGAGTAGTGGGCATTGTTAAGGTGGGGAGGGAGGAAAGCTTCCAAAAAAACGACTGAGCAGTTTGAGGTGTGAAATGAGAATAATATGAATTCTTTATTACAAATATGTATATGTATGTATCTCCCAAATATCTTCGTCAGAGTTCGTATTGGCGATCTTCGTTGAACTTTCGCTCGGCTCTCAGTTGTTGTTGGGTCGATGTTGTCTCTCGTTGCAGTACTGGGTAGACCGAGAGAGGGGGTATGTTAACTCCTCCCCCCCCAGTCCGAAGAGAAGGCCGTAATGGGAAATGGCCGGATCGGAGCAAGGTGATTAGGCGGCGTGTTGTTGGTAAATGCCACGAACTCCGACGATATTTTGAATTTAACAGTTTTTTTTTTTTGAAATGGGTATCTTAATGTTAAACATGAGTGTTGTGTATATAAACGTTACATCTAATTCTAAAGTTACATTTTGTTTACTTAATTTCTATCTTATATTATTATTTGTTTCTTATGAAATAACAGTTTAGGGATGATGTTTAGTTTACTGGCTAATGGCTATCGACTACTTTATTTAGATAATCAAAGTGTCTAAATTGAAGCTATTCCTACTTTATAATGAATAAGTGTTATTTCTTGTTAATGTGGGTTTTTATGTTACATAGTTTGATAATAATATATTTATGAAATAGTGCTTGTCTTTCTTATGTTCCTGCCACTGTTTTCTTAACTGTTCTTGTTCTGTAATTGTTCTCTAATTTCTTGTTTGTGTAACTTTTGACCTTTAGTTGTTAGGAAAGTGACGCATTTGTCCCTACTTTGTGTCTACTTTGTGTATTAAAAATTTCGGTGTTATCTTGTTTCTGCGGTTTTCTTTTCTAAATATTGTATCATTAGGCTCGACTTGTACTGGTGTCTCTCCGTCCTTGTTTAATTTAGCCATTGGTGCGCCATAGTGACTTATGAATTGTAATAGAGCATCGGCGACCTTTATTAAATTTCTATTGCTAAGGGGGTAGGCTTGCGCTAGCTTGGTGAATTGTGAAATACATGGTCTTTCCTATGCTGTCTAGAATATCTGCAATGTTTGGGATAAGGTATCTATCAGAGACAGTCTTCTCGTTTAATTTCCTATGTTGTCACTTTTCTTAGGTACGACCCAAACGGGTCCACTCCAGGGGGAATGGCTGTTTTTTATGATGTTTTGTTCGAGCATTTTTGAAATTTGCTTTCGGACTTCGTCATTATGTACAAATGGGTAACGGTATGATTTTGTGTGAATCGGTATATTATCTGTTGTTGGTATAGAGTGTTTAATGGCGTTAGAGAACGTTAGTTGGTTGTTTTCGTTGTGGAAAAGTCTTTTGAATGACTTGCATAGTTTAAGTATGTATTGTTTTTCTTCGCTGTTGAGGTGTTCCGTCAGAATGTTTAATTGTTGGTCGTCTTGTCGTTCTGTATCTGTTGCCGCGGACATGCAGTTTAAGTATTGGTGGGTTTGCGAAGAGAACTCTTCTGCCTGTAACGGTTCTTCGAGGTAAAGTGTTTGGATCTGGTCTGAGTTATTGCAGACCTCGAAATAAGCTGATCCTGCGTTTGCGGTGTTTAAACCGCCTGTTATGGATACTTGATTATCCAAATTGGTGGTTTCATATATAAAATCTCCCTCCATGAAGTTTACTGGGAGCGGAAGTAGCATTTTGGTAATTTGTGGCAGGTTATGTAATTTGTCTACAGGGTTTGCTCTTGTGAGGATTGGGATGGCGGTTTCTGGTGTTTCTAGTATGGATTCGGCAAGGTTTATTTTTGCATTTAGGCTAGATAGGATATCCATGAAGTGGCCATTGAAGTAGGAGTGGAAATTAAATAATAAGACCTTAAAATTGGGTATTTTTTCGAATTGTTTGAAATTTATTTTATCGGTATATTCCCGAATTTTGAATGTATTAAGAACAGTGTGGATATTGATATCCGAGGTTAATTTTTTGATGTGCTCTTCGTTAATAAGTGCTGGATTTATGAAAGAGTAAGTAGATCCAGTGTCTATTAGGAATTTGAGAGGGTTTGACACCATGGAGTTTGGTGATAAGAAAACAAATGGCAAGGAAGATCCGTGAGTCTTCTTGCTTATGTAGCCGAATGGCTTCCCGAGGCTTCTAGTAGAAAATTTGCATCATCGTTAATGTTACATAGGGGAGCGCTTGGGTTATGGTTGTTCCTGTTCTGGTGACTAAGGGTCTGATCTGGTTGTTCATTATTGTGGAAGGGGTTCCTGCCCAGAGTTTCTCTGTCTTGTCGACCATTACTATCGTTATGGGAATTATGTTGACGTGTGAAGCGTCTATTATTATTGTTGTTAAAATTTTGTTGTCTCTGTATAAAGCGGCTATCATTGTTGTTGCTGTTGTTATCATATCGTGGTACATGACGAGCGTTGTTGCCATTATTATAGTTCTGTTGTCGTGGTATGTAGCGACTGTTGTAGTCGCTATTGGTTGGTTGTCCTTTTGCGTATGGGTGATTCCTGTGAAATGGGCTGTCGCGTCGTCGGTTATCTTGGTGTTTGTTCAGGCTTCTATGGAAATTTAATTCAATCTGACCGTACTCGTATGCTTTATCGATTGTCTCTGGCCTTTGATTCCTAATGGCTGACCTAAGTGGGTCCTTTAATCCAGTTAGGAATGTATTTAGGCAGAATCTATCGTATTGGTCGCGTTTGGCCGCGAGAGAGTGTGCACTAGGGTCGGCTTCTCTAGCGAGTGACATTAAATCGCTTCTTATTTTAGCGTTCCCGATTCGGTCGCTGACGTGTGAAGACGTGTTTTCATCGAGTTCCGTATAAAATCGGTTGTTTTTAGTGAAGTGAATGGTTATTAATATAATGCAAACAAATAAATCGAAAGCGAAAGAGACGCTCTGTGCGATGCACCATCGCTCGAATACATATTCTGTGTTTGAAATAGTATAAGCAAGTAGTTTTACACTATGAGCCAGAACGACGCTCGCGTTCAGCGACAACGCGAGCAAGACGATCACCGGCTCTCATTGCAACGAAACAACGCGTACTTCTCTTACGTCTCCGCGACTTCTGCAGACAGCAGGCGGTCAATCACCCATAACCCGACAAGTTTACCATTGCCAACAACTCTAGAAAGACCGCGTTCTTGCTCTCCCTCACTACTGTCACAAAACCCCCAATCTCCAAACACTTGCGAAATTTCTTTACGCTTACCTACGGTGACTAGTACTGTGACAACAACAACCACTGCAACTGCAATCACAACAACAACTGGAGCGGTATCGTCAGCTCACTCAATTTCGTCGACGCAAGCATTTACTCCTACTGAGCCAGCGATCAAAACAAAAACGCAATTTAACGGTTCTGCTGCGCTATCAGCAAGCCAAAACGTAAACAAGAACGCCGGGTCCACCATACAGACTGGAATGGATCGCTACATAACAATAAAAAGAAAACTTAGCTCCCAAAATTACAAAAGTCAACAAACAGAAAACAAATCAAAAATTACACGCGTCAATGCTAACATGCTAACTAACAAAACGCCAGAAAACACCAACAGATTTGAGCTGCTGGCAAATTCTACTGATGAAAGTATACAACCGGCAAGTCACCTAAGAAGGTCAAGCCTCCTCCAATATACATTCGCGAAAAAAGCTCAAGTGCATTAGTGAACAAAATAGCCACACTTATAGGAGAAAACTCATTTTACGTAATACCCTTAAGAAAAGGGAACATAAATGAAACAAAGGTTCAAACTGAAACCGAGGATAACCATCGTCTACTAACCAAATTCTTGGATGAAGCAGGAAAAAACTTTTATACATACCAACTAAAAAGCGCAAGGGGCCTACAGGTTGTTCTCAAAGGGATTGAGGCAACTGTTTCGACCACTGAAATCGTAGAAGCGCTCAAGGAAAAGAACTTTAGTGCAAAAATGGTCATGAACATATTAAACAAAAATAAGGAACCACAACCAATGTTCAAAATCGAGTTGGAGCCAGAGCGCCAGACACTGAAAAAAAAAATGAAGTTCATCCAATCTACAAGTTACGGCTCCTACTGCATCGGCGTATCACAGTGGAAGAGCCACACACGCGCAATCGCCCAGTGCAGTGCACTAACTGCCAAGAATATGGCCACACTAAGGCGTACTGTACGCTGAAATCTATTTGCGTAGTCTGTAGTGAAGCTCATAGCACAGCGAACTGCTAAAAGAACAAGGAAGACATCTTTGTTAAAATGTGCAGCAACTGCGGTGAAAGTCACACAGCGAACTGGCGTGGCTGTGTAGTATACAAGGAACTAAAGAACCGCCTAAACGAACGCGGAGAATCAATACGCGCTCAGACCACCCACATCGCTCACACCCCGCCACAATCGGGCCCGTCCTACACTGCACCCCCCCTACACATTGTACCAGTCCTAGCGTTTCCTTCGCTAGTGCCTTAAAATCGGGAATTAAATCCGTGAATCCGCTAACACAAAAGTCGACTTCTACTCGGGAAGAACAGAAAATAACTACCTTGAACGAACAAACGCAGCATATATCAACTGGCATTGAAACGATGATGATCTCACTCCAGCAAACCCTAAAGGAGCTTATGACATTCATGCAAACCACAATGCAAGAGCTTATGCGAAACCAAAATATGCTGATACAGCTTCTTATGTCATCCAAATCAATATAATGTCTCCACTTCAAATATCTATGTGGAACGCGAATGGCGTTTCACGGCATAAAAACGAACTTGCCCAGTTCTTATTCGAAAAAAATATTGACATCATGCTCCTCTCCGAGACACATCTAACAGACAAGCACAACTTCCATATCCCAGGATACTTATTCTACGCCACAAACCATCCGGACGGCAAAACCCATGGGGGCACTGGTATACTTATCAGAAGTCGCATCAAACACCACCTTTATAACAGAACTGAAATGGACTACCTGCAATCCACTTCCATAAGCACGCAATCCAGCAGCGGCCCCTTCACTCTGGCCGCAGTCTACTGCCCACCTCGTTTTGTAGTTTCTGAGGACCAATCCTCGGAATTTTTCAACTCACTAGGTGAGCGATTCATAGCGGCCGGTGACTATAATGCCAAGCATACGCACTGGGGATCACGTCTTCTGACCCCAAAGGGCAAACAACTTTACAACGCGCTCATTAAGCCGCGAAACAAGCTCGATCATGTGACTCCGGGTAGGCCTACATACTGGCCAGCAGATCCAAATAAGCTACCGGATCTCATTGACTTCGCAATAACAAGAAAGATTCCAAGAAATAATATTACGGCCGAGTCACTTGCAGAACTATCATCTGATCACTCTCCAGTTCTACTTACTCTCTGGCACCGACCACATATAACTGAGCGGCCCTACAGGCTGACAGGCAACAGAACCAACTGGGCAAGGTACGCGAAATATGTTTGTACTCACATGGAACCAACTCAAACAGTATTCACCGACGAGGATGTTGATCGTCTGGTCAAATCGATAGAGGAAACACTTGTTGCTGCAGCCAAGGCCTCTACACCTCCAGACACACACAAAATGACAAATCATAGCAAGACAAATCGTGAAATCGAACAGCTAGTACTTGAAAAACGAAGACTAAGAAGAGAATGGCAGAATCATAGATCCCCAACGGCTAAAGAACATCTAAAAATAGCAACACGTAAACTAACCAGGGCACTTAAGCTTGAGGAAACCAACGCCCAGCATCTATATATCAAACAACTATCGCCCACCAGCAAAAGGAACCCTTTGTGGAAAGCACACAAAAGCATACAGCCACCGGCAGAAACAGTCGTTCCACTGCGAGGTCCCTCTGGAAGCTGGATACGCAGCGACGAAGATAGAGCTAATGCGTTCGCCGATCACCTTCAGAAAGTATTCCAACCAAATCCTGCTAGCAACTCATTTGTCCTCCCTGTAGTAACTAAAAGCTTGTCCCCTATAAATCCAGTAACATTCAGCCAAAGTGAGATAGCATCTATCATAAAAGATCTTAATCCCAAAAAATCACCTGGACATGACTTGGTGGCACCAAAAATGATCATAGAACTCCCACCGTGTGCGGTTCTGACCTTATGCCATCTTTTCAACGCTATTACGAAACTTGAATACTATCCCAAAAGGTGGAAAAAGGCGGTTATAGTAATGATTCCCAAGCCAGGCAAAGACAAAACGCAACCCTCATCCTACAGACCAATCAGTCTCCTAACGTGTCTCTCGAAACTGTTTGAAAAGGCATTTTTAAAACAACTAACTCCCTAATTAAGAAGGCGAAATACAATACCATCGCATCAGTTTGGCTTTCGCAAAAATCACGGAACGATCGAACAGGTCAATCGCATCACAAACGAAATTCGTACCGCTTTTGAGTACCGGGAATACTGTTCAGCTATATTCTTAGATGTTGCACAAGCATTTGACCCAGTCTGGCTGGAAGGACTAATGTACAAGATAACAAAACTGCTTCCCCAGAACACGCACAAAGTGTTCGAATCTTATCTCTTCAAAAGAGTGTTCTCAACCAGGTGTAACAGTTCGACTTCACACGACCGCGTTATCAATGCTGGAGTCCCACAAGGTAGTGTACTGGGCCCCGTTTTTTACACCCTATTCACAGCAGACATGCCTACAAACTATCAGCTCACAACCTCTACGTTTGCTGACGATACCGCAATACTTAGCCGATCTAGATGCCCAGCAAAGGCAACAGAGCAACTTGCCTGCCATCTTAAAATAGTGGAAAGATGGTTTGCGGACTGGCGCATTAAGATAAACGAGACCAAAAGCAGACATGTAACCTTCACACTGAACAGACAAACCTGCCCACCCTGTACCCTGAACAATACATTTATCCCACAAGCAGACGTTGTAACATATCTCGGCGTTCACCTAGACAGACGCCTCACCTGCCGGCGACATATAGAATCTAAGAGGACTCATATGAAGCTTAAAGCAGCCAATCTTCACTGGCTTATTAATTACAACTCTCCCCTTAGTCTGGAATACAAAGTACTCCTCTACAATACCGTGCTGAAACCCATCTGGACATACGGCTGTGAACTATGGGGAAACGCTTCAAAAACCAACATTGAAATCATACAGCGAGCTCAGTCCACGATTCTGCGAACTATCACTGGGGCACCATGGTACCTACGCAGCGAAAGCATCCATAGAGACCTCCACATAAACCTTGTCAATGAGGAAATTCAGATGAAAAAAAGTAAACAAAGCAAAGCTCGCCGGACACGAAAATCCTCTCGCGAAGTCGCTTACGCGAGTCTACAGTCAGTGCCGACTGAAGCGCAAAGTTTCTCCAGCCCAGCAAAGAAATCCTAGGGCCGTCTCTAACTAATACAATTACTTCACATTGTAATTAATATAAGTTATATAATAAGATTTGAATAATTATTGTTAGTCTCACAAAAAGAGAAGATCCAATAAATAACGCAATAAGTTTAAAAACAAAAAAAAAAATGTTAGCAGAAAGTAATCACACAACTCACATTTATTTTTATAACCCACTGTGAATTAGATCCCGTTGCCTTGGAGGCGACTGATGTCCAAATTCACCTCCTGCGCAGCGAGTTCTGTATTTGTTAAAAAAAATTTGTGTTCATGTAAATTTTTAAGTGAAAACGATCCCGGTGCCTTATCAGCGATTGATGTGCACATATTCGGTCGTTAATCACACAACTTACATTTATTTATTTATTATTATTTAAAAAAAAAAAAACTCTTGTGTAGGAGGTCCCGTTGTCTCGGAGGCGATCGATGTCCAAAATTTATTCTTTGCGGAGCGAGTTCTGGTCACAACGTAGTCTAATATTCGACTGATCTCGTTCTTTACCATTCTCTTTTCTGTTGTGCACAAGGACCAACACTCTGCGGCAGCGACGTCGCTCTGTCGCCGCGCCAAACGGTTGTTCTCAGAACTATAGAGACACAACAACCGTTCGCAGTGCGAATATAGGCTGATGTAATATTACCATAGTGATGAAATTACCATTCTTATGAAGTAACCAAAGAGCAACCAATACTCTCGCACACACCAAGCGCTCTCCGACACACAAATGGTAACCATACACAGTAGTTTAACATGTCAGAAAAAAATTTTTCCTCTTTTAATTTTTTTTTTTTTTTTATTAATATTTTTTTTGTTGTTGATTAATTTACCATTTTTATGAGTTAGGGTTTATGGATGATCCCGGTGCCTTATCAGCGATTGATGTACACATATACGGTCATCACACACAGTAACTTGTTGGTATAATTGTTGTAAATTGTCCCGCACAAGCGATCCCGGTGCCTTATCAGCGTTTGATGTACACATATACGGTCGCCTGTGAAGCAATTTGAACTTGATTTCAATTGTTTCCTTTGTTTTACTTGCACTTGCACGTTATTATGTTTCAATACGCTTTATCCAATTCCTTTCTATTTCACCACTCACTAATAAAATCCCCACAACCACTGCCGTCACATGTTCATCACCTCTTTAGAATTAGAACGATAAGCGTAGTGGGCATTGTTAATCCCTTGTCCGTTGACCGGCTGCGCCAGTTACAATCCCGTGGCCGAGGGAGGAAAGCTTCCAAAAAAACGACTGAGCAGTTTGAGGTGTGAAATGAGAATAATATGAATTCTTTATTACAAATATGTATCTCCCAAATATCTTCGTCAGAGTTCGTATTGGCGATCTTCGTTGAACTTTCGCTCGGCTCTCAGTTGTTGTTGGGTCGGTGTTGTCTCTCGTTGCAGTACTGGGTAGACCGAGAGAGGGGGTATGTTAACTAGCGCGTCTCTAGGATCTGCAAGGTTAGTCCGATTCCAACATTTTTATTCATATTCTCACTCAACTAAGTGAAGATTATTCTCACATATTTTCAGATCGATTTGTCAAAAACATTTTGAGATACCTGCACACCAGTCAGTCAAAAGTCATTTCAAGAAAAACCATTCGAAAGATACGTTTTGATAGCTTCTATATCGGTTAAAATCATATATAATATTTTCTAAAGGTAAAGAAATTTTACCGTTTTCTAGTATTTTTCGCTATCTAATTTGTATAAGAAAGTCTTTTCACACGAGTTTTTATGTCATGAGTTTTTTTTAAGTGTTTAGCTTATGTGGTCCTTTGTGATCTTCGCTTTTTACATTGAATCTCTGGCATTTTTTCTTGTTATACCCGTTACTTTTAGAGTAAAAGGGTATACTAGATTCGTTAAAAATTATGTAAAAGAAAGAATAAAGCGCTTATATATATTCTTGATCAGGATCAATAGCCGAGGCGATCTAGCCATGTCTGTCTGTCCGTATAAAAGCTAGAAAGTTGAAATGAAGCGTACAGATTCTAGAGACAAAGACGCAGCCCATGTTGCCACGCCCACTCTAACGCCCACACACCGCACAGAACAGCCACGACCTTACTTTTGAAAAACATTTTTAAATCTTTTCACATTTTTATTAGTCTGGTACATTTCTATCGATTTGGAAAAAAATTTTGCCACGCTCACTCTAACGCCTCAAAACCTCCGAAACACGCCCACATTTTTGAACCATTTTTACATAACCCAACCTTTTCAAAGGAAGGTGTTGCCCAGAGTGGCCAGGGCGGAGGGATAGCCAAACATGAATTCCTTGGCATTGGCACGAACTATTGGCTCCGACTTTGTACTCAGCAGTAGTGTCTTCAGAGCCATTCTAACTAAGAACGGGTGGTTGGCAGTAAGGTGTGATATTGCCTAGATAGACAATTTGATTCTCATTAATAATTAAATGTCTCTGACTGTAAAAATTGAAAAACTTTGATTGAATATGTAAAAATATTTTTTTTTTTAATTTTAATTTATTTTGTATATGCATAATATTTTTGATGGCAATATGCGAAAACGAATCGAAAATAAAAAAATAAAGTGTCGTTAAGAATGGAGAGAGACCCGATAGCAGTAGGTTAAGTTTCGAACAATTCGACCATTTCGAGTCTTAGCATGAATACTGGATTTCAACGATCGATATTGCAGGAAAAAGGGAATAATGAAACGGGCATGCTGTGATCAGCATGCTGTGGCCTGTTTGCAAAGGCTCTGGAAATAAGCTTGTCAGGCGTATGAACGCATTTTTTCGGAATAACTTGATAGTCTCGTTTGACTGAATGAAGCATTTTTTTGGAAGCTACCTAACAAAGAGAATATATGGATGACAATCAGTGTCGAGAAGCATTTGAACTTTAAGGATGGGAAACGCTATATGAAGCGTTATATGAAGGCGTCACCCATCAGTATTATCAGGATATTGTACAAACCCTGGATTGAATTTTTGTTCCGAATGTGGTCGCGGGATGACCTGACTTTCGAGTGTAGCCAGCGACACACTCACATAGAGTTGGGAGCAAGAAGACGGCTGATCGTAGTGGATGTCACTGCGGATATAGGTGCGCTTAAGACTTTTATGACACCGAAGGAAGAGGAGGTATTATCACTATAATTGTTCAGCCAGAGGTTTAGATGGCTCCAGAATTACTTTGTCTAACACTTCCACTTGTAAATCGAGCAATCGGGGTTCGTTCTCATGTATTAGCACACAGAGCACTGTGAAAACAGGGCGGCTGCTTAGCATAAGAAAGTGGAAAAATAAGGGACAGCAGCTATTGGATCGACAAGCGATCAAGGTAATAGACGTAGTGGAGATTAATTGAGCAGGTATTAGGACTGATTAAAGGAGAGGAATAGTGAAATGTAGGAGTTATAGCACTCAGGTCAGTGCGGAGTAAAAGCATAGAAGTCCCAAACATAGTGAAAGCTTTTGAAATAGCCTGCAGGGAGAACTTAGTTGCACTAGAAGAAACCGATCCGGATCCGAAATCACCAGAGTCGACGGAGTCTTGGGACTAGGGTACTGAGGAAATCCAATAACAAGGTCAGGACAAGGAAGAGCCCAAGACACTAGATCGCAGTACCACCAGTGTGGAGGAAATGAACAAAATTCGTTTCATTTCAATATATAAGAATACTAAAGGACTATTAGCTATTAGAAGGAGTTAGTAAAATACGAATGTTTCTCTTTACAGTTCATCAGTTCTTCAAAAGGCAAATATTGAAGAAAATTTCTGAATAACGAGACATTCAATAATGAACACGACTATTTGCAGAAGATCAAAGCATTTCAAGCCGAAGTATACCCACAAATAAAGAAAATGGTAGAAAATCAAAAATTAAGAGAATTGAGCTAGCTAATGCAGACAAACAGGAATTGGACCCGTTACAGGTAGGGAACATCGTTTTTAGAGAAGAGAACAAGAATCAAACCGCAAAAAATCCACAAGGAAAAGATCAAAAAAATTAATAAACCAAATGAATAATATTATTAATTGGAAAGTATATGTCCCAAGAATAAAGGAAAAAGCGGATTAATCAATGGACTAGGCTCAGTGGATAAATCCATAATAGGAAGTTAAAGAAAAATGGAGGAAGAAGAAGGGATGTTGAGAGAAAGCAAAAGCTGAATTTCATTAACAATAGACTGGTGGGATTGAATCTAAATGATGCAGCCGAGAGCCTATTATTGACAAAGATAGGAGTTATCTCAAGATTTATATTCGACAGGCAGGAAACGAGCAAATGAGTTGTGTATTAGAGGAACAGGGCGTACATATTAAATATCAAAGAATTTATGTACGAATTCTTAGAATTAATAGCAATCATGAATAGAATAGATATAATATTCTCAATGAGGTTCCACATTTTTACGAGGGAATCATCCTTCTTTAGAATCATCGCCCTACCCATGAATACCCATTGTACCTTACACCAAATTATCCGACTATAGGGAAAAATGTTACTTCATAAAAATATATTCAGCGGCCCAAAAACACCTTATACAATTACAATTAATGATCACGCTATTGAAGAAAGTTCAGAATGGATTGGGAGTGCCGCAAAACACTTGAGAATTTAAAACGGAGTGTGACCATCGCACCTGTACGAGGTTGCATGTACGACTAAGAAGGGTTATCCGGCCACCATAAGTATCAAAATTCGATGTTGTTTATATATGAAATGGTTGAGCTCTATTGAAAGCCCGTCTAATCGAATAGCACGGCCAGCTTTGGTTTTACAATAATTTCATTTTAGACGGGGAAAATGAATTTGGTCCCGAACTTCTGGTCGCGTCAACCCGGCGTACACGACGACTTCGTACACACATGACCGCAGTGCAAATATCATAAAGTTTCACCCTCCATCTGAATAAAGTCGGTCCAACCTATATCCAATTTTCATCTCAAGAGTAAGTGCGACGCTACAATCTTTGACGCCGGAAATGGAGGCCAGGAATGATTACGACAACATCCCCTCATGGCTTACATTATACCCGTTACTCGCAGAGTAAAAGGGTATACTAGATTCGTTTTAAAGTTTGTAACACGCAGAAGGAATCGTTTCCGACTAAATAAAGTATATATATTCTTGATCAGGATCAATAGCCGAATCGATCAAGCCATGTCCGTCTGTCCGACTGTCTTTATAAACGTCAAGATCTCAGGAACTATAAAAGCTAGAAGGCTGAGATTAAGCATACAGTTTCTAAAGACACTGCCCATCGTACCACGCCCACTCTAACGCCCACACACCGCACAGAACAGCCACGACTACATTTACATTACCTTCAATAATTGTTTCTTTTGAAATTATTGTGTTGAGGCTTTCAGATGTGGTCTCATCCCTTCTAACGTCTGCTCCATCATATTTGATATTTAGTAGTATGTTCCCTAGTTTCTGTTTCATATTGAATTTTTGCTTTACTTTTGTTCAAATACTCTCTGCCTATTAGAATATCGTAATTATCTGAGAATTTATGTATATAAAATATGATTGGGCAGATTTTACTGGTTTCTTATGTTACACTAGTTTTTAATTCCAATGAACCATTCTTTTCATTGAAATTTTCTTGAAAGTTTCCTCTCAGGTGAGGTGGAATTTGATTTATATTTGGTACACGCTGAGAGTTTAATAATTTGGATTATAGCCAGAGCTGTAATTTGGGTTTCTTGGGTTAGTTTTTTGATGGTGATGATTTTGGTTTAAATGATTCGTTGGATTAATCATTGGTGATTTTGGTTATTGTTTGGTTATGCAGCCCGCAGACAGCAGCAGCTCATCAGTTAGTTATTTAGTTCACCGTTATTTAGTTACGGTTATTTATTCACCGCTCTTATACACTGCTCTGTGCAGCAATAGGTTTTGTACTTTATGCTATGTTCCTCTCTCTTTCAATAGAGAGCGAACACAGCTATTAATCTTTATTCTGTAAATCTTGCTAATTTGCCTTCTGCATAGCTAGCTCAGTTATAAGTTACAAGCCTATTCGCATAGCGTCAGTTGCACACGTTTCGCTTGCTCTCGCCCGTTTTCGGTTTCTTCTTTGCCTACCGCCAAATTCGAATCGTCTTGGCTGTGCAAAAAAAATTGACGTTGTGCATAAGCTTACACACATTATTGCTATTGTGTGTGCAGTTTGGTTGCCGGTGCAAATACAGTGCTTGTAAAACTGTTCACCATTGTGCGTACATTTTACACTGACTGATTAAAATTCAGTGCGTGAATTATTAAAATAAATTAAAACGTCAAACAACGACACAGTCAGTTTGCCAGCTGACAGGATAATATTTTTAAAGCGCAAGGAAAACTTCATTTTTGTCGACGCTAAAAAAATTGCTGCAGGTTTAACCACCGAATCGGTCACTTGCCTTAATGATGATGGTCTGCATTTAAAGCTGGACTTAATAAGCCAAACAGAGACTTCGTTCAACTTGTCTCACGATTCCATGGAGTACCTGCATCTCAGTCAAATGGGAAGCGAATTGCGTGACCAGTTGAAAGACATTGTCTTTGAAATGCGGTATATTGTAAAAACGGAACTCAGTAGACGCTAAGTGCAAGAGATTGATTGTTCAACTATGCGTCAAGATCTAGCAACTAAGTGGCCTTCTGGATCTCTATTTCGACGACCGAATGTGCCTAACCTGAAGCTACCAACCTTTAGTGGAAATTTTACTAAATACACAGATTTTATGTCGATGCTTTCCACTGTCTTCGATAAAAACCCAATACTGGCTGACATGGATAAGCTTTAAGTCAACTCAAGTCTTGCCTAAAAGGTCCCGCTTTGCATGCCGTTGGTGCTTTAGAGGTTACTGATGCAAATTACCCGGCTGCCCAAGAATTGTTAGATAAGCGCTACAACAATAAGCGGCTTATTTTCGAGTCTCACATTTCGGCGATCATGAACGTACCAAAGGTAGAGAGTTCATCTTCTGTAAAGTTGCGTGAACTGTCCGACCAAATTAATCTGCGATTACGGGCACTTAACAACATGGGTACACCTGTGGAAATATCCGAGTTTATTCTCATTTATTGTCTTCTCTAAAAAATCGACCGTGAAACCCAGCTATTATGGGAGGATGCTGCTTCCACTGAAAGGCTTCCAAAATGTAATGAATTTATTAAGAATTGGAGGCAAGATGCCAGAAGGTTGAAAACATCGAACGTATCAATATTGCACTTGGAATCATGACAGAGGTTGTAAAACCTAGGAAAGCCTTCCACAACTCTAGAAATTCATTTGTCACCACTACCCGTCGCTTGCTGCCCTGTCTGCAATGCTGTTGACCACATAATTTTTGATTGACCACAATACAGAAAACGGTCGCCTCAAGATCGCTTACAGGAGGCAAAAAGGTTGGCTTTATGCCAAATCTGCCTTAAAGGTGGACATCACCTACGAAATTGCAATGCCGATCACTGTCGTATTTGTGGAAGTAAGCACAACAAATTGCTACATTTTGGCTCAATGCCGTCGCCATCTCGCTTCCAGCCTGCTCAACCTCCGCTAGCTTCTGATGCTCATTCCAACGGACTGGAAGTCGTTGCGCAGGAATCATGCCTTGGTCAATCTTCTTCCTTAGTGGATTAAAATCTTGTAGCAGACTTTGTGTTGTTGGCCACTGCCGTCATCAATATTCAAATCAGGATCTTGGGTTTCTTGTCGCGCCTTGCTTGACTCCGGCTCGCAACTACACATAATCACCTCTCGTCTGGCACACACTGTGCAATTGCCCAAGTACAAGTCTGCAGCTACAGTTTCTGGAATTGGTGAATCCAGATTTAGATCAGATAAATATATTGTAAATATTAATATCTCAAACTACAGAGTTCGTTGCCAATATCGTAGCTTTGGTAGCTCCTACTATCGCGGACAACCATCCCAAACTAACTGTTAAATCTGAAGAAAAAAAATCTGATTTGGCCAAAAAGTCTTGGAGATCATGCGACAGACCATAGGATTTCTAGATAAAGGTCATTTTAAATTAATAAAATGGTGCTCAAATGATCCTGGTATTTTGAAGCAGATTCCTGATTCAGAAAAGAATTCCTTTCTTAAATTTGATGATGGCAGCGACATTACCCAAACTCTTGGTATCGCCTGGGACTCAAGTTCGGATATTCTGCTGTTCTACACATCGCTCATGAAAGCAATTGCTCGCTTTTACGACCCTCTTGGTTTTATCTGCCTTGTCATAACGAAGGCCAAAATCCTGCTGCAGCAAATCTGGAGAGAAAAACTTGACTGGGACGAAAGTTTAGCTTCAGCGCTTCATTCTGCTTGGCTAAATTTGTCTGCTGATATCTGTTTCAGCCAGAAGTTGGAGTTTCCTCGTCCCGCACTGGTACCCAATAGCGTGGTCGAAATCCATGGATTCAGTAATGCCAGCATTGATGCATATGGAGGATGCATCTATATAGTCTCCATGTCTCAAAGTCAACGAGTAGCCCACCTTTTCTGCGCTAAGTCTCGTGTGGCCCCACGGGGCCCAAATTGGAATTGGCTGAACTAATGCGGGAAGTCCTGCAGCTTGGCTTAATTTCATGCCCTGTTTATTGCTGGTCAGACTCTGCTGTGGTGCTGTCCTGGATTCTAGTTGAATCATCACGCCTTCAAACTTTTATTTCTAATCGCATCTCTTAGTCCAGGAGGTGTTAAATGCCATAGAATGGCATTATGTTCCTACAGCCGGCAATCCGGCGGACATACTTTCCAGAGGGGAACTTCCTAGTGAGCTGATCGAGTCAAGTCTTTGGTCTCATGGTCCTGACTATCTTCAAGAAGACAAATCGCTCTGGCCAGAATCTTGTCTCACCCCAAAGAATCTCCCTGAGCTCAGGAGGAAGACCCTCATCACTCTCAAGACCCCTGCCGACATCGAAATTGCAGCTTTTTGGATACATCTTCAAGTTTCGTTATCGTACCAGGCACCCTGGCCTGACTGTTAATCATCTCACCGGAGGCATGAAGGCTATCATTCGTTCCATTCAGGTGGCACACCTTAACGAGGACTATAATGCCCTGCTCCACAGACGACAAGTAAAATCATCGAGCTTAATTGCATCCCTCGCACCCATCATTGACAACTCTGGACTTATGAGAGTTGGTGGCAGACTGAAGCACTCATCGTTGGACTATGACGCACAGCATATTGCCACGTCAGCACCCAGTCACTCGTGCCATCTGCATTCTTGACCTAGCGCACTACTTGCTTCTATTCGACTGCAGTTCTGGCCCATTGGCGGTCGCAAGACCACTGCAAGTGCAGTCAGCAAATGCATCATATGTTTTCGAGCCAAGCCAGACAGCTCGTCGCATTATTATGGGTGGGATGGGATGGGGATTATGGGTGATCTTCATGAGGACCGCGTAACAGCTTCATATTCCTTCAAGGTCACTGGTCTGGACTTTTGCGGCCCATTCAACTGCTATATCTGCATCTTTATCTGCTTTTCTAAAAAGGCTGTTTACCATGAGCTGGTTCAGGATCTCTCCACTTTTGCATTTCTTAATGCATTGCGTCGATTTATACTGACTCGTGGAAAGCCTGGACGCATATGGTCAGACAACGCCACCAATTTTGTCGCCGCTCGGAATGAGCTGATAGATCCTAACCGTTTGTTCCTGAACACATCACATCAAACTGCAGTACATGAATTCTGCTTGACTGATAGCATTGAATGGCGATTCATCCCTCCTCGATTGCAGCATTTTGGAGGCCTCTGGGAGGCGGCTGTCAAAACAGCAAAGCATCATTTTTACCGAGCTGTTGGCCCTGCCGTTTTGCCCGCTGATGACCTGCGCACGCTCATTTGCCACATTGCGGCAATAATTAATTCAAGACCTTTAGTTACTCTTTCAGAACACCCCCACGACCTTGAAGTACTAACGCCAGCGCACTTCTTAGGCACGGCCCCCTCACCTTGTTTGCTGAGCCTAATCTATCAAAATTAGATCTCAACCGATTGGATTCCCGATTCAGAAAAGGATAATGGCAGCAACATTACCAAAACTCTTGGTATCGCCTGGGATTCAATTTCGCCCAAGAAAGCAGTTCTAAAAGCTAGCAATCCAGCTTTTACGACCCTCTTGGTCTTATCTGCCCCGTCATAACGAAGCCCAAAATTCTGCTGCAACAAATCTGGAGAGAAAAACTTGATTGGGACGAAATTTTACCTTCGGCGCTTCATTCTGCTTGGCTAAAGTTGTCTGCTGATATCTGTTTCACCCAGAAGTTGCAGTTTCCTCGTCACGTATTATTATTATTTACTGAAGTTTTCCGAATTTCAATTCTTTTGTGTTCAAATGTTCAAATTTACATCCCTTCTTTTAAGTTTCCGATTGTGGATATATCTTTTTTTTGATAAACCATTATGGGAATTTTCCTTTCAATGAAATTCTTGATAGTTTTATTTAGTGCATTGGTGTAAACTATTCTGATCTGATTGATCTTTTTTCAACTTCTTTATTACTTAATTTCTAATTACTCTTAATTTTAATTCATTACCGATCATTAACGAATTTACCGATGGTAAGTTCACTGGTATGGTGTCCTGTATATATCGCTGATGAGGTCTTCATATGGTCTGAGATCTTTGAACTCCTTGATTAAACCTGTTTTTGCTTCCATCCAGTTAGTTGCCCTTTCTTCATTGATTACTTCTCGGGGTGGGCCAATCATTGTCCCTCTAATGGCTCCATAAATAATGTGTTGTTGTTGAACTTCTTACGTGGGGTATAACTCTAAAAAAATTCGACTTAAGTAATGTAATTACTGGATCCTTTCGGGTTTCCGTCGTATTCAGGTATCTCCTTGATTTGATAAAGTAGTTCATTAACATGGTTTTCCGAAAGTTGTTCACATTATTTCTATTGATTGTAAAGATCTAGCGAATGTGGATTGTGTACATTGCGTGGGATTCCCCCTTCTGCATATTCTTATTTCTTCCGAAAGTGCTGATTATTTTTATGTCACCTATTGCCCATATGTTTATATTATTTCGGGAGTGGGATCGTCCGCTTGGGATATTGATCTATACACTAAGTGGATGCGGACTGTGTGTTTTTCCCACTCAGCATAGTTTATATATAATATATATAAATATATTTTATATATATTATATATTTTTACTTTATTTTCCAGGGCCTTCAGGTGCAGACTGACTTCTTATGGAGTGATATATCTCATGGGGTGGGCTGATTGAGATTCCTCTCGGTGGGTGTTGTCGGTCAGTTTGAAGGGGGTGGAGAACAAATGTTCAGCAAATGCGTTCGCTCTGTCACCATCCGTTTTGAGCCAGGAAAGCTGGGAAAGGTAAATTAATAAAAAATAGTCTACCGGAATAAAAAGGTAATATAAGGTTTCCATCCCAAATTATGTCGGAGTTCAAACAGTAAGAAGTTTTTTGATCGAATTTAATGGGGTCCGAGTGAAATACGTATTGGGGAATCTATACGGGGTATCCATAGAATCGAAGGGACTAGGGAAATAAATAAGGTTTTGGTCATATAAGGATCATCAAATTCCCTTGACCTCTGGCCTTATTGAAAATAATCAGACACCCTTTTTTGAATGAGTCATTTAAGTCTTATAATGATGCTTTCATGGCTATGGATTCCCAAATGTCAATGCAGATATAAGATGTTTAGTTAGTAGAAATGCTAACCCGGCATTTGTTATTAAATCAAACAAGAAATGTTGTATGTGCCTTGTTGGGTCATGCAGCCGCCAAAACTGTGCAGTAGACTAATGTCATACTTGTTAATATTTAAGCCAAATTAGTCAGTGGTAGCAGTTGCGATGCCCATAGTGCAAACCGCTGCTCTCGCACGCATTTATCTGTACGGCTCTCATCCCTTGTTTGTTGTTGTTAGCTACCTACGTTAAGCTTGGGCGCTGCATTTCGGCTGCCTGCTCGCCAATTGCCATTTCGTCGTGTTTCGGAAAAGACTTAGCTTAGGCCTTAGCTGCCTTAAACAATTCGCAAAATAAAAACTGTCGTCATAAAAACAAACTTTCTTCGGTTTTTTATTATTCGCAACAGCTATTGAAAAAGCTCAATAGCTAAACATGCCTATAAAAACTATGGCTCACTTACGGATGTTAGTGTAAATGCGTAATTCTCCTGGGATATCGATAAAAATGGTACGGCTGTTTTTGACGGTTTTATGGTTAATTGACTTTTTATATAAACGTATCTTTTGAGAACATTAATATTACTGGCAACGCTGCATGTCCCCTTTTAAATTACGTCTGGCAACCCCTGACTAGAACTTCGCTGTTGTGTAATCGATTAGTAAGTAGTAATCCGTAGTCGAATGAAGTTATAATACATATACAACATATCAAATAAAGATTATTACCTCGAACAGTATACAACGTAGATCTTACAACCAGTTTGTATGATATTTCTAAATATTTCTCATCAAATGTCCCGACCACCCGTTATCTTGCGAGTAAATTCAGGACAGACTATGGTGCCTATGCCTACCCTTGAACGGAAATACCGAGCCACGAACCTTTGCGTAGCCGATAAATATCAGAGGCTCATAATGCTAGGGCATCTCTGCATTGCCTGCTGAGTGGCCCCTGGCACACCAGTTGACCCCACAATGTGACGGTGGCGGTGCCGTAAGGTCGTTTAAGCATTTCACAGGGTCCTAGTTGTGACAGTCTTGACGCCGCCGTGTGATGCCTGTTCCGGCGGTGGTTGGTCCTCCAACAACATGCGATTGCTGCTGATGGGCTTCCCAAAAACTTATTCCGTTGTCCTGAGATATTTGCTCCGGTATACCATTTCCGGTGCATCACTGGCACCCTATTCTTGACACTGGCCGTGTTGATGAGCATTTGTTATTGTGGCAGCTTAGTGGTGGGTGGACCCATGTTGACCTAGTTATCATAGCCTCCAGCGCATTTTGGAAGGACAAGATGGGGTAGCGACGGTGCCCTATTCCTGAGTATACGCTGCTAATGGCCACAATCATGCATAGCAATTCATCAAAAGTTGAGTGAGAGTTCACTTGCGAGGCGCGTTTTAAGATCTACCCCGGAATAGAGGATTTAAGCGTTACGAAAATGTCATCAAACTTCTCAGCCAAGTCACTTTCGATTTCATCCAAATCAAGTTTTTCGAACTCGTTGACAATTTTTCTAAATGTTTATCATCGATTAGTTCCAACCTTATACGAAGATCGAAGTCATTGAACGAGATTAACGCAGAACTTAACAAAGAATTCCACTAGATTATAAATTTCTGCCGCCTTGCGCTTCAAAAATGTCACCCAGCCACGGCAATTGTTTCTGTTGCAACGAAACGGCGGAAACAGCGACTGGAAATTCAGCGGGAAGGTGAGCGCAAAGATGAATTAGCAGCCGCTTCCGTTATTTGAGCTCCAAAGTTGACATCAAATAAACAAATAATAGTATTAGAAATTTTTGGCGGCTGCGTGACCCCAACATTCTTGTTATATGGACTTTGCATTTTAGGCATTTGGATATAGGTGTTCTTGTTTTATAACGTCTCATTAACCAAATACATCACTAAGTTATATTTTATCAAAACTTATGATGGATTCAGCTGGAACCTGTGATTTTTGACTGAGGGGAAGACAGACTACTGTTATCGACATAGTATCGAAGACTACAATAGAGCAATACTTTTTGGCATTCGATTGTGGTCCCCTCTTTCTTTCGACCGTAATAGTGGGAGTACTCTGCAACTTATGTTTGAAATTTAATAAGCGACATGTGTTTGCTCGTTGGTTTGTTCAAATAAAATTTTTTCTAAAAAAAAGTCTAGCATTTGTAACCAATGTTCCCAAGCACCAATAGAAGATCCTTAACCCTGCAAAGGGATCATGGCTTGGACATGAGAATATAAGTTGAACTGGATTATTGTCAAACCATTTCACACGTATATTATTATTGTTGATCTCACATTTTACAACAAACGATCCTCTTACGACTCATATGTACAGTACCACCTGCAAAAACGAAATCAGAAGGCTTACTCATGTAAACCTTATATCAAAAAATAATTATTTGTTTATCAACGCTTTGATGTTCTTCCTGAGGAAAAAAAAACCAACATTTTTTGGCAATCTGTAGTAATGGGTGTATCTTGTACTTGTACAGCTTATCATAGTTTGATAAAATGTAAGCATATCTTATTTTTTTTCAAACTTCCCGCGTGGCATTGAATCTTTTATAGCTGTAAGCTTTAAGTCTTGTGACCATCCATTTTTAGTTTTGGTAATTTTAGAACACCCAAGTACAACAACATACCATTGTATCGTTTGATATCCTGTCCAGTACATTAAAACTCAATTCCGTGATCATGTAGCACATACAATTCAGTCTGCATAGTCATCAAGTAAATTACTCGTTTATCAAAAAACGAGCAAAGATATTCTATCTTATTCTATTTTATTCTATTATGTTATCCAGGCTTCGTCTTCTTCTCAAACACACTCTGGAGATTTAAAGGGCCTAGATCTCCAATTAAGTGTCTTGAGATCAACTTTTTCAAGTTAAAACATCCGATTCAAAGTTTTTTAATACATTTTTGTATTTGTTGTTGCATTTGAACATTCATCTATCGGTAGTAAAACTATGATAGATAAGATATTTAATATCAATGGACACAGACACCCTTCGTTGTATAATCTGTGTACTGTACACTTTGTTGTTTCAGTGTTATGTTATGAATAAAATCCTCTAGCTATTTTTATTGGAGCATAGCTCCGTTTATTTTTAAATGAAGTTCCTTTCAGTTGTAAAACTCGACTGACTCTTAGGGCTAATACAATATTCCTCTTAGGCTATGAAGTGCGCCTTCGCTGCCTGGTGAAGCCGGCAGAGAAGCGTTCAGAGAGAATGCTTTGTGCGCACATTGTCAACATAGCGGCTCCATAAGTGGGCTGTTTATGCTAGCACTGCCAATGCGTATGTAATTATGTTAGTGATTTATGCAAGTATTCTGAGTACATTGTACTCTATATATATGTACGCATACCACAGTTATCCACTGTATCAACGTATAATACTGAATTATTCAGTTCTCTTTATTTTCAATTTTTGTCTTAAATATCACGTATTAAGAGATATTTTATCATTGACTGTTCTTAGGTGACTGTCAGCCGGTTGGACTTATTGATGTTACTGACTGCTATTACGGATTCCCAATCTCCTTAAGTTTTCCACACTTCATGAACGGTGATGAGGAGCTCCAAAAAAACGTCACCGGCATATGTCCAGATCCGGATAAACACTCATCAACGTTTGTCATTCAACCGGTGAGTGCAACCGGTACAACAAATTGAAACTAACTTTTTTCAGCCCCTGTTATTTTGTTTTCATAAGTTCAATTTAAATTTAACCATGGTTTGGCTTGTTAATTATAAATTGACTATATTAACTTTCAAATTTAATTAGGATTATTCATTTCGCTAGTCCGTCCGATTCTTGAGTATGGATCACCTCTTTGGAGTCCTCAATACGCAGTTCACTCGGACATTCAATCGGTCAAATAAAACTTCTTACTGTTTGCATTGCGGCGCCTAAATTGGTATTGGATTGATTCGACCGCCTATTCATTTTCCAGTCTTCAGCCGGACTCTTCACATATTTCTCATATCCTGTTTCAATTTTGCTCCCGAGAGTTTCAAAATACGTTTTACTGGCGTTCCTTGCACTCACTGGCAAACTTTCGTAATTTTATAGGCACATACAATATTTCTTGTTTGATTTAATAACAAATGCCGGGTTGGCATTTCTACTAACTAAACATCTTATATCTGCTTTGAAATTTTGGAATCCAATGCAATGAGTTGCATGACCCCTGCCGCAATCAATTCTAACTCTTTTAACATACAATTAGATCTTAAAACGATTTATATCTAATATATATTTTTTATATTATATATTATCATATATTTATTTCCTCGAAAAGATTTCTATTGTCGAGTTCCCCGTTACTCAGCCATAGCGAATGCAAAATTTTATAATTTTTCTATAATATCGATAGATATGGGGGATGAAAATGAGGAAAAAATTAAAAATTCTTTAAAGGTGATAATTGGCAGGACAAACAATAAAACGAAGGAAAATCTAAACCTTTTTTGAAAGTGGGTAGCTTTGTGCGGTTTTAGGACTTTAGATTGGGTGGGGCAAAAACAAAAAATATGGCAGCAATAATATATCTACACCCACAACTCCCCAACCACACACACTATTGTAAACTATCACACACACACATTAACGTCTAAGTACGAAATGTAATCAAAGATCGAGAGCCCTTTGATTATGCTTAGCTGTCATTTACGCACAGAAAAGTGCAAAAGTCGAAAGTCCTAAGTCTAGACTCTGGGGCGAGCCAACGTCCACGTCCCCTAAACATTCGATCACTTGGTGAGCCAACTGAAATAACAAAAACTTCCGCCCACACAATCGTCTCAGGATTCTCAAATTACTCCTATTTTGCGGGAGCTCCTCTCTTAACGGGAGAATAGACACCTCTCTTTTCGGGAGAATAGACGTTGATAACTTTATTCTCTTAAGCTTCGCTCTTAAGCTATCCCAATCTGCCTATATAAACCCAAACATGTCCCCATACAGTAGTTCAGTTTTGAGTACGTTATCAATCGCGATAACACGGCTAGGCCCACTTCAACTTCGAAGTCCATTATCCAACCTAGTGATAATCCAAAGGCTCTAGATCTTCCCTTATTGGAAATAATAAAAACGTTTAATAATACATAAAAAACCTAACTCTGTCCTTTCTTTTATTAAACTCTCGGTCTGAAGACTGCTCGCAGTCGGTAGGATAAATTAAAAAAAAAAATTGTGCGAATGTTTACAAATATTAATCTAGTGACAAAAGATCCTCGTACGACCAAGCGTATCTTTTAAGATTGAACCACGCGAATCGGCGCTAAAGTGAACATAAAATCGTAATACAATTAACTCTTTATCCGCAAAAGAACTACGTATAATCGGTGGTTGATACACAATAGTCAAACCTAATGCATAGTGTAAAAACAAAAATAAAAATAAAATCATCAACCATGGCAACCGAGCAAGTCAAACTGTTATCGGAATCCCATCCGAATCAAGCCTTAAACCAAATTAGGCAAATACCAACATTCAGTGGTAATACCCAAGAACTCAGTGCCTTTATCCGAAGGTTCGAGTTCATACTTCAGCTCTATCCATCAACCGACACCAGGAAAAGGCATGTATTCTTCAGCGTAATTGAGATGCAACTTGCAGGAGATGCTCAACGAGTATCCCAGTTATCCGGAGCAACAACCTGGCCAACCCTAATGAATGAGCTTATCAGCGAATATAAAACCCAAACACCATGTGAAGAACTACTCCGTCGTCTTTACAACCCACCCTTCAGTATCCAGTATCCGTAAGTTCGACGAAGAGTTACAAATAAAATCATTCCCGATATCGAATAAACTTATGCTAGAAAATGATATCAATAATACCGTATTATACACAAATGCGTTAAATAATACAATCATGCCCGATAGCTTTTTTATGACTCTTGCTAGTTTTTATATTACGACAGTATCTAAACTCAAACAAATAGCACAACAAGAAAGTGTATACGAAATAACTTTCAATGACAGAACAAGACCCCAAAATAATTCCAATCCTAACAAACCTCTAAGAATAAGGGAAACTATCAAAATTTCGTGAACATTGCTATGCATAATACAAATAAATCAAACTCAAGTACTACTCCGAGACCCTGCGAACCAAATCCAAGGTTGCCTTCATTCTCTGTAGCTTGTACCTCTTTGTGAAAGGAACAATAACAGTTTTGCTGGGATTAAGTCTCAGGCCTACTTCCTTGCACCATTCGCTGGTCATATTGAGGCCCAGTTGAATGATATTGCAGAGTGTTTCCTCATATTTACATCTGGCTATAATGACAATATCGTCAGCATAGCCATGGCAAAGTATACCTCTGCGGGTCAGTCTGTCCAGCAACTCGTCAACCATCAAGCTCCACAAGAGAGGCGAGAGGACACCCCCTTGGGGGCAACCCCTTGTGGTAGATACTGTGGATGACTGTCCTCCTATAGTGGCCATGGCTCGCCTAGATGCCAGTAGTAATTTAATCCATCTGCTGGTTGTTGCATCTAGTCCTCTTCTTGCCATGGATGCGTTGACAGCCTCATTAGAGGTATTGTCGAATGCACCCTGTATGTCTAAGAAGGCACATAACGCCACTTCCTTATGAGTAAGTGAATCCTCAATAAGGCTTTTCAGGTGATATAGGGCAGTATCAGTTGATCTGCCCGCCCTGTAGGCATGCTGCGTCCGTTGGAGCGGATGCTCTACAAGCAAAATGCTTCTAATGCTGACATCCACTAGCTTTTCCAACGTTTTTAGCAAAAACGATGTCAAGCTGATGCGTCTGAACGACTTCGGTTCAGTGATGTCTTTCTTTCCAGCTTTTGGAATGAAGACCACTTTTGCTATACTCCAGGCAGTAGGTATGTGTCCTAAAGCTAGGCTGCTGATCAGCATTTTCCTGATCGGCACTGCGAGCTCGGCTCGGCCAAGGGAGCAGTTTTCTCTGAACTCGTTTTTCAGACACGAGTTAATGTCTTCTACGGCGGGCTCCAGTTCTACAGTGGTACGGAGTTTCCCGGTTACCCCAGGAACTCGATCTCACAGTAAGGAGGCATTGAACCCTTCCCAGTTCGTATTCCTGGGATTGCGCCTACTCTCGCTACATTCTAGATTTAGACCTATGTTAAAACGAATAATTTTGTGATTTGACATGGACTCCTCAGGACATACGTGCCAGTCGCTTATATGCAAAGCCACTGATCTGCTGGAAAGTGTAATGTCCAGAACATCACATCTTACCCTAGTAACAAATTTCGGAACATTTCCGACAGATTATTATTTAAGATAAATTCTAATAGTGACTCACCTCTTTGATTCATGTCGCTGCTGACCCATATCCCGTGATGTGCATTTGCATCACATCAAATGATGATGGGTAAGTGCATCTTCTTACAGTGTTCAACCAGTGCAGTGATTTCGGGCGGTGGGAACGGCTCGTCACCGGCAAAGAATGCCGATGACAACACAGTCTTCTTGGCTGCTCCCACATCTTTTACCACGATCGGTACACAGTCCCACGTGAGAAATTCTGTAAGTATATAATAATTAATACTTCTGCATACCGCTTCGAAGCAGAGTTGGGCCTTTCCTCTAGCGGCTGCGGTACCTTGGCCCGAGACAAAGCTTCCGCAGGTGACTTGCCCTGCTGGAGATAACGAAGATACCACATCGTTCTAGCCCCGCTCAGCCTCTTACGGTTAGGGTCGTCCCGGTCATAAGTTGCGGTAATGGGTTTTTAGCCCGTCCGGCTTGGCCAGCTTGGACCACAGTCGCTGTGGCTGCCCGATTGTTTCCCGGCCCCACAGCCTGGCAGACTCTCGGCACGTGTCGAATGACACCTTAGTCCGGCCCAGAGATGTGCAAATTTTAAGAGTTTCCAGCTCCAGCCCAACTACGATTAGCCAGCAATCTTAGCAAAGACATGACCTAACTATGAGTCTGTTTCCAGCCGCCCTCGCGTGGAGAGTGTAGTTGCACTTCCAGTAGTGTGTCACGATTACGGCGCGTACCACCAGGTGGTTGATCCCCTTGTGATACCTACTGGCATGGCGGCCACTGTCTTTCTTAAGAAGATCCCCTCTCTGGTCTACTCCCATAATCGGCTCTATTGGCCAAGTCTTCCCACGTAGGAGAAATAATCCACTATTTTCCTTATTTTGGCAGTCAATGTCCTCCTGTGCCTATTACTTCAGTTTAACTTCCGTGTGAACTATTCACTTATTTTCACTATGACACTCTTCAGTCTGACTCAACAAGGTAGTTAGTAGTATAGCCGAGTCGATCTAGTCATGTCCGTCTGTCCGTCCTTCCGCATGATCGTCGAGCTCTCAGGAACTATAGAAGCTAGAAAGTTGAAAGCATACAGTTGCCAGAGACATTGACAATTTTGTTGATTAGTGTTGTCACGCCCACACCAACGCTTATGAACCAACCAAAATGGCCACGCTCACACTTTTGCAAAATTTGCTGTTATTTATTTTTTATGTTTCTCTTAGTAATGTAAATTTCTATCAATCTGGCAAACAACTATTTGAATAAGATGCCTCTGCTGCCCCTTAGGAATTCTGTTGAAAGCCACGCTTCCAACTGGCGGGAGTATGTTGGGTCGTGCAACTAATATTGGTATTTTTATATTTGATGCCAACTTTGGAGACACAAATTATCGGCACCTCAGCTGTGCCATTATATTTCCTTGTCTAAGCCCCCGTGAGCTCTTTCTCTTGTACTCTCTCAATAAATAGTGCGAATCTTCCAAAGCTGTTTTAAAGCTTTAACACATCAATTAATTCGCTATTGTTGCTGAGTGCGATGTCGAACTACAATTTCTGTCTGCAATATTCAGACAAATTAAAGTCAGTGAACATTAAAAAAGCTCCGCTGCAATACTTATGTGCGAGTACATAGCCAAATAACGGAAGCTGCCGCTAATTCTTCTTTTGCGCTCATCTTCCCGCTTGAACTGAATTTCGAGTCGCTGTTTCCGCCGTTTCGTTGTTGTTGCTGTTGCCATGGCTGCTACAAATTCTGGAAACGTTACCGCTGATGCGAACAGGGTGCCATTTTTGAAGTTCAAGGCGGCTGCAATTTATAATCGAGTGGAACGATTAGCAGACTCCCTACTAAGCTCTGTGATAATGTCATTTGATGAGTCCGTTCTTCATGGAGGTTGGAGCTGATTGATGAGCTTCAGCAAACGTTTAGGAAAATTCTCAAAGAGCTCGAAAACCTGGATTCTGAGGAAATTGAAAGTAATTTGAGTGACTCTTCAATCCCCGGTTCGGGGGAGATTTCAAAGCGTGTCTCCCAACTGAACTTCCACTCAACTTTTTCTACTTTCTCCGTGTGATTCTGGCCATCAGAAGCGTTCACTCCGACATAAGGCACCGCCCCTGCCTCCTCTTTAGCTTCCAAAATTCGCTGGAGGCTACGACGACAATGCATAGCCATCCTGACCTCACAAACATTGAACTTTTGCAGCATCTACGATCAGGTCTGTGGGACAATGCGCTGGAAACCATTCGCTCACTGGATATATTGGCTGGCAACCATGCTATAGCATTAGATTTGTTACAAAACAGATTTGCTGATCGTCGTTTAGTATTCCAGGCACACATTACTGAGATTCGGGGGCTAAGGGCTTTCGTATAAATTTTTTTTTTTGTGCACAACTATATTCGTTGGAAAAAGAAGGTTCCAGAAACTCCTCTGGATCAGCGATGGCAAAGCTGTTATACGTGACAGCTGTCAGAGCCATTGATATTCTTATCAGTAGGTCCCTATCGATATCTTCTTGATATGGTCACACTGGTCCATGGTCGATCTGATAAAGGCATTTCCATAAGTAAAACAAAAATAATCCTAGACAAAAATCGGTCCGATTAAAGTGGCCGATTCTTTTAATCTTTAACTTATTAACTTAAGTAACTATAAATAGGTGCTCTATAAGAATGTGATAATATATTTGGTTCCCGTCTTTCTTTTCAAGGGTTCGATAACAAGGGTGCACTTGATTGGCCAATAAAAATTATGGCAGTACTAAATCAGCATTAATAATCAAATTTAATCACTTCTTTTCAAGGCTTGTGGTATTTAACAATACTCTTTGGTGGCTTCAAATAGTTCTTAGCATTGACAGTTAGTACTGACAAACACTGCACAGCCGAGAGGCCAGATCTAATTAAAAAACTGATTTTTGCTTGAAAGGCTTGAGATAAAGTGGCTTCTATTCTACTATGGTTACAAACCCTATTCAATATGAGCGAGTAAATGTAACGCGTATTTGCATTATGTTATTGGCCAAAAGGTTAGGTCATTGCTTATGAGGACAGTGAAGGATTCGGGCCTTCTGCATCACAAGACAAAATTTTAATTTAAGCTTGTAAATAAAAGTGGCGATACTCTTCGTGTCGGTTAAGGCCGAAATTGTTTTGTTCGGAGGCAGTCCCTCTCTGTAGTTTGTTAGACGACCGCCCTTATGTGCACGATGGCTTATAAATTATTATTTGGGTGAGTTTATGGAGTTGACCCATTACAAAACCTTATACGTCGGTTGCCTTCTGTTGAGCCTCCTTGGTGGGCGAGGTCTGTTTAGAGCGCTAGCCGTCAAAATTATAAACGACGTGGAACTCCTACATATGCCCCGGTAAAAACTTCTGTGTTGATTATGTACATGTGAGCACTATGAAAGTTTATTTGTGACTGAACCTCTTCTTGTCTTCTTACACTTCTATTTATACTACTGTATAGACATAAAGACTTTAATATATGTATGTATAAGATGCGTGCATTGCAGTTCATACCAGAGTTGCAATTTAACGACATATAGGAATTAATTCCCGCCTATAGCGTAAACGCGAGACAAAAAATAAGCCTTTGAACAATACGGGAACAAACTTACCTTTCCATCTATTAGAGATATGTCTCATTGTATATTTACATGAAATTGTCTGCTGCCTGGCTTTTCAATAACAACTTTTGAGATAAATCAGTAAAAGAATACTAAAGGCGCTTATAAAATATGTGTATTTTTTATTTTTTTTAGGAATCCGGCCTGCCGTTGTCACTCTCTGTAAAAGTACAAATTAACATGCACTTTAAGGACCTGAGCAATTTTCCAGTAGTATCTGTATTTAATCATCTAACAGTGCCAATGTTGTGGTTTGAAATCGTAAGTACCTACACTTCCACTACGATGTCATCATTGTGAATTGTTTATTTCAGATGATGTCAAAGCTGCCCGACAGCTTGGACTCGCGGTTCAACTTTTACCTGAACATTTTGCCGTTAGTTAATCCCTTAGGCTTTTGGAGTGGCATCCTGTTGGGAATAAGTCTTTTGGGGTATGCAATAACCAAGGCCACGCTTCACATGTCTACCTTTTCCCGACGAGCTGCTAATATAACAGATGTTAAATATGTACGAGCAAATTTAATTCAAAACATCGCAGGAGAAACAGCAAATCATGCTTACAGTGCGTGCGATATTAAGTTACTAGATGATATTTCGGTTGTAAGGCATCCTGTTAATAAGCAAACAGTCAAGGACTCGGCACTTAGTTCAAAAACAACATACGCCCTGGATATGGAACCTGCTTTATTAGATACGAGCGATAGCAGCGACGAGGGGCGAGACTGTGATATTGTTTCCATATCCCGTACTTCAACAAGCACCCGCTATTGCGCAGATGAAAAAAAATGCTGCCTCGGCGACGATATACGAGTCGAGTGTTTCACCGAGAGCCGAGCTCCGCAAACGATTTTGAAAAGGGAAGAACAGCTGCATTAAGGCAACAGGTGGGTGTAGCTTAGAAATTACCACAATATGGCATGTTGAGAATTAAATTAACAATGCAGTCATGTTATTGTGTCCCTCTGTCCGTACGAAATTCCAGGACCAGGGAATTATAAAAGCTAATACACTTCGCGAGTTTGTTTCAGAACTTTTCAACAACACAGTTTTTTTGTTGTTGTTTAGTTTTTAGTTTATGATTTCTCTTGCCAATTTCTATCGATATGGCAAAATAGCCACGTCCACAAGCCGTCCAAAACTGTCACGCTCACACTATTAAAAAAAATGTTCGATCTGTCACTCTCTTAATTGTTTATAAATGTTTCGTTTTTAAATTTTTTTTTGCAATTTCAAATCAACAAAGTTATAATTTTTCCATGCACTAGCTGATTAAATGGAAATGTTGATTTAGGAATCAACTTTAATGTTTAAAAATGTAATTTTACCCAACGGGACACGGACGGTAATATTATTATAATATATTACAAGCACTTATTTTTATAATTACGTAACAATAAACCAAACCATTTAATTGGCTCATATATCTGTAGTAGAGCATAAACCTTTTAAGTAAAGTTTGAATTAAATTTTGTACATTATAAATAAGTTCACCATTAAGTCTCACTCCATCCAGAACAGTCCAAAATCAGGGAAAAGGAGAAAAACGATTCATCGAATTTAAAAATCAAACTTAATCCCATTCTTTCACTTAAAGCTAATTTAATAATTTAAAGAGCTGTCTATGCTAGCTATGCACGAGCATACGGACAATTGCTGCGTTGCTGGGTTTCAAACATTCGGTCATTGCCTTGTCCGGTTAACATATCCAAAATCTCATCAAACAAGGTCAGCGGTTCATTAGTTAATGTTCAAAGAAGCAATTGTTGACAAGTATTTGCTATACAACATTGCATTTAGATCATTGCACTGTAGACTATTTTTAGATTACATCTTGGTCATTCCAGGCAACCGCCGAAATAAAGTTTGTAAATAGGAAATAAGAGGAAAAATTGGAGAAATAGGAAGTAAATAGGTTACAGAAGGTATTGACGTAGATTTTTTTTGGAATTGAATATCAAAGATATAGTGATTATATAGGAACATATTCAGGATCTGAAATTCTCTTATGTGTATATCAACTGGAATACCCCACTGGAGAAACCTCTTATAAAATTAGTTTCTGAGATTTTTAAACTTATAAACCCTTTTTGTGTATCAGGGCATCTTGTAAGAACGTCGCACCTTGGTTGAAGTACAGATTGATATAGATATTGGAGAATATAATGACAAAAAAAGGTGGTTTGTGGGAGTGTCATATCAAATCGATAGAAAATTAAAGGACTAATAAAAATATGAAAAATGATACAAATATTTTTTAAAAGTGAGGGCGTAACAGGATTGTGGTCGTTATAGTGGGTGTGTCAACCAACATGCGCTACGTCTATGGTGGTCTTGTTCACAGTTCCTATCTCAACAAGAGAATAGATAAATTCAGGAAAGAAGCTGAAGAAAGTCAGTGTAACGAGTAGCGGTCTCACCCACACTTTGGAACAATCTTACATTTTTTTTTCATTTTATTCCCCAATATCTATCGATATCCCAGAAAAATGAAGAAAATGCGCGTTCGCATTCACACTAGCTGAGTAAAAGGTAACTGATAGTCGGGGAACTCGACTATAGCATTACCTCTTGTTTTCTTTAAGCTTGAAGCTATCTATCTATCTGTAATTAAATATGCCTTTTGCTTATCTTCATAAATTTTCTAGATGCATTGTAAAAATACACATTTTGAAAAAGTGTGGGCGTGGCAGTTTTGTGCGGTTTGTGGGTTCTTGCTTTGTCTTAAGAATCCGTATGCTGAATCTCAACCTTCTAGTTTTGATAGTTCCTGAGATCTCGACGTTCATACTGACAGACGGACATGGCCAGATCGACTCGGCTATTGGTCCTGATCAAGAATATACCCTTTTACTCTACGAGTAAGGGGTATAAAAACAAGAAAGAATACTCTAGTCGAGTTTCCCAACTATCAGACAGATACCCGTTACTCATCCGTGAGATTGCGACATTTAATTATTTTTCTCCGTCATATCGATAGATATTGGCGAATATAATAATAAAAATGGGCGGTTGGTGGGATTTGGAGTGGGCGTGGCAAAAAGTTATTGGCATATCGATAGAAACTTACAAAACTAATACAACAATAAAATAGTATCAATACATGTGGGCGTGGCAGTTTTGCGAGCGTTCGAGTGTGCGTGGCAGCATGGGTCAACAATTTTACCCTGCGCCTACGTCTCTATGTCTTCTTTATTCTTAATCTTCTAGCTTTTATAGTTCATGAGATTGAGACGTTCATACGGACATGGCCATACCAATCAAGAATATAAACAGTTATTTTTTTAGCCGTAATCGCTACCTTCTACCTGTTACACACTTTTCAACGAGTAAGAATATAAAGATAATTTATTATTCTTAGAGAAAATTCGAATCCCAAGATTGATTAATTCAAAAAGGTCTTCAGTAATACAGATACACCGATACACGGTAGTCTATGCCAAAGTAGGACAATATGTTAATATCTAGCTATTATAGAGCAGAGTTTAGTCAATCCTATTACAAATAAAAGGACAAGTCCCTAAGCAGCTCATTTGCTTAGTGAAGTAATTGACAATTACTCTGAATTAACAGAGGTCGAAATAAGATCAAATGTATTAGAAGAAGGACAGATTACATTTGGAAATTAACAAACACAGAATGAAATCACGTGAAGACAGATCATAATCCAATGTTGATTTAGCATCTCGTGTAACGAAATAAATTGATGGAAGGGAACATGCACTGGCGGGTGCACGCTTTAGAATCCAGCTCTAGCTCGCCGGCGTTGGGGGTGGTGGTGGTCTGTCTTGTACAGATACCTTTTTGCTACAGACATTAATAAATAAGATCGAGAATTGAGCGTGCTTGCGACAAAAGAATATAATAAAAGAAGCAAATAAATATATTCGGAAGGGGACAGTTCTAGAACAGGAGGAAAAGCTTGAGAATTCGTCGCCTGCGAAACACTGGTGGAATTGTGTCCTACCCTACCTATAATCATATTCCTCAAGATCATGACTCTAGTGGCCCTTTGTGTGCCCTATGTCCGGAGAAACATCAGCCGAGTTCAGTATGTAAATTTGTAGATATTCATTTCTATTTTCATATTGGTGACTTATAATCAATAACAATGTGCAAAAGAAGAATAATAAGTACATATTAAATTGAACTAAATTTGATGCGTCCAGTAAAGGGTGTTTTTTTTTTTTTGTTAAAGAAAATAGTTATAATTAAATATAATTAAATATATTAATTTTCCCTTATTTCAGTTTTTTCAGTGTTGATCTTCTTCATGATATCTTTTTTCATCAATGACTTTTTTCAATTTAGTTTCTTGAATCAGTAAAATAAAAAAAATTATGCGAATGGCTTGGGGGTTTATTCGGTTAAGCTTTAATTAATATTTAACAGTTAACTTCAGAAATATTATTAGAGTTCAACAAATGGTTTCCAGTGTATTTATTAGTCGCGTTATTTTGGGTAAAATTTGTTCAATTTATATTGAAAGCAAAGAAAGCAAATCAAAAATATTTCACAAAAAAAATTAAAAAATTGATTGACTTTTGCCTAGTTAGCTTTCATGATTTTTCCCGGTGTAAACTTTAAAATTGTCTTATTTTTTGTATTATTTTTTGTTCTTTTTTTTAGTTGTCTTTGTAACATGTTGTTTTTAATTTCTTTCTGTGTGTTTTTGTGTATTATTTCCAATAGAAATATTAATGCAGATAAAACTCACTCAATTTTAATCCTCGGCGAAAGATCGATCTCGCGGCGCAGAAGAGCTGCAATAATAGCGTGGCGTTTTCCACGCACACTTTCAAAATATACGAACACAAACTTTCACTCAATTTTTCGAACCAAAACGAACTTAAATAAACTTTTCTTTGCCAAATTTAACCCGAAAATTTAAACGCGTACTCTCTGAAACTGGGAATTCTCCCAGTGCTTTCATATCTCCTAACCCTGCATTGTTCTCGTCCGCGAGCTTTACTTTACCTAGGGCTCCCTTTTTTTAATCAATACATGTTCCAGCAATTAAATTAAATAAAAATCGCAGTTTTTCTGTTTACGCGCGGCTGCAGTTCCAGCTGTGTTTGGAATGGTGTGCGTCACGAGAGGAGAATAAAAACCATTTAAGCTCGGATACGAAATTTTCACGACTTCACTCCTCGACGGTTTGATTAGAAAATAAATTAAACGGAAACTGAAGCCTGGCTCTAGGCCATCAGCAGAAATCATGATCCTCTGAAAATCACCTCATTTGCGATAACCGAATTATCCAAAATTTTCCTGGTGCAGTAAAGGATTGATATTAAGAAACAAAAAGATAAAGTAGAAGGTCAAATAGTTACATTAGAGGATAAGAATTGTCATACAGCAAGAAAGGAGAGGTAGAAATCAGATCAGTTCGTCTGACGATATCCAAGAGTGAGTGAAGAGAAACTGCGGTGCGTAAAATTTAGAACAGATGTAAGGTCAAACGTGTAATGCCTTGCAAAACTATTATTTTCCTATAGAATAAAACCATCTTCATTTGTCTAAGCCAATAAGCGTTTAAGGCATTCCCTGGATATTGTCGGCGGCTCGACAAAGGGAATGATGATAAGGTCCGGGTGCCTAAAGTAAAGATAAAGGAAGGATTTTAAACAAGACCCATTGCTGAACTTTTTCTTTGGAAATAAAAAAATCTGTTGAAAAGAATAAGGCCGACCATGAGCCCAAAAGATGAACTAGAGCTACTTCCAGATTAGAACCATGGAAATGTTGTTTTTATGGAGCTGTCCATTTGTCGTTTCCCAATATATGTGCGGACTAATAACGGAATATTGTCTTCCGTTATATCAGTACGATATTCGAACAATACTGTATCATGAATGGCATTCAATTAATAAGGATTCCTCCATATCGACCCCGTTTTCACCGGGGCAATGTGGTTGGACGGCATCTGGTGCAAATGCTTTTGCTGAGGATGCTATTGGTGATGTGGGTGCTTATGCGGGGAAGGCGCATTCTGCAAGGGCATCGTTGCATTGCCTGACCCGGCATCGACGCCGATTATTAAATCTGTTTTGTAACAAATCCAAAGCTATAGCATATTTATCCTTCGAAACTTTCAGTGAGCGATTGGTGTCCAACGCAGTGTCCCTCAGTCATGATCGTAGATGCTGTAACCTCTCTAACGGCCACAAACCTACCAAATTTGCCACACACCTGAGTATTTATATAGTTCTCAAAAATTATGAGACTACAAACTTTACAAATTTTTTTAATGTTCAGTATTTAATAATCTTAAGAACTGTCTTCGCTACGGCGCTGTCAGGATCGGTCGCAAACCCGCGCTGGACTTCTAGTTGTTGTTAGGATGTAAAGTAAATTTGCTAATGTACTTATGTTTTTGACGAGTTATCTCTTCTCTGACGGATCCCAGGTCAGAAAAGCAATTCATATTTCTAATGTTATTCGATTGACGTGTTCTGATGCGCTGAAATAGGGTTACGCAGGGGGTTATCTGGGTCATCAGACATTTTTCCATCCTCTGGAAATTACCCTAGTTTTATCGCTTTATCGCTTCGGGCCAATCCACCTGCCGGTTCCCACATAGCTCCCTTGTTGACCAGCTTGAGCTTCAACCCAGGTCCAGACGATGCGTTGGTTTGTGTGGAAATTTCTTCCATAAGGTGTTGTCATGGAATCTCTGTGGTTGGCATCTGAAAGTTTTTTAAGTGTCTAGCATTCGTAAGTGTCAAGCATTCGTTACGAGAGTTGGGGGTAACACCTGACACTTTAACAATGCTGCCTTCACGCTCTAATACTTCATATGTTGTGGTATCAAAGATTGGTGTTATCCTTTTAAGGAATACCATATCTTTGCCTTCTCTCTTTTTATGAGTATCTAATTTCCCCTTATGTTTCCGTATACAGTCGTTGTCTTTTTTTCCCGAATCATGAACTTCATACAATATATCTAACACATAAGTGATTTTTTCTCCAATCATTCGGTTGAACATTATTTTGGAAGGGGAGGTCCCTGTCGTGATATGTGGAGTTGTGCAATAACATACACCTTGATTGCTTGTAACAAATTGGATTTGTTCCAATGGACACTTTTTAGTCTCTACTAACGATCAATTCATATTTTCAACCTCAACATTCGCCTGAGGTCAATATGGAGAAGTCCTTATTAATTGAATGCCATTCGTGTTACAGTATTGTTCGAATATCGTACTGATATATTGTCTTCCGTTATCAGTCCGCACTTACGTTGGGAAACGACAAAATATTTTTTCATGGCCCCAATTGATTCCGATGATATTGACCGTACAAATTGTAACTCCATATATCAGGAAAAATAGTCGATAAACAAAGTACGCAATTTCCATTTGGAATAGATTACTAGATATGGAATTCCAATGGCTTTTTGGATAAGGTATTCTTTGCATGCTTGATCTCAACATTCTAGATATTATAGTTCCTGAGATCTCGACCATCATTCGGATAGATGGACGGATAGACTGACAGGTCCAACTCTACTCGGCTATTTATACTGGTCAAAGCAGGATTTGAAGTGTTGTTGTCTATCTTTTCTTGAAAAGTTGATCGATTTTGTAAGGCTATGTGCATCAACGAGTTCACTCTGCTGTGTCTTCTAATCTACAACTAACGCTCTCGCCTCGAGATGGTTCATTTCCTTTTCTTTTCCCTGGTTTTTGTCGCCAACAATTAGCCACCCGATAAATAACCAAACTTAATGTAAACTCCAGTCAGCATATTTGAATTTCACAATGCAGTGAAAATTTTTCAGTAAAAAGCTTTTATGCTAAACATATCTAAAAGTTCAAGAAAATCCTAAAGAAAAGATTCTGGCCAAGGTTGAGTGGATTAGGATTAAGATTTAGAAGATCAGCCTGAATCGGAACGAAATCGTGAACAGCTTCGAATCAACGATAAGCTATTAATAAAGTAATAGTACTATCTTGTAATAGTATAAGTGAAAAAGTCTATCATCGAATAAATAATAATAAAATAAAAATAATTTCGCCACGACACCTACTTTTTATGACGAATCTAGTATTCCCTTTAACTGTACTAGTATAATTACTCGTAGAGTAAAGGGGTTTACTAGATTCGACGGCCTTCTTGGGCAAAACACTGATCTCGGAAGGATAGTTTCTGGAATTAAAAGATTTAAATCTCTATTTGGAAGTCGAAGAAGATGAAAATAGTTATAACGAGTCTAAAACCAGTGCAAATAAATATATAGACACTAAAAAAAAGGATTATGGTTGTTGAGATGGACCAACAAGAAGTGGTAACGCCAGGTCATCATTGGAAGACCGACCTTAGAAATAGTCGATGGAAGGTGAACGAATCAGAAATTTGGATAGTCGGAGACTTATCCAAAAAATATGAAAAGATTTCTGTGTGATATGGGCAAATAGCTTTATTAAAGGATGAGAATTGTCCTCCAGCAAGACGATATTTAATAAAGATGGAAAAAGTCCATAAAATGAATAAAATGTTGAAAAAAAATTTGGCCAAAAACCGAACAAAGCAACATCATCCATGATCGAAATTATCGTGGCAATGTTGTCGTTTGTATTGAAATGTCAATTTCTAGGGCATTACCAAAAAATATGGTACCAAGATATTTCATAGGCAGGTTAATAAGACATCAGCAATATATTTAGATCTTTTAGATGTGGAGATTATTAGCACTTATTGGAATTTGGTAATATATTATAAAATAAAATATTATAAAATTATCTTAATATGATAACAAAATGCGCTTATAATGGGGACGAATAAGGTTTGCGAAAGGCTGAAGACCAATTTAGAAATTAAACCGACTAGCTAATTATTTTAAATGGATTATTTAGTGAGCCCAGTGCTCCTCCTGCCCGCCCCTTATTATGCTGACCGTTGTACACCGCTCATGCTAGATCGGAATGCGTTACTAGGCCGGCCCAATATTGTGTTTCGGGTTACATTTCGGTGTACCCCTCCGACTTGCGCGTGTTAACTTAGATATATGTATTGGAACTTGAAGAAAACTGTAATAATTCGGTAGTTTAGTCTTCTTTTCAATACACTTTATTTCACAGTTAGTTATATTATTTATTACTAGTTCACAATGGTATTCTAATACGTGTGTTCACATTCAACTCCCTTAATCGACTGCCTCTCTCCCTCCAGCCCGATCGCTCGTCTCTCTGCTTATGTTAGATTAATCGGGAGGGCGTGAGTTGCGCTCATCTTCCTCTCGCACCGGTTCCCACAAAAACCATAAATTGTTTGTGATGCAGTCAAGATCCAAATGTAAGCGTGATCCGTTGGAATTCATGGGTTCATTGTATCGTATTTTATTTGGTATAATAAATAAAAATATCAGAGATGAATTAGAAGAAAATATGAAGATTATTTTGATAGCCAGAACAACCTTGATAAACTAATTCCAAAACAAATATCAGTGATTCAACTACTAATTTATTAAAGTGACCAATCGAAGACGTTAACGCAGATTTGAGGATTATGCAAATATGAATTGAAAGTGGGACAGAAGTTCTTAAAGAAAATTATTATGTCTATAAGGAATTATTATAACTTGGTAGGTTATACAAATACAAATATTCTTAGGCC
This sequence comes from Drosophila sechellia, assembly GCF_004382195.2. Taxonomy (NCBI): domain Eukaryota; kingdom Metazoa; phylum Arthropoda; class Insecta; order Diptera; family Drosophilidae; genus Drosophila; species Drosophila sechellia. Next base: position 23,437,183 of record NC_045949.1, on the reverse strand, counting down.
AAATCAGCTTAAAATGGAAATTGGATAAATTCAGCAAGGACTTTCTGAAAATTTAGGAATTCCAGGAAAACGGAACTTAAGGAGGTGTATAAATATATGAGAGCATCAATACAAATTGAAAAATTTGGATTTCCATCATATTTTCGGACATGCTGGTTAATAATCATGGTAATATTAATAACACTTTTCATACGGAAATGTGCTGTTAGACAAAAAATGAAAGCAATAACCATTGCACGTCCGTTGCCAGTACAAAAATTAAAATATGCCCCTAGCCCTGCAGGCAATTTGGTAGAACGTTCTAATGTTAGAGATAAGATTAGAATATGCGAATTTCATGTTAGCCACCTAGGCTAGGAATAAAAAAAAAATTTTAGTTTAAAATATCATCGCAACAAATGTAGATGTTTGCTTTATGTGAGGCCTCTTTACAAACACAATTGTCACATTAAATAAGGTTCAAATTGAAGTAATATTCCTTCAATTTTATGACGATCCTTCAGAAGGCAATATTCTTTTCAAAATAAATTTCAATTGTCAATAAATAAGAAAGACATTAGTAGGGGTAGTTTTACCAAAATAAGATTGAACTTTGTAAAAGCTCGGCTTTTTGATAGTATTGTACTAAAATCAAGGGCTGACGCTATCCGCCATCAGGCGGGGGTTCGAAACCAGGACGAGCAAGGTAGCGGCAGCACATCACTGACCGGATATGCAGAACAAAGTTTGCGATAACGTGTTGGAAAAATGATAACCTGGGCTATGGAGAAGAAGGTAGATTCAGAAGGCCCAAGAAACTACAACTGCGGAAAGAACCGAGTCATGGGATATAAGGCGACCTGGTGGTTATTGAGCGGATCATGCATGCACATTAAGCAAAGTAAATCAAAATGGCAGATACGATGTAAAAATAGTCGCGCTAGGAAAACTTTTTACTGTTTGACTTGCGGCGCATAAATTGGGATGCAAACTTAATATTACCTCCGTAGTAGACTACTTTTAATTAATTTACATTCTCTAGCTAACCGTTAATTGATGCTTGGAAAAGTCTTTATTTGTAAGCTTATTTGTGGGGAAGTTGATGGTCCCGACTTGTTTTGTCGGCTAAACTTCTCTGTTCCAAATAGATTTACTAGAAACTACATACCCCTAATATTGAATCGTTGTTGATTTGTTGATATTTAGCTCATTTAGCTATACTACAGAATATTATGTTCTACTATAATAGACTGTAATCTTGTCTCTCTGCCGTTCTTAACGCAATCAATTTTAACTTTTTAACACATAATTATATCTTAATACTATTTATATTTATTATATTTAATTTATATTATTATTATATACATATATTCATACCGCGAATCCTACTGCAAACGATAAAATCAATAAACTAGGCACTGTAACAAACAGTTTTTCTTGACTCTTCTCAGCTCAGAAAGCTTTTCTGTTCGTCTAAACAAAGGAGAAAATAGGGTTTCAGATTAGATAAGCTTTATTATCTGGTCAATGGACTCCTACAGTCCTCGACGGCTGCTGCGCAGCGTTACTGCTACATCGTCCTGCCTTCGTTTTCCCACGTCGTAGAAGGGATGTTATAGTGGCGGAGGTGTATCGTTCGTTAGTGCAAGCCAACTCTCTTACCAGAACCACCTTTACCGACCAAAGTCTCCACTGTCCCTTCTGACCACGCCAGGCCCTTGTCGTCTCTGGCTCCTGCCGGGTCAGATGAGCCCTATGGTGGCGGTCTATCGTCTATTAGGTTGAACCAAAGCTTTCCATAGAAACAAGAATATCGCGAAGAAGAACAACACTGAAAGAAATTGAAATAGGGGAAAAATTATTCAAATATTTTTGTAGAATATATTTAGTATCTAGTCATCTTAGCATCTATTTTATTATTACTTTTTTCTTGAATAATAAAAAATTTTTTTAATGTTTCTTAAACTTACATAAATCTTAATCTAACATCGTATACTGGACTCTTAAGCGTGCACCAGCCTTTCAAGGTTCCCTTGCCTACAATCAATTTATTTCGTTAAACGTTACTGGTTACACCTATTCAAAATGTGTTTTTTTTTCATCGGCAAACTCCCAGCCCACCTAAACCAGAGGTTCCTTTTTCTAGGAAGCTTTTACGATATTCCATACGGGAACTGGCCAACATTAAACAGTACTTCGTATACGTATATGTCCAAAAACCACCTCACGCCACTCGTCGAAAACATGTCTCATCCTTCACTGCAAACTGCCTCCAACGCGGTCCAGGATTGGCTGCACGCAATCGAAAAATGGACTGCCAAATGGAATGTGGCCATTAACTCCTCAAAGTCAGCCTGTGTAACTTTTTCCCTGCGACCCGGAACCTGCACAGATCTGACCTTCAATGGAAGCCCTATCACCAATGCTAGATCGCACTGCTACCTAGGAGTTCATCTAGATCGGAGACTGACCTGGGGGGCCCACATCACGTCGGTCAAATCAAAGTCACTGGCGAAGCTAAAAAAGCTCGACTGGCTCTTCCACTCCAGCAAACTTCAAATGAGCTCTAAGGCTCTTTTAATCAAAGCCATTCTCGCTCCAACGTGGAGTTATGCCATCCAGGTGTGGGGAACTGCCGCCAAATCCCAGCTTAATAGGCTCCGTGTGGTCCAGTCAAGAGCTGCACGTCACGCATCTGGGCTCCCCTGGTACGTGACGAACATAGTCATCGAAAGAGATCTGAAAGTTACCCTTCTTGGGGATCAGATTAATTTCCACAGCAGCCGTTATGCCGACAGGCTTATGGCCCACCCGAACCGACTAGCAACTATCCTAGCTGATCCCATCTCTCTCCGAAGACTGAAGAGGGTACACCCCAGCGATCTCCTTACCCGGAGGATAACATAACATATTACATTTTCTTTTGTACTTTATAATTAAGATACCACTTGGTCTCATTTATCTTTATCACACATTAGGTTAAGTTCAGAGGAATTACTGAACGATTCCTTTTGAAATCTTAATAAATAGAATTAGTTACTCCAAAAAAAAAAAAAAAATATTACTGATAAGTTCGGAATTCACCCGTGGTAGCTTGGCCTAGTACGTCGACATTGTCGGCCAAAGAAACTAAAATCGTCCCCCCAAAAATAGGCATAAAAAGCCGTAAAGACTCAAACCTCTTACACCACCTACCTCCGTAGCCTAGTACGTCGGCAGCGTCGGCTATACGTTTTCCGGTCAGTATCCCGCCTTCTCTGTAATGATACCTGATAAAGAAACGATATATCTGCACCGATAAATGCGTTACCATTGTATCAGAGATCCAGCTCTTTATAGTATAGAGTATACTAGATTCGTTGAAAAGTATGTAACAGGCAGAAGGAAACGTTTCCGACTACATAAAGTAGTCAATAGCCGATCAATAGCCGAGTCGATCTAGCCATGTTCGTCTATCCGTCTTTCCGTATGAACTTCGAGATCTCAGGAACTATAAAAGCTAGAAGGTCGAGATTCGACATACAGATTCTTTGAGACGAAGACGGTGCACAAGTTTATTGACCCATGTTGCCACGCCCGCTTTCTCTCCTTAATCTTAATTACAACGTTCGTGTCCTCCCTCTCATGTGCCATGCGAATAGCATTACTCTCATCGCTCTCTGTGAATCTGCGCTTTCGTCGCTATCTGGAGCGTATGCGCTTTTGGAGATTATGCTTCGCTTCAAGCTGCTTTGTTGGTGGAGTTTCATCAACATTCAATGCATATCTCTTCCGCTCTAACATAAAAGGGCTAAGGCTTAGCGGGTCTAAATGAATACTGTTCTGCAAACAGCTTTTGAGCAGGAACCACCTTTTCGCCGTGCGCTGCTCACAGCATTAATTACTCTTCAATCTCTTTAGTGATCGGTAAAGTAGGCCTGGACCTGCTTGTGGGAGTCGACTAGAAACTTTTGTCAAAGCTGTACGTTACATTTTTAAGACTATACTTAGAGACGATAAGAGCCCCCGGACATTCATAAAGTCCTTGTATATGGACTTAAAGCCCAGCAAACTTTTTACCATTGTCAGTTTAAGTGATATGAACATCCACGAACGATCCAAGATAACGCTGCCAAAAATGACCTTCATGCGATTACCCTAGATTACTCTTAGGACACCATATTTTTATCGGTACATGTACAATTTCCGTTTCCCAATTGGGTTGTTTTTCTTAATTCCATGTTCTCATGTTCTCTCATTTCTTTGCACAAGCACCATTAAACTTGGAATGGATGTCGGGCACCTTAGACACAAGCGGGAAACTTACTGAGCCTTTTTAAAATATCTACATTTTGGAAAATTAAATTAATTTTTCGTTGTCTGAAATGTATGTTGGATCTTGTGCTGGAAAGACAACCAAAAGTGGCCTAACCCACTAAACCAATATCTACCCTTCTCCGTTCTCGGTAGTTCTAAGTTGTCCCGACACCAAATTGCAACGTAAACATGCATGTATGAGTGCGGCAAAAAATAGTGATACATACGTGCCATTTAAGCGCGAGATTTAGCAGAGTTGTCATAAAGTTTGTTTGCAAGCTGTATTCCAAAAGTGGGTTAACTTTAATAGCAAGCAGCTTTGGAGATACAGGTCGAAAAATCTATTTACGATTTTATTTGCGAAATTAGGACTGTAAAAACTTTATAGAATTTTTAAAATGAATAGAAGCGAAATCTTGGCCTTGCGAAAGAAAGAGATCCTTTGGAAGTGGTCGGTTTGAGATAGCAGCATTTCATCGAAAAAAGTGCAAGCAGCAAAGAGATTTTTTTTTAATTTGTTTATTTGACATCTGCTGCAAAGTACGGCTTCCAGGGATCTCCTTACGCTCGCACGAGAAGAGAATGTGCTCTGGGGCTTCGCACCGTCTACTTCCGCATCATGGGCATTTACATTTCCTCGTGTGCAAAGCGCTTAAGGTCGCTGCGAACTGATCAGCTGCGTTAAATGGAACGTTATTTCGCCATGCTTCCGTTCTATCCACGGCGTGAAATTAGGAATCAGCTGCTGCATCCAGCGACCCTTTAGCCCGTTGCTCCACCTGTGCTTCCATGTCTCCAAAATGCACTGCCTTGGTTCTGCTCATATTGACCTCTTGGGGCTGAAGAAGACGGTTCTACCGTGGGTTTGGTTGAAGACCACTTTGTTTTCCTGTGCTCGTAGTTCTAGAGGCGGTATTCCTGCGATTACCAATGCCGCCTCGTTGGACACTGTTCTGAAGGCGCAGCAGATACGTAGTGCCGACAGTTTATGGGTAACATTTAGGCCCTGAGCGTAGCTTTCTGATTAAGCGCTTTTGGCCACACCGGGACGGCATATGGTCGCGCGGGTGATGTTCGTCAGCAGCCGTCTTCTCGCCTGTTTTGGGCGTTTGGTATTCAGCAATATGGTTGATAACGTCCAATTTACTCCTGCTGCTTTCGAGCTAGCGTACGCTAGGTGTTTACGGGACGAGGCCTGGTCTCCATCATGACTCCCAGGTACTTAATTGCCCGAGGAGGACACCGAGGAACTGCCTACTTCGACAGTGGCCGTCTCCACTACGATCTCGCTTTTTTCACCCAGCGGTAAGCGAAGTATCCCGTCATATATGGCGTTCCACAGAAGTGGGACAAGAACCGAGCCTTGCGGGACTCCACCGGTGACCTGGTGCCTGAAGACTCCTTCCGACGACTCGCACAGTAGGACCCGTTCCGAGAAGTAGCTGCAAATGAACCTGACTAGGTAGGCTGGAACGCCGAAGCCAATTAATGCTTTTAGGATCCCGTCCCACCTCGCTGTGTTTAAGGCGTTCCTGATGTCTAGTGTGACCATGAGGCAGTACGCATGGTCACCCGCGTCAGCGATAGCCCTCTGTAGCCGAATGCACACCAGTTTCTCCAGGAGCTTGCCAGATCCATCGATGAGGTATATCGGCCGAAACGATGAAGGCTCCTCGGGTGGCTTCCCTGGTTTTGGGAGGAGCAACAGCTTTTGTATCTTCCAGCAACTTGGGAAGACTCCTTCAGTCAGGCACTTGGATAATTCTTTCGCAAACGAGTCTGGCTGGAGGTAGAGAGCAAGCCGAAGCGCCCTGATCGGAATGTCGTCGGGTCCGGGAGTCTTGCCGTTCTTTCCTAATTTTTGCCAGCTCCAGGATCTCCTTACTGCTGACCGTGGCGTCGGCTTCGACGTTGTGCCCTGTGTCTGAGTCGGCGGGGCGTAACCCATCCATCAAAGGAATCCGCTACACTGCGGAGCATCGCTGGGTACAGTAGCTTGGGAGTCCTCGTATATGTCTTCTTGACCACCACATTGAGTCCTCGTATATGTCTTCTTGACCACCACATTGTAGGCACTTCCCCATGGGTCGCTGTCAGCAGAATCGCATAGGTCGAAGAAGCATTTCCGCTTGCTCTCCCGTATCTTGAGTGCTTTCCTGTGGGCTCTATACTCGGATTGGCGTTCGGCAAAGGACTCCGCACCTCTAGCGCGATGATAGCGACGACTGGCGGATAGGCAAACTCGTATAGCCACCAGTAGACAGGGGCACTTTTTCGGCTATGGGTCCTGCTCGTTTGCATGCTGACGTCGCACGCGACCTTCAAGTGCCTCTTTAGCGCGACTACCGTCAGCCCAGCTCCTTCTCTGCTCAGCGAGGGTACGAACTGCTCTCGGAATAACTGCGTGTCCAGAGCGTTCGGTAGGGCTCGCTAAGTAGCGCAAGCTCCACTCTGCGTTCACACACCGTCTGCACTAGCAGGTCTTGTGCTGCCGTGCAGTGATTAATGTTAAGCTGAATCAAACATATAATTGGGGTTCGACATCACTTTGCTATACGGTAAGGCAGCTGATGGGGTGATAACCAGCGCGGTTCGAGCGGTCGCTGCTGCAGTCTGGCTTGTGGATTACTTCCCGCTACAGTGGCGTGGGGCGGAGTCCTGAGTTGGCGCTGAGGTCCCGCTGCCTTCTGCGGGTCTGATCGCTGGACTTTCTGCGCGGACAGCGCCGTGTGCTTCTTTGGTTTAGGACCGTCCTTGCCCTTACTCGGTTCCTCGTAGCTGGAGAGACGTTTAGGGGTGGTCTATTGGCTAGAATCGGTGCTTGCGGTGCGTCCGAAATGCGAATTCTCCGCCTCCGGCTGCTTTGTGCGCAGCTTCAGTTGGAGCTCCTTCAATCTGGCAAATGAGTTTTTCATTGCGAAATTAACGCTTGTGGTTGACCTTCGCTAAAAGGTTGTCCAGAATGGCTTCCGTCTCCTCCATTTTTTGCTGGGGGTCTTTACCCGCTTTGCTGGTTGGGTTCTGATGGGGGGAGGACGCTTCTAATGGCCTCTTGGGGGTGCTCAACTCCTTAATGACACTTCGAAAGGTCCACGGTAGTCCTTCACAGTGTCCAGATTCTTCTCGTCTTTGCAGCTTTTCAAGCCCATAATCTACCGGGCATATGGGGAGTGGCGAAGTGCTTCATATGGTCCCTGAATTTTTCGGCATCTGTTCTGTATTCAGTCTTAGATAAATCCGTAAATATTGCAACTGCGTTCTTTGATTGTACATATATTCTGTTCCAATCCTCTTTAGGTATAAAAGCTCTTTACACTTAAGTTATTTTACAAATTTGTAGAATAAACCTGTTAATTTTTTTGTGCTATTTTACTTAAACGTTTAAAGCTTTTAAGGATCGGCAGTTTGCCATTCGTTCGGCAAAGTAAAGTTAATCGACAAAAATATACATAACTCAGCATAAGGAATTTCGAGAGTTGTTGTTGGGTGCTGTAGAAAACAGGAATCGAATTCTATAGCAAGCTGCAATTAGGCTTTTGCAAAATGCGGTCTATTTTTTTATAGATATCGCAAAAAAACCATTTTTGTCGCCTAAAAACAAAAATTTAACGTTTATAATGAACCAGCATTAACTGATGATAGTTAGACACATATATGCGATAGTCGTTCAAAATGCATAATAATAATTATTATTTTCGCGAGTGGCGACCTGGGAAGGATATTAAATAATAATTCTTTAACCGAAAGTAATAATTGACCAAACTATAATGTTATTTTTCAGGTGACATGTAACTCAGGGAGCCCAAAGTTTATCAGCTCGCTTCTCGCCATGGAGAAGTCACCATTTAGTGGTTTTGGATGTGTAACCGATCTGGAACATTAGGTTTTTGGCTAATAAAACTAAGTTATAGAATACAGCTCTCGTAGTGTTAATTCAATCGCTAATTTGATTCAATTTATTTTAATACACACGCTAATAGCTGTTTAAAAACTGTGATAGGTTTAAACAAAAAGTTGTAGTTCATAATGTTTAGAAGAATTACATTTTACCCCTGTAAATATATCACAAATGCTTTTTATTGAATAAATATCATCTAAAATATGACAGTAAGTGACAAATGATTTTGGCATGTGCTCATAACTGCGACCTAGCTCCAGAACTTCTCACAAAAATGCATGGAACGGTTAAATCATGTCTTAGTACCCGGACAAGGAAGCTGGCTGGTAAAACCACTCGGTCTTTAGAAGAGAGGACAGTGTAAATCATTTAATTTAAAGTATTTCCACATAAGAGTACGCTAATCAGATGATAAAATCTTTAATCGCTCTACTGAAAAGTAATACCAAACTGAAGTTTTCGAAAAGGAAAATATTTGAAAATCGATCCTAAGTCATTACAAAAACAATTTCAATCGAAGACGCCGTTCATATCTCAATATGTTATCAATCGAGATCCATAAATGATGAATTATTTTCAGCTAGCCAATAGTCCCCATTTGCTATGACAGCACCATAGCGATGCCAAACTATTGTTACCCATTGTGCGATATTAACTTTCTCCCCCGCTGCAGGCAATGGAAATAATTCCAGTTCAGCAGAGAGAGCAAGTTCACGAAAGGCCGTTCACGTAATACCTGTTTATGAGGACAGCGGATGGACTACGAGGAAACGTTGGCATTGATAAGAACGTGTTTTCCTGCGTAAGCTAGGCACATGTAAAATTCCTATTGGATACATAAGCATGCATCCGCCATAGCTGCCAATAGTGGCACGCTGGGTATAAGATTTATTTCAAGATTACAACAATGTCCACATGGGACCTACGATGACTTCTATTAGTAATAACACCTTCTTGTGTACGTAGATGGTCTTAAAATATGCATGCAGTATTCGGACATTTCTTGCCATTCGGACTTACAATGTTACTTATTTTAATAAACTAATGTTGCGAAAGCGACGAAAGCAGGGTATGCTTTGGGATACTGAATTGTCTCCGTGCAGTTTTAGTTGCCACAGCTCCTGACAGGTAATTTTTCAACGATGATGATCCCAACGGATCAAACAGTAAAGTTACTATGGACGAAATGATGCGCTTGGTCTGAATCTACTTTTGGTGAGAACGTGAATGTGTTCCGTACTTGGTCCCAACAGCAAATGTTTGATTCCAGCGTCATCTAAAAACTTTTTGTAGGCCATCCTGTAGAATCAATGGAAGTTCCCCGTTTAGTTGATGTAGCTCCTCCGCTATCGTATCCGCTCCGCCCAAGAAGTAATCTTCATAGAACGACGATTTGATGGCTTTTGCCCTAATTTTCAATTTGTTTATAAATTGTTCGTCTAGATATGGCAAGCTTCGTATGTATGTATGCATGTGTATGTCGCTGTACCATACATTACGGGGGTCAATGGTTGCGAAGGCCAAGCTCTCCAAGGAATGTATGAGGGAATTGGTTCGAGTAAGAATACTCGCAGTGGGAATAGGTATTAGATCTTTCGATACTTCTACAAGCAACCCTGATTAAAATGCAACCCTAGACAAGAGCAAGCTATCGATAGAAAGGGAGCGGGAGTGAAGATTGTCGAGTCGAGTGAAGTTGTTGCTCAGAGCGGTTGTTCCTAAATCTAAATAATAAATTGCGTAATAATTCTAAATAATTAAATGAGAAGTCTTGAAGAACATAAATGATTGGTTACACTTATAAGCTTTACTACTTGTTAAAAGGAAACTATATAAGCAAAGAACTACATGTATTGGAAACTGCGGTCCTCGGGTGACACGTTGAGTTGGCGTAACATCTTAACCACATTAGCAGTGATTGTTTAGAGTTGTATACGAAAACGAATGAGTAATGTGTAAATTTCTGGGTAAAAGGTATGTCCGACCTTTAAAAATCTGATCCGATTTCTGGGACGTTGTCTTGCAATATACGTAGATAGCTACTTTAAGCTTTATTGACGTGCTATTACACAAAAAGCGCCTCGACGTGATATTAGAGATTAAATGTTGTTAAATTTACGTTTGCGTTTCACCAGCGCTTGCTCCGTGGCTGCCTTGGTCCGAACTATTTGACCAGAACAGTGCTAATGACGACACAATCGGACCGAGGTTCTGTGAGACTTCAAACTGCGGTCGATTTAGGTGAAAGTCGATAAAGCAGCAAGTAATGTGCTACAGGTGCAGCATCTCTCCGTCGACGGGCAGTTAGCTACAAGATAACCCTTGCCAAGGCAATTAATGCATAGCGCTTGGGCTTTTACTTCTAGGACGAGATTAATAAATTTTGGACATCCAACGGACTTGTGGTCCAGTTCTAAACAGATTTTATAAGTTTTTGCTCTTTAATAGAAGTACAGACTGGCCTGGTTCGTTTGCGAGCGGGCACTATGACCTGGTTGGCTTATAGGGGCCTCAGCAGTTGGTATCGATGACTTGTAAGCATTTGTTCCACGAAGGCAAGATGATGTAATACAAGGAATAGAATTGCACTTCCTTTTGTTCCCCTGATCCTCAGCAACTGTTGACCATTTCACTTGGCGGCTGTTGGCATTGCGATAAGGGACAATACGTTGTCAAAGAATACGAGAGATCAGTTGGTATAGCGCTGCCAACGATCCATATCCGTCGTGTAGTTGTCTGCGGTCACCTGGAATGCTCCTCTAATACAGTTGAAATACAGCTTGAACTTCTCGATCTTAGACATTGGTGACCAATCCATTAATGGATTCAATAATGCCAATGTTGTTTGCTCCTGGCCCAAGTTGTTCTTGAACGCAGACCTTGGCGTGGATAAATAAGTCCTCCATTTCAAAACGAGCATTTCGCTGCATCTCAGGTGGATCCTTTTGCTCTATGGCTTTATAAGTAGTTAATGCAGGTCTAAAATAGGATTCCAAAATTGACGAACGATAAAATAGTTCCAATGGAGATAAATTAAAACCAGGTTTCACTGATTTGCTCATGCGCATAAGCTTTGCTGAGCCTTAAGTTGCTCCTGCGAGGACATTTTTCCATGCCCAAAATGTAGTGGAAAGTTTTCGCTCCCCAAAGCCTAGAGTGAAATCAATGTGATGAGACAGAATGAGGTTAACCACAGCCATTACAAAATATTAGCAAAAACAACACTGGCTCTGTCACGGTCGCCAAATGCTGAAACACTATATCTTCAGAAAATAAGTAGTCGGATAGTAATTGTTTTTAGCATGAATTTATAATAATAAATTTGTATCGCAGTCTGTCTAAATATGTGTTTAGACATAAGTAGGCAAACTATAAATATGTTTATGTTTATTTATGGGCTGCAATAAACATGTCACGGGACAGCATAAGTGGCAACTACAGATAAGTACGATTGCAGCGGCCTTTTTTTGGAGTGTCAAGAGATATGACCACGCGGGAGGCCTCAAACATAGATTTAAGAATAAAACTCAGCTGCATTTACCAACGCAGACTGCGGCGTCTTACAAGCGCTGCATTATATAATTAGATGATAAGAACCTATGTAAGAATGAATAAAAGGCGAAGCCCTCGCTGCAGCGAGTCAGTTAGATCAAACACCCGAATTGAACTCATTAAGTGTACGCACAAGTTTATAGTCTATAGTCTATTATTATCTATCTTCAATATAGCTTGTGCCGTCATCAGTTTATAGATCAGTGGTAATTGTATAACTTTATATTCACCCGGTAGCATTTGTTTTCGTCCTAATTTTTGCTTAACTTTTTCGAGCTCCTCCAGAATATTGTTAGGCGCAATTAGTGTTGGATGAATTCTTCCTTCACTAATGTCTGTTATCATTGAGATCGCTGTTGCTTGTGGGCTTTGTGCCTCTTCAATCCAGTTTCGCACTTGACTTGATAACATAAGGAATTTAATTGACTCCTTATATACCATAAAGTGCTCCTTCATGGTTTCTGCAATAATACTGACTTGTTGGGTCAGTTTTCCCAAATTCCGGTTTGCTTCTATGGTAGTTGCTCTTACTAAAGTGCCACTTGATGCCTTCTTTTTCTAGTGTAGGTGCTAACTCATTATTGTTTTTAATGGCAGCTACAAATTCTTTGCCCAAAACTCTTGAAGCTCCCACGAAGTTTGTTCCATTATCTGAGTATAGGTTCTCACTCTTGACTGGACATCTCTTGCTTGTATCGTATGCATACAATACATTCCCTTAAATATTTCTTTAAGGAATTTTGTATGCCAAATATCCAGAACTCCCTCTGAATATAAGTTCTCATAATGTTAATTCCGCCATGCAGAGTTTCTTTATGAGCATCCTTTGCAATTAACCAAGTCAAATGTGACTTATCCAGTATAATTAGATGTTTTACATTATAGGGTATCATTGCGTTTTGCAATCGTCCACCAACTCGAAGTACGCCATAACTATCCATTTAGCTCTTTGAGTCTAATGTTTTTTGGGTCTTTTGTTTTTGAGTAGTCTGACTTCGTGTCCAAAATCCAGCTATTGTTGTATCTTTACCACGGCAATCTTTGCTAGCTTTAATTCCTCCACCGTAAGATGTGACGGCTGCTGCGATTTTCCTCTCAGCTTTGTTATGAAGCGTAATACATACGCCATTACTCTAAGAAGTTTGTCGATCGATGATCGGATTTTATCAATGTGGATACCACAACAATTTTCGATTCCTATTGAGTGGGCCAGTGTAGTGCATCCATAGCTAGCCAATTAGGCCCTCTCCCCCAAATTTCACAGATTTTAAGAGCTTGCAGTGATATCCCTCTTGAAGCCACGTCTGCTGGATTGTCTTCCCATTTAACGTAATTCCATTTGACATTGGGAATTAGCTTATTGATTTCTTCCACTCTAGTTTTGACGAACTTATCTTTGCTGCGCTTGTTCTGTATCCAAGCAACAGTAATTTCTCCATGCATGCGTTGTGATCTTGTTGCACCATATAGCCTGCACCTTCGCTAATAACTTTGCTAATAAATGCGTAGCACATAATTCCAACTTTGGAATTGTTTTCCTGTTTTTTATAGGATTTACTTTGCTTTTTGCTGCTAGCAAACTAACTCTGTCGCCTACTTTTGTATACACAGCCGCTGCATATGCTTTCTCTGATGCATCGCAGAATCCATGTAGCTCCATAATTCCTTTGGAGCTCGAAAATTCTGGACAGCTGTGATAACACTCACCGCTTTGTTATGCGTGTTAGCATTGGGTTTTCTGCCGAAAACGTAAACGTATCCTTCTTCGGATCCCATTGAAGTCCTAAGGTTTTGATCGATTCATTCTCCTCAATGCAGATTTTCTCCGTAGCACCGTCGTCCTGAATGTCAGCTAAAATACGTTCGTCATTTGCAACCCATTTTCGCAGATGCATGCCGGCATTCTCCATCACTTGTCTCAATTTCCTTTGAAGTTCATAGCACTCGTTGACTGTGTCTGTTCCAGTTATGAGGTCATCCATATAAAAGTCGTCTCTAATTGTTTTTGCTAAGACGCTATCCTCTTGGCAAAAGCGATCTGCCAACTCTCGTAGACATCGGACTGATAAGAAAGGTGCTGCCGATGTGCCATAAGTTACGGTTGTTAACTTAAACTCACTGATCGGCAATTTTGGATCATCTCTCCATAGGATATATTGGTATTCTTGGTCTTTCTCAGCAACCTTTATTTGGCGATACATTTTTTCAATGTCAGCTACGATAACATATTGCCACTTGCTCCATTTAATTAGAATATCGAATATATCCCTTTGAATCTTACGATCAGCTATAATAACGTCAGTTAGGCTTAGTCCATTTGTTGTCTTTGCGGATGCGTCAAAAACTACTCGTAGCTTCGTATTTAAGCTTCCAGGCCTGAAGATTGCTTGATGGGGTAAATAGTATTTTCCTTGACCCGTTGTCTTTACAGATTCCATATGTCCCATCTTAAGGTATTCTTTCATGAATTCGTTGTATGCAGCCCATTTCTTTGGGCTTAATGGAAACTGGAAAATGAAAACTTATTTTCCATTTGTATAAGCCTTGCCATTGCCTGTTTGCGAGAGTCTCCCAGCTTTGCCTCTTTGTGGAATGGAATTGAAACCACAAATCTGCCTTCCTCGTTGGTGACAGTTGTTTCTTGGAATTTTCTTTCGCATTCTGCATTGTCTGTAATCGTATCCTCGGCTTCATCTTCCAATTCCCAAAAGTGTTCCAGGTCCTTTAGATTTATTGTTGTAGTGGCACTTATTATTTTTTGCTTTGCTGCTCGAGTTATATTTCCGGACACAATCCATGCAAATCTGGTTTTTTGTCCCAAGATTCCATTCACGGTTTTTATTTTCTCCATCATAATCAGGGGAAATAGATCCACACCCATCACCTTGTCAATTCTGCTTGGCTTGTTGAATGGTGGATCTGATAGCCTGTTGCCCTTCCACTCTTTCTTGATATCAATATCAAACTTTTTGCTGGGAAGGGCTCTATGGAGTGTTTCTAAAAGCAATGCTTCCGTTGATGTTTTGAAGTTGCTTGGAATTTTTGGTTTGATCGTCAGGTGGAAGCTATTTTTGGATAATTGAGTTGTCTGGGAGATACCTTCGACCTCTATAGTACTCCTTATTCTGGGAATCCTTAATATTTGTGCTGCTTCCTCTGAACTCAGCGTCTTCTGGGATCCACCGTCAATAAGCACCCCCAACTCGTTATAACCTCCAGCTTTGTTTTTCACTAAAACAACAGCTGTAGCCAATAGTGTGTCTTGGCCTTGCTTGAGGCTATTGCTGTTGATACTGCGTTTTGTGTCTTCGTGAAGAAGGCTGTTGTGTCCTTTGGAGCATCGATTGCATGTAATTTCCTTTCTGCAGTCGGTAGCATTATGCTTTCCAAAGCATCTAAAGCACATGCTGTTCTTTTGAACGAATTCTTTTCTTTTTTCGATTGATTGTGCTCTGAATATGAGACACTTTATCATATCGTGGCCATCCTTAGAGAAAAAGGCACACGATCTAGCTTGCACTTTTCTTGTAGAAAGCTGAGCAGTATTTTTCGTAATGGCATTTACTGAGTTGTTTTGTTGATCAATAAACTCCAGTACGTCTTGCAAGGACTGTATAGCTCTTGCCTTTTTTACATGCTGTTCATACAGCTGTAAGGCTTCTGGCGAAAATTTCCGCAGTAGAATTTCTGCTAAAATTACGTCAGCAGAGCATTCTATTTTTACTTTTTCCTTTATGATGAATATGCTCTCAGTCGCAGTATCCAAAAACTTTCTTAAGTTTTTCTCATCATGGGGCATCTCATCAACTGGAGTGCTTCAGTTCCATTAATTTGTTGAAGTGTTGGGAGAATATTTTTCTGCTATTCTTATGAGAAGATAAGCAGATAAGCTCCCACGCTGCTGTATAGCTAGCCGCTGATCCCGTTATCAAATGGCTAACCACCATTTGAGCTTCTCCTTTTAAGCAAGCTCTTAAATATCCCAGCTTCCTTGTGTTGCTGAGATCCTTCGTGCTGTCTATTAGCTCAGAGAACAGCTCGTTAAATGTTGGCCATTCCTTCGCATTTCCATTGAACGTTGGAAGGTCAAATTTTTGGAGTTCTGGCACGTCGTAGTTGGAACTTTTGAACTGTTCCCACTTCATTTTAAGTACCATCTCTAGTGCGGCAACTTCAGATTGCAGAATGTCTGCCTCATCTTGATCAAAGGCAGTTCTGTCATACTTGTTTTCAAGCAGTTTCAGTGTGTCCGTCACGTTGGACCAATGACTTTTCATAATGGCCAGCTGCTTGACTAGTTCAATCTCACTTGAACTATCTAGGGCTCATCTGTTGCCTCACCCTGTCCTGTATTTTGTTCTGCAGCTCTCCTTGTTCTTGCATCAATTTCACAGATCTTTCCGACAACATCTTGGGAAAACAATCACTGTGACTTTTTTGTGCTTTCTGCTTGTATTCTTTGGCGTGATCCGTTGGAGGATTTTTTGATTGGTCGCCCAGTGGACCTAGCTGTGCCTCGAATCACAGCTGATTGATCAGCCAAGGAAAAGCAAGAACACAATGTTTCACCTTATAGTCCTAGTACTTTAAGGCTTGGTCTTTTATTCTGTGTTTCTGACCACTGGTGGGGGAAACAACAGAATCACTCGAATAACCTTGCTCTTTTAACTTTGAAGTGCTGTTTTTTTCTTCTGTGTTTCTTACAACTGGTGGGGAAAAACAACAGAATTTCTCGAAGGACCAAAATGTTCACACTATAAACTTGTGCGTACACTTAATGAGTTCAATTCGGGTGTTTGAATCTAACGACTCGCTGCTGCGAGGGCTTCGCCTTTTACTCATTCTTACATAGGTTCTTATCATCTAATTATATAATGCAGCGCTTGTAAGACGCCGCAGTCTGCGTTGGTAAATGCAGCTGATTTTTATTCTTAAATCTATGTCTAATCACCTCCCGCGCGGTCATATCTCTTGACACTCCGGCAATAGGCCGCTGCAATCGTACTTATCTGTAGTTGCCACTTATGCTGTCCCGTGACATGTTTATTGCAGCCCATAAATAGAACATATTTATAGTTTGCCTACTTATCAGGTCTAAACACATATTTAGACATTCTCCGGGGGGAAAAGTGTACGGCCAGTAGTCGTCTCTCATTTATGCGTTGACTGCGTTATAGATGGCGTTGCAGCTCCAGATGGTTTTGCTTCGCTAACAGGAAGTTGACAGATCTTGTTTCGCGATCTTTTTACTTCCCCATCTTTTGTTTTAACTGTGACTACCCGTACTTTATCATCTTGTCCTTTAGTCGTACTAATGATTCTTTCCATTGGCCATCTTGCAGGGTGAGTGTTCTCATGTTTTATAAGAACCAGCTGTCCCTCCTTCAGATTCGGCTTTTCTTGGCGCCATTTGGTTCGCTGTTGCAATGACACCTGATACTCCTCTTTCCATTTCTTCCAAAAATCACCTCTGATGCGTTGAATAAGCTTCCATCTATCCAAAGAGCTGATTGTCTTACTTTCGTCAAAATGTT
The DNA here is from genome assembly GCF_004382195.2 of Drosophila sechellia. Taxonomy (NCBI): domain Eukaryota; kingdom Metazoa; phylum Arthropoda; class Insecta; order Diptera; family Drosophilidae; genus Drosophila; species Drosophila sechellia. Next base: position 23,419,924 of record NC_045949.1, on the reverse strand, counting down.
CAGGAGCTCCAATTAGAGGTAAATGACCCGGCGTTAATATGTCCTCACCATCGTTTTCGCTCTTTACAGTGACGTGAATGGACGCGAGTTTAGCACTGCTTCGATTTGACATAGCAGCGATGCGAATTCTTCATATGTAAAGCTGTTTTCACCAATAACTCGCTTAAGGTGATGCTTCACTGATCTTACACCGGCTTCCCATAAACCTCCCATGTGGGGGCTTCCCGGGGGAATACAGTGCCACTTGATGCCTTCATTTTATAGTGTAGGTGCTAACTCATTATTGTTTTTAATGGCGGCTACAAATTCTTTGTCCAACACTCTTGAAGCTCCCGCGAAGTTTGATCCATTATCTGAGTATAGGTTCTCACTCTTGCCAGGAATTTGTCTGAGGAAAGGTCGCTAACAGCTTCCAGATGTATCGCTTTTGTTGCCATACAAACAAATACACAAATGTATCCTTTATACGTTTTTTGACCTCTTCCCTTTGAGCAGCGAATCTGGAACAATCCGGCGTAGTCGATTCCAGTATTTTGAAACGAGTAATCAGCCGTTACTCGATAAACTGGTAAATTTCCCATCAGTTGACTGGACATCTTTTGCTTGTATCGTATGCAAATTAAAATTGTTACTCTTTATTTATTTAAAAAAATAAATTTTATTTTTTATTATTTAACTTTTATTCGGTGATAAACTTTTTCACTTATACTATTACGAGACACTTTGTTGGTAGCTTATCTTTAGCTTCAAGCTGTTGACGATCTCGTCCCGATTCAGACTGATCTTCAAATTCTAAGTCCTAATCCAATCAACCTCGGCCAGAAGCTTTTCTTTTGGAAAATTACCGAACTTTCGATAAAAGCTTTATGCTGAAATTATTCCACTGCATTGTGAAATTCAATTATGCTGATCGATGCAGTTTTTGATTGATGCGCAATAAGTTGGCCGTGGTTTGGTCTCCAAGCGGAAGCTGTGTTTACGTTAAGTTTGGGTTGCTTATGTTAGCGGGTAGCTGAGTGCTGGCAAAGGCAATGACAAAAACAAATACAAAGGAAATGCCGACGAGATTGAAAATTTAAATTTGTTTATAAACTGTGGAAGGGATCTATGTTCATGGGTTGGATAACTTGCATACAATACATTCCCTTAAATATTTCTTTAAGGAATTTTGTATGCCAAATATCTAGAACTCCCTCTGAATATAAGTTCTCATAATGTTAATTCCGCCATTCAGAGTTTCTTTATGAGCATCCTTTGCAATTAACCAAGTCAAATGTGACTTATCCAGTATAATTGGTTGTTTTACATTATAGGGTATCATTACGTTTTGCAATCGTCCACCAACTCGAAGTACGCCATAACTATCCATTTAGCTCTTTGAGTCTAATGTTTTTTGGGTCTTTTGTTTTTGAGTAGTCTGACTTCGTGTCCAAAATCCAGCTATTGTTGTATCTTTACCACGGCAATCTTTGCTAGCTTTAATTCCTCCACCGTAAGATGTGACGGCTGCTGCGATTTTCCTCTCAGCTTTGTTATGAAGCGTAATACATACGCCATTACTCTAAGAAGTTTGTCGATCGATGAATACTTCGATAAAAGATGATTTTGAAGATATTCGGATTCTATCAATGTGGATACCACAACAATTTCCGTTTCCTTTTGAGTTGGCCAGTGTTGTGCATCTATAGCTAGCCAATTAGGCCCTCTCCACCGAATTTCACAGATTTTAAGAGCTTGCGGTGATATCCCTCTTGAAGCCACGTCTGCTGGACTGTCTTCCGATTTAACGTAATTCTATTTGACATTGGGAATTAGTTTCTTGATTTCTTCTACTCTAGTTCTGACGAACTTATCTTTGCTGCGCTTGTTCTGTATCCAAGCAACAGTAATTTCTCCATGCATGCGTTGTGATCTTGTTGCACCATATAGCCTGCACCTTCGCTAATAACTTTGCTAATAAATGCGTAGCACATAATTCCAACTTTGGAATTGTTTTCCTGTTTTTTATAGGATTTACTTTGCTTTTTGCTGCTAGCAAACTAACTCTGTCGCCTACTTTTGTATACACAGCCGCTGCATATGCTTTCTCTGATGCATCGCAGAATCCATGTAGCTCCATAATTCCTTTGGAGCTCGAAAATTCTGGACAGCTGTGATAACACTCACCGCTTTGTTATGCGTGTTAGCATTGGGTTTTCTGCCGAAAACGTAAACGTATCCTTCTTCGGATCCCATTGAAGTCCTAAGGTTTTGATCGATTCATTCTCCTCAATGCAGATTTTCTCCGTAGCACCGTCGTCCTGAATGTCAGCTAAAATACGTTCGTCATTTGCAACCCATTTTCGCAGATGCATGCCGGCATTCTCCATCACTTGTCTCAATTTCCTTTGAAGTTCATAGCACTCGTTGACTGTGTCTGTTCCAGTTATGAGGTCATCCATATAAAAGTCGTCTCTAATTGTTTTTGCTAAGACGCTATCCTCTTGGCAAAAGCGATCTGCCAACTCTCGTAGACATCGGACTGATAAGAAAGGTGCTGCCGATGTGCCATAAGTTACGGTTGTTAACTTAAACTCACTGATCGGCAATTTTGGATCATCTCTCCATAGGATATATTGGTATTCTTGGTCTTTCTCAGCAACCTTTATTTGGCGATACATTTTTTCAATGTCAGCTACCATAACATATTGCCACTTGCGCAATTTAATTAGAATATCGAATATATCCTTTTGAATCTTAGGACCAGCTATAATAACGTCATTTAGGCTTAGTCCATTTGTCGCCTTTGCGGATGCGTCAAAAACTACTCGTAGCTTCGTAGTTAAGCTTCCATGCCTGATGATTGCTTGATGGCGTAAATAGTATTTTCCTTGATCCGTTGTCTTTACAGATTCCATATGTCCCATCTTAAGGTATTCTTTCATGAATTCATTGTATGCAGCCCAGTTCTTTGGATTTCTTTGAAACTTCTTTTCCATTTGTATAAGCCTTGCCATTGCCTGTTTGCGAGAGTCTCCCAGCTTTGCCTCTTTGTGGAATGGAATTGAAACCACAAATCTGCCTTCCTCGTTGGTGACAGTTGTTTCTTGGAATTTTCTTTCGCATTCTGCATTGTCTGTAATCGTATCCTCGGCTTCATCTTCCAATTCCCAAAAGTGTTCCAGGTCCTTTAGATTTATTGTTGTAGTGGCACTTATTATTTTTTGCTTTGCTGCTCGAGTTATATTTCCGGACACAATCCATGCAAATCTGGTTTTTTGTCCCAAGATTCCATTCACGGTTTTTATTTTCTCCATCATAATCAGGGGAAATAGATCCACACCCATCACCTTGTCAATTCTGCTTGGCTTGTTGAATGGTGGATCTGATAGCCTGTTGCCCTTCCACTCTTTCTTGATATCAATATCAAACTTTTTGCTGGGAAGGGCTCTATGGAGTGTTTCTAAAAGCAATGCTTCCGTTGATGTTTTGAAGTTGCTTGGAATTTTTGGTTTGATCGTCAGGTGGAAGCTATTTTTGGATAATTGAGTTGTCTGGGAGATACCTTCGACCTCTATAGTACTCCTTATTCTGGGAATCCTTAATATTTGTGCTGCTTCCTCTGAACTCAGCGTCTTCTGGGATCCACCGTCAATAAGCACCCCCAACTCGTTATAACCTCCAGCTTTGTTTTTCACTAAAACAACAGCTGTAGCCAATAGTGTGTCTTGGCCTTGCTTGAGGCTATTGCTGTTGATACTGCGTTTTGTGTCTTCGTGAAGAAGGCTGTTGTGTCCTTTGGAGCATCGATTGCATGTAATTTCCTTTCTGCAGTCGGTAGCATTATGCTTTCCAAAGCATCTAAAGCACATGCTGTTCTTTTGAACGAATTCTTTTCTTTTTTCGATTGATTGTGCTCTGAATATGAGACACTTTATCATATCGTGGCCATCCTTAGAGAAAAAGGCACACGATCTAGCTTGCACTTTTCTTGTAGAAAGCTGAGCAGTATTTTTCGTAATGGCATTTACTGAGTTGTTTTGTTGATCAATAAACTCCAGTACGTCTTGCAAGGACTGTATAGCTCTTGCCTTTTTTACATGCTGTTCATACAGCTGTAAGGCTTCTGGCGAAAATTTCCGCAGTAGAATTTCTGCTAAAATTACGTCAGCAGAGCATTCTATTTTTACTTTTTCCTTTATGATGAATATGCTCTCAGTCGCAGTATCCAAAAACTTTCTTAAGTTTTTCTCATCATGGGGCATCTCATCAACTGGAGTGCTTCAGTTCCATTAATTTGTTGAAGTGTTGGGAGAATATTTTTCTGCTATTCTTATGAGAAGATAAGCAGATAAGCTCCCACGCTGCTGTATAGCTAGCCGCTGATCCCGTTATCAAATGGCTAACCACCATTTGAGCTTCTCCTTTTAAGCAAGCTCTTAAATATCCCAGCTTCCTTGTGTTGCTGAGATCCTTCGTGCTGTCTATTAGCTCAGAGAACAGCTCGTTAAATGTTGGCCATTCCTTCGCATTTCCATTGAACGTTGGAAGGTCAAATTTTTGGAGTTCTGGCACGTCGTAGTTGGAACTTTTGAACTGTTCCCACTTCATTTTAAGTACCATCTCTAGTGCGGCAACTTCAGATTGCAGAATGTCTGCCTCATCTTGATCAAAGGCAGTTCTGTCATACTTGTTTTCAAGCAGTTTCAGTGTGTCCGTCACGTTGGACCAATGACTTTTCATAATGGCCAGCTGCTTGACTAGTTCAATCTCACTTGAACTATCTAGGGCTCATCTGTTGCCTCACCCTGTCCTGTATTTTGTTCTGCAGCTCTCCTTGTTCTTGCATCAATTTCACAGATCTTTCCGACAACATCTTGGGAAAACAATCACTGTGACTTTTTTGTGCTTTCTGCTTGTATTCTTTGGCGTGATCCGTTGGAGGATTTTTTGATTGGTCGCCCAGTGGACCTAGCTGTGCCTCGAATCACAGCTGATTGATCAGCCAAGGAAAAGCAAGAACACAATGTTTCACCTTATAGTCCTAGTACTTTAAGGCTTGGTCTTTTATTCTGTGTTTCTGACCACTGGTGGGGGAAACAACAGAATCACTCGAATAACCTTGCTCTTTTAACTTTGAAGTGCTGTTTTTTTCTTCTGTGTTTCTTACAACTGGTGGGGAAAAACAACAGAATTTCTCGAAGGACCAAAATGTTCACACTATAAACTTGTGCGTACACTTAATGAGTTCAATTCGGGTGTTTGAATCTAACGACTCGCTGCTGCGAGGGCTTCGCCTTTTACTCATTCTTACATAGGTTCTTATCATCTAATTATATAATGCAGCGCTTGTAAGACGCCGCAGTCTGCGTTGGTAAATGCAGCTGATTTTTATTCTTAAATCTATGTCTAATCACCTCCCGCGCGGTCATATCTCTTGACACTCCGGCAATAGGCCGCTGCAATCGTACTTATCTGTAGTTGCCACTTATGCTGTCCCGTGACATGTTTATTGCAGCCCATAAATAGAACATATTTATAGTTTGCCTACTTATCAGGTCTAAACACATATTTAGACATTCTCCGGGGGGAAAAGTGTACGGCCAGTAGTCGTCTCTCATTTATGCGTTGACTGCGTTATAGATGGCGTTGCAGCTCCAGATGGTTTTGCTTCGCTAACAGGAAGTTGACAGATCTTGTTTCGCGATCTTTTTACTTCCCCATCTTTTGTTTTAACTGTGACTACCCGTACTTTATCATCTTGTCCTTTAGTCGTACTAATGATTCTTTCCATTGGCCATCTTGCAGGGTGAGTGTTCTCATGTTTTATAAGAACCAGCTGTCCCTCCTTCAGATTCGGCTTTTCTTGGCGCCATTTGGTTCGCTGTTGCAATGACACCTGATACTCCTCTTTCCATTTCTTCCAAAAATCACCTCTGATGCGTTGAATAAGCTTCCATCTATCCAAAGAGCTGATTGTCTTACTTTCGTCAAAATGTTCAGGAGCTCCAATTAGAGGTAAATGACCCGGCGTTAATATGTCCTCACCATCGTTTTCGCTCTTTACAGTGACGTGAATGGACGCGAGTTTAGCACTGCTTCGATTTGACATAGCAGCGATGCGAATTCTTCATATGTAAAGCTGTTTTCACCAATAACTCGCTTAAGGTGATGCTTCACTGATCTTACACCGGCTTCCCATAAACCTCCCATGTGGGGGCTTCCCGGGGGAATACAGTGCCACTTGATGCCTTCATTTTATAGTGTAGGTGCTAACTCATTATTGTTTTTAATGGCGGCTACAAATTCTTTGTCCAACACTCTTGAAGCTCCCGCGAAGTTTGATCCATTATCTGAGTATAGGTTCTCACTCTTGCCAGGAATTTGTCTGAGGAAAGGTCGCTAACAGCTTCCAGATGTATCGCTTTTGTTGCCATACAAACAAATACACAAATGTATCCTTTATACGTTTTTTGACCTCTTCCCTTTGAGCAGCGAATCTGGAACAATCCGGCGTAGTCGATTCCAGTATTTTGAAACGAGTAATCAGCCGTTACTCGATAAACTGGTAAATTTCCCATCAGTTGACTGGACATCTTTTGCTTGTATCGTATGCAAATTAAAATTGTTACTCTTTATTTATTTAAAAAAATAAATTTTATTTTTTATTATTTAACTTTTATTCGGTGATAAACTTTTTCACTTATACTATTACGAGACACTTTGTTGGTAGCTTATCTTTAGCTTCAAGCTGTTGACGATCTCGTCCCGATTCAGACTGATCTTCAAATTCTAAGTCCTAATCCAATCAACCTCGGCCAGAAGCTTTTCTTTTGGAAAATTACCGAACTTTCGATAAAAGCTTTATGCTGAAATTATTCCACTGCATTGTGAAATTCAATTATGCTGATCGATGCAGTTTTTGATTGATGCGCAATAAGTTGGCCGTGGTTTGGTCTCCAAGCGGAAGCTGTGTTTACGTTAAGTTTGGGTTGCTTATGTTAGCGGGTAGCTGAGTGCTGGCAAAGGCAATGACAAAAACAAATACAAAGGAAATGCCGACGAGATTGAAAATTTAAATTTGTTTATAAACTGTGGAAGGGATCTATGTTCATGGGTTGGATAACTTGCATACAATACATTCCCTTAAATATTTCTTTAAGGAATTTTGTATGCCAAATATCTAGAACTCCCTCTGAATATAAGTTCTCATAATGTTAATTCCGCCATTCAGAGTTTCTTTATGAGCATCCTTTGCAATTAACCAAGTCAAATGTGACTTATCCAGTATAATTGGTTGTTTTACATTATAGGGTATCATTACGTTTTGCAATCGTCCACCAACTCGAAGTACGCCATAACTATCCATTTAGCTCTTTGAGTCTAATGTTTTTTGGGTCTTTTGTTTTTGAGTAGTCTGACTTCGTGTCCAAAATCCAGCTATTGTTGTATCTTTACCACGGCAATCTTTGCTAGCTTTAATTCCTCCACCGTAAGATGTGACGGCTGCTGCGATTTTCCTCTCAGCTTTGTTATGAAGCGTAATACATACGCCATTACTCTAAGAAGTTTGTCGATCGATGAATACTTCGATAAAAGATGATTTTGAAGATATTCGGATTCTATCAATGTGGATACCACAACAATTTCCGTTTCCTTTTGAGTTGGCCAGTGTTGTGCATCTATAGCTAGCCAATTAGGCCCTCTCCACCGAATTTCACAGATTTTAAGAGCTTGCGGTGATATCCCTCTTGAAGCCACGTCTGCTGGACTGTCTTCCGATTTAACGTAATTCTATTTGACATTGGGAATTAGTTTCTTGATTTCTTCTACTCTAGTTCTGACGAACTTATCTTTGCTGCGCTTGTTCTGTATCCAAGCAACAGTAATTTCTCCATGCATGCGTTGTGATCTTGTTGCACCATATAGCCTGCACCTTCGCTAATAACTTTGCTAATAAATGCGTAGCACATAATTCCAACTTTGGAATTGTTTTCCTGTTTTTTATAGGATTTACTTTGCTTTTTGCTGCTAGCAAACTAACTCTGTCGCCTACTTTTGTATACACAGCCGCTGCATATGCTTTCTCTGATGCATCGCAGAATCCATGTAGCTCCATAATTCCTTTGGAGCTCGAAAATTCTGGACAGCTGTGATAACACTCACCGCTTTGTTATGCGTGTTAGCATTGGGTTTTCTGCCGAAAACGTAAACGTATCCTTCTTCGGATCCCATTGAAGTCCTAAGGTTTTGATCGATTCATTCTCCTCAATGCAGATTTTCTCCGTAGCACCGTCGTCCTGAATGTCAGCTAAAATACGTTCGTCATTTGCAACCCATTTTCGCAGATGCATGCCGGCATTCTCCATCACTTGTCTCAATTTCCTTTGAAGTTCATAGCACTCGTTGACTGTGTCTGTTCCAGTTATGAGGTCATCCATATAAAAGTCGTCTCTAATTGTTTTTGCTAAGACGCTATCCTCTTGGCAAAAGCGATCTGCCAACTCTCGTAGACATCGGACTGATAAGAAAGGTGCTGCCGATGTGCCATAAGTTACGGTTGTTAACTTAAACTCACTGATCGGCAATTTTGGATCATCTCTCCATAGGATATATTGGTATTCTTGGTCTTTCTCAGCAACCTTTATTTGGCGATACATTTTTTCAATGTCAGCTACCATAACATATTGCCACTTGCGCAATTTAATTAGAATATCGAATATATCCTTTTGAATCTTAGGACCAGCTATAATAACGTCATTTAGGCTTAGTCCATTTGTCGCCTTTGCGGATGCGTCAAAAACTACTCGTAGCTTCGTAGTTAAGCTTCCATGCCTGATGATTGCTTGATGGCGTAAATAGTATTTTCCTTGATCCGTTGTCTTTACAGATTCCATATGTCCCATCTTAAGGTATTCTTTCATGAATTCATTGTATGCAGCCCAGTTCTTTGGATTTCTTTGAAACTTCTTTTCCATTTGTATAAGCCTTGCCATTGCCTGTTTGCGAGAGTCTCCCAGCTTTGCCTCTTTGTGGAATGGAATTGAAACCACAAATCTGCCTTCCTCGTTGGTGACAGTTGTTTCTTGGAATTTTCTTTCGCATTCTGCATTGTCTGTAATCGTATCCTCGGCTTCATCTTCCAATTCCCAAAAGTGTTCCAGGTCCTTTAGATTTATTGTTGTAGTGGCACTTATTATTTTTTGCTTTGCTGCTCGAGTTATATTTCCGGACACAATCCATGCAAATCTGGTTTTTTGTCCCAAGATTCCATTCACGGTTTTTATTTTCTCCATCATAATCAGGGGAAATAGATCCACACCCATCACCTTGTCAATTCTGCTTGGCTTGTTGAATGGTGGATCTGATAGCCTGTTGCCCTTCCACTCTTTCTTGATATCAATATCAAACTTTTTGCTGGGAAGGGCTCTATGGAGTGTTTCTAAAAGCAATGCTTCCGTTGATGTTTTGAAGTTGCTTGGAATTTTTGGTTTGATCGTCAGGTGGAAGCTATTTTTGGATAATTGAGTTGTCTGGGAGATACCTTCGACCTCTATAGTACTCCTTATTCTGGGAATCCTTAATATTTGTGCTGCTTCCTCTGAACTCAGCGTCTTCTGGGATCCACCGTCAATAAGCACCCCCAACTCGTTATAACCTCCAGCTTTGTTTTTCACTAAAACAACAGCTGTAGCCAATAGTGTGTCTTGGCCTTGCTTGAGGCTATTGCTGTTGATACTGCGTTTTGTGTCTTCGTGAAGAAGGCTGTTGTGTCCTTTGGAGCATCGATTGCATGTAATTTCCTTTCTGCAGTCGGTAGCATTATGCTTTCCAAAGCATCTAAAGCACATGCTGTTCTTTTGAACGAATTCTTTTCTTTTTTCGATTGATTGTGCTCTGAATATGAGACACTTTATCATATCGTGGCCATCCTTAGAGAAAAAGGCACACGATCTAGCTTGCACTTTTCTTGTAGAAAGCTGAGCAGTATTTTTCGTAATGGCATTTACTGAGTTGTTTTGTTGATCAATAAACTCCAGTACGTCTTGCAAGGACTGTATAGCTCTTGCCTTTTTTACATGCTGTTCATACAGCTGTAAGGCTTCTGGCGAAAATTTCCGCAGTAGAATTTCTGCTAAAATTACGTCAGCAGAGCATTCTATTTTTACTTTTTCCTTTATGATGAATATGCTCTCAGTCGCAGTATCCAAAAACTTTCTTAAGTTTTTCTCATCATGGGGCATCTCATCAACTGGAGTGCTTCAGTTCCATTAATTTGTTGAAGTGTTGGGAGAATATTTTTCTGCTATTCTTATGAGAAGATAAGCAGATAAGCTCCCACGCTGCTGTATAGCTAGCCGCTGATCCCGTTATCAAATGGCTAACCACCATTTGAGCTTCTCCTTTTAAGCAAGCTCTTAAATATCCCAGCTTCCTTGTGTTGCTGAGATCCTTCGTGCTGTCTATTAGCTCAGAGAACAGCTCGTTAAATGTTGGCCATTCCTTCGCATTTCCATTGAACGTTGGAAGGTCAAATTTTTGGAGTTCTGGCACGTCGTAGTTGGAACTTTTGAACTGTTCCCACTTCATTTTAAGTACCATCTCTAGTGCGGCAACTTCAGATTGCAGAATGTCTGCCTCATCTTGATCAAAGGCAGTTCTGTCATACTTGTTTTCAAGCAGTTTCAGTGTGTCCGTCACGTTGGACCAATGACTTTTCATAATGGCCAGCTGCTTGACTAGTTCAATCTCACTTGAACTATCTAGGGCTCATCTGTTGCCTCACCCTGTCCTGTATTTTGTTCTGCAGCTCTCCTTGTTCTTGCATCAATTTCACAGATCTTTCCGACAACATCTTGGGAAAACAATCACTGTGACTTTTTTGTGCTTTCTGCTTGTATTCTTTGGCGTGATCCGTTGGAGGATTTTTTGATTGGTCGCCCAGTGGACCTAGCTGTGCCTCGAATCACAGCTGATTGATCAGCCAAGGAAAAGCAAGAACACAATGTTTCACCTTATAGTCCTAGTACTTTAAGGCTTGGTCTTTTATTCTGTGTTTCTGACCACTGGTGGGGGAAACAACAGAATCACTCGAATAACCTTGCTCTTTTAACTTTGAAGTGCTGTTTTTTTCTTCTGTGTTTCTTACAACTGGTGGGGAAAAACAACAGAATTTCTCGAAGGACCAAAATGTTCACACTATAAACTTGTGCGTACACTTAATGAGTTCAATTCGGGTGTTTGAATCTAACGACTCGCTGCTGCGAGGGCTTCGCCTTTTACTCATTCTTACATAGGTTCTTATCATCTAATTATATAATGCAGCGCTTGTAAGACGCCGCAGTCTGCGTTGGTAAATGCAGCTGATTTTTATTCTTAAATCTATGTCTAATCACCTCCCGCGCGGTCATATCTCTTGACACTCCGGCAATAGGCCGCTGCAATCGTACTTATCTGTAGTTGCCACTTATGCTGTCCCGTGACATGTTTATTGCAGCCCATAAATAGAACATATTTATAGTTTGCCTACTTATCAGGTCTAAACACATATTTAGACATTCTCCGGGGGGAAAAGTGTACGGCCAGTAGTCGTCTCTCATTTATGCGTTGACTGCGTTATAGATGGCGTTGCAGCTCCAGATGGTTTTGCTTCGCTAACAGGAAGTTGACAGATCTTGTTTCGCGATCTTTTTACTTCCCCATCTTTTGTTTTAACTGTGACTACCCGTACTTTATCATCTTGTCCTTTAGTCGTACTAATGATTCTTTCCATTGGCCATCTTGCAGGGTGAGTGTTCTCATGTTTTATAAGAACCAGCTGTCCCTCCTTCAGATTCGGCTTTTCTTGGCGCCATTTGGTTCGCTGTTGCAATGACACCTGATACTCCTCTTTCCATTTCTTCCAAAAATCACCTCTGATGCGTTGAATAAGCTTCCATCTATCCAAAGAGCTGATTGTCTTACTTTCGTCAAAATGTTCAGGAGCTCCAATTAGAGGTAAATGACCCGGCGTTAATATGTCCTCACCATCGTTTTCGCTCTTTACAGTGACGTGAATGGACGCGAGTTTAGCACTGCTTCGATTTGACATAGCAGCGATGCGAATTCTTCATATGTAAAGCTGTTTTCACCAATAACTCGCTTAAGGTGATGCTTCACTGATCTTACACCGGCTTCCCATAAACCTCCCATGTGGGGGCTTCCCGGGGGAATACAATGCCACTTGATGCCTTCATTTTATAGTGTAGGTGCTAACTCATTATTGTTTTTAATGGCGGCTACAAATTCTTTGTCCAACACTCTTGAAGCTCCCGCGAAGTTTGATCCATTATCTGAGTATAGGTTCTCACTCTTGCCAGGAATTTGTCTGAGGAAAGGTCGCTAACAGCTTCCAGATGTATCGCTTTTGTTGCCATACAAACAAATACACAAATGTATCCTTTATACGTTTTTTGACCTCTTCCCTTTGAGCAGCGAATCTGGAACAATCCGGCGTAGTCGATTCCAGTATTTTGAAACGAGTAATCAGCCGTTACTCGATAAACTGGTAAATTTCCCATCAGTTGACTGGACATCTTTTGCTTGTATCGTATGCAAATTAAAATTGTTACTCTTTATTTATTTAAAAAAATAAATTTTATTTTTTATTATTTAACTTTTATTCGGTGATAAACTTTTTCACTTATACTATTACGAGACACTTTGTTGGTAGCTTATCTTTAGCTTCAAGCTGTTGACGATCTCGTCCCGATTCAGACTGATCTTCAAATTCTAAGTCCTAATCCAATCAACCTCGGCCAGAAGCTTTTCTTTTGGAAAATTACCGAACTTTCGATAAAAGCTTTATGCTGAAATTATTCCACTGCATTGTGAAATTCAATTATGCTGATCGATGCAGTTTTTGATTGATGCGCAATAAGTTGGCCGTGGTTTGGTCTCCAAGCGGAAGCTGTGTTTACGTTAAGTTTGGGTTGCTTATGTTAGCGGGTAGCTGAGTGCTGGCAAAGGCAATGACAAAAACAAATACAAAGGAAATGCCGACGAGATTGAAAATTTAAATTTGTTTATAAACTGTGGAAGGGATCTATGTTCATGGGTTGGATAACTTGCATACAATACATTCCCTTAAATATTTCTTTAAGGAATTTTGTATGCCAAATATCTAGAACTCCCTCTGAATATAAGTTCTCATAATGTTAATTCCGCCATTCAGAGTTTCTTTATGAGCATCCTTTGCAATTAACCAAGTCAAATGTGACTTATCCAGTATAATTGGTTGTTTTACATTATAGGGTATCATTACGTTTTGCAATCGTCCACCAACTCGAAGTACGCCATAACTATCCATTTAGCTCTTTGAGTCTAATGTTTTTTGGGTCTTTTGTTTTTGAGTAGTCTGACTTCGTGTCCAAAATCCAGCTATTGTTGTATCTTTACCACGGCAATCTTTGCTAGCTTTAATTCCTCCACCGTAAGATGTGACGGCTGCTGCGATTTTCCTCTCAGCTTTGTTATGAAGCGTAATACATACGCCATTACTCTAAGAAGTTTGTCGATCGATGAATACTTCGATAAAAGATGATTTTGAAGATATTCGGATTCTATCAATGTGGATACCACAACAATTTCCGTTTCCTTTTGAGTTGGCCAGTGTTGTGCATCTATAGCTAGCCAATTAGGCCCTCTCCACCGAATTTCACAGATTTTAAGAGCTTGCGGTGATATCCCTCTTGAAGCCACGTCTGCTGGACTGTCTTCCGATTTAACGTAATTCTATTTGACATTGGGAATTAGTTTCTTGATTTCTTCTACTCTAGTTCTGACGAACTTATCTTTGCTGCGCTTGTTCTGTATCCAAGCAACAGTAATTTCTCCATGCATGCGTTGTGATCTTGTTGCACCATATAGCCTGCACCTTCGCTAATAACTTTGCTAATAAATGCGTAGCACATAATTCCAACTTTGGAATTGTTTTCCTGTTTTTTATAGGATTTACTTTGCTTTTTGCTGCTAGCAAACTAACTCTGTCGCCTACTTTTGTATACACAGCCGCTGCATATGCTTTCTCTGATGCATCGCAGAATCCATGTAGCTCCATAATTCCTTTGGAGCTCGAAAATTCTGGACAGCTGTGATAACACTCACCGCTTTGTTATGCGTGTTAGCATTGGGTTTTCTGCCGAAAACGTAAACGTATCCTTCTTCGGATCCCATTGAAGTCCTAAGGTTTTGATCGATTCATTCTCCTCAATGCAGATTTTCTCCGTAGCACCGTCGTCCTGAATGTCAGCTAAAATACGTTCGTCATTTGCAACCCATTTTCGCAGATGCATGCCGGCATTCTCCATCACTTGTCTCAATTTCCTTTGAAGTTCATAGCACTCGTTGACTGTGTCTGTTCCAGTTATGAGGTCATCCATATAAAAGTCGTCTCTAATTGTTTTTGCTAAGACGCTATCCTCTTGGCAAAAGCGATCTGCCAACTCTCGTAGACATCGGACTGATAAGAAAGGTGCTGCCGATGTGCCATAAGTTACGGTTGTTAACTTAAACTCACTGATCGGCAATTTTGGATCATCTCTCCATAGGATATATTGGTATTCTTGGTCTTTCTCAGCAACCTTTATTTGGCGATACATTTTTTCAATGTCAGCTACCATAACATATTGCCACTTGCGCAATTTAATTAGAATATCGAATATATCCTTTTGAATCTTAGGACCAGCTATAATAACGTCATTTAGGCTTAGTCCATTTGTCGCCTTTGCGGATGCGTCAAAAACTACTCGTAGCTTCGTAGTTAAGCTTCCATGCCTGATGATTGCTTGATGGCGTAAATAGTATTTTCCTTGATCCGTTGTCTTTACAGATTCCATATGTCCCATCTTAAGGTATTCTTTCATGAATTCATTGTATGCAGCCCAGTTCTTTGGATTTCTTTGAAACTTCTTTTCCATTTGTATAAGCCTTACAATTGCCTGTTTGCAAGAGTCTCCCAGCTTTGCCTCTTTGTGGAATGGAATTGAAACCACAAATCTTCCTTTCTCGTTGATGACAGTTGTTTCTTGGAATTTTCTTTCGCATTCTGCATTGTCTGTAATCGTCTCATCGGCTTCATCTTCCAATTCCCAAAAGCGTTCCAGGTCCTTTAGATTTATTGTTGTAGTGGCACTTATAATTTTGTGCTGCTCGAGTTATATTTCCGGACACAATCTGTTTTTTTTTTGTCCCAAGATTCCATTCACGGTTTTTATTTTCTCCATCACAATCCTCCAGCTTTGTTTTTCACTGAAACAACAGCTGTATGTGTCTTGGCCTTGCTTGAGGCTATTGTTTTGATACTGCGTTTTGTGTCTTCATAAAGAAGGCTGTTGTGTCCTTTGGAGCATCCATTGCATGTAATTTTGTTTCTGCAGTCGATAGCATTATGCTTTCCAAAGCATCTAAAGCACATGCTGTTCTTTTAAACGAATTATTTTGTTTTTTCGATTGATTGTGCTCTAATTTGAGACACTTTATCATATCGTGGCCATCCTTAGAGCAAAAGGCACACGATCTAACTTGCACTTTTCTTGTAGCAAGCTGAGCGGTATTTTTGGTAATGGCATTTACTGAGTTGTATTGTTGCTTAATAAACTCCAGGACGTCTTGCAAGGACTGTATAGCTCGTGCATTTTTTGCATGCTGTTCATACAGCTGTAAGGCTTCTGGCGAAAATTTTCGCAGTAGAATTTCTGCTAAAATTACGTCAGCAGAGCTTTCTATTTTTCCTTTTTCCTTTATGATGAATATGCTCTCAGTCGCAGTATCCAAAAACTTCCTTAAATTTTTCTCATCATGGGGCAGCAAGCACTCCAGTTCCATTAATTTGTTGAAGTATTGGGAGAATATTTTTCTGCTATTCTCATAGCGTTTGCAGATAAGCTCCCACGCTGCTGTATAGCTAGCCGCTGATCCCGTTATAAAATGGCTAACCACCATTTGAGCTTCTCCTTTTAAGCAGGCTCTTAAATATCGCAGCTTCCTTGTGTTGCTGAGATCCTTCCTGTTGTCTATTAGCTCAGAGAATGTTGGCCATTCCATCGCATTTCCATTGAACGTTGGAAGGTCCATTTTTTGGGAGTTCTGGCACGTCGTAGTTGAAACTTTTGAACTGTTCCAACTTCATTTGAAGTACAATCTCTAGTGCGGAAAATTCAGATTGCAGAATGTCTGCCTCATCTCGATCAATGGAAGTTCTGTCATACTTGTTTTCAAGCTGTTCAGTATGTCATTGCCAGCTGCTTGACTAGTTCAATCTCACTTGAACTATCTAGGGTTTCGTAGATTAGGCTCATCTGTTGTCTTACCCTGTCCGCTCTTCTATGCACCAGTTGAACCAGATTAGCAACTGGACTGGAGCTCCGAGCTGATGCGGTATCAGATAATTTTGATCCGCTTGGTATATATATTTCTTCAAGTGTTTCTACCTTTAATAGTGACTCCTTGTAGGCCTTGATAGCATCCATAGTTTTCATAAATATTTTATCATTAAAATATTGATGATCGCCAACTCCCAATTTTACCAGCGCATTGTTGTTAGTAGTAAATCGGACTACCAATACACCTATTGCTGATATAGATGCCTTTTCCTTGATGGCTTGCAGTATTTTGTTCTGCAGCTCTCCTTGTTCTTGCATCAATTTCACAGATCTTTCCGACAACATCGTGGGAAAACAATCACTGTGACTTTTTTGTGCTTTTCTGCTTGTATTCTTTGGCGTGATCCGTTGGAGGATTTTTTGATTGGTCGCCCAGTTGACCTAGCTGTGCCTCGACATGCCCAGGAGTCTGTTCCTCCTAATGGAAAGCGCCGTGCAGTATATATATATATATGTGCAGAGCTCTCCTCCTCCATGCAACAGATGAGACAGAGTTTACTGTCTGCAATGCCAATCTTATGCAAATGACTGCGAAGTCGGCAGTGCCCCGTAAGCAGGCCAGTTACGTTGAATTGAGAGCCGGCGTTCGTCTTGCTCGCGCTGACGCTGAGCGCGAGTGTCGTTCTGACTCATAGTTTTATAATTTAAGATAACAAATCACTATATATTTAAGCGATCTGGCATCGCATAGAGCGTGTCTTTCGATTTCCGATTTTTTATTTAGTTTACTTTATTTGGCGTTCACTTCACTCAAAACAACCGATTTTGTGCGGAGCTCGATAAAAAAGTCTTCACACTTCGGCGGTCACCGAAGTAATTTTGTGGCCTGTGACAAAGATCCACTTCTTAAAAATGAGTGCTTGCTCTTGTGAAAATGTTAAATGATATGCTAAGATAAGGTAATTTCCCTAGGCAATGGAAGCGTGCACGAATTGTAATGATCTTGGGGATTTCACTAACACTGATTGACTCATACTTTCTCCAAAGTTATTGATCGAATTTTGCTTACCCGCTTGATGGAACTGCCGCATGTAAGAGAACACATCCCACAACACCAATTCAGTTTCAGGAAGTCTCATGGTTGCCCCGAACAAATCCATCGCCTTGTTAAACATATCACGCTTGGCTTTCAGCACAAGCTTTACACAGTCGGCGTATTTTTGGACGTGAAACAAGCGTTTAATAAAGTGTGGCATGAAGGTCTGCTATATAAAATGAAAGATCTCCTCCAGGCAGCCCATTATTCCATCCTCAGCTCCTTCATCGCTGATCGGACCTTCGATGTTGCAGTACGACACTCTCGGTCAAGCATGGAACACATTCATGCAGGGGTTCCACAGGGAAGTGTGCTTGGACCCTTCCTGTATACCCTGTACACTGCTGACATGCCAACACCCGTCAACAGCTGCTCCTGCTCAGCTGATCCTGGTTACCTACGCTGATGACACCGCAATGCTTGCGTCGCACTCATCCTTGCAATTCGCTTCCAATGCAGTTCAGGAATGGCTGCATGCATTCGAGCGATGGACTGCCAAATGGAACATAGCCATTAA
The DNA here is from genome assembly GCF_004382195.2 of Drosophila sechellia. Classification (NCBI taxonomy): domain Eukaryota; kingdom Metazoa; phylum Arthropoda; class Insecta; order Diptera; family Drosophilidae; genus Drosophila; species Drosophila sechellia. The sequence continues at coordinate 23,401,971 of NC_045949.1, read as the reverse complement.
CTGCCTGCCTGTGTCACATTTACCCTGCGACCTCAAACCTGCCTAGGTCTTCTCTTCGGCGGAAATACCATTGACTGCGTCTCATCCCACTGCTACCTCGGAGTTCACCTTGATCGGACGCTGAGTTGGAAAGCCCCTATAACGGCAGTTAGAGCCAATTCCTCTTGGAAACTGAAAAAAGCTGGGCTGGCTTTTCCACTCAAGCGAACTCCATATGGCAACTAGGGCTCTCTTAATAAAAGCCATATTAGGTCAAACACTGACCTACGCCACTCAAGTGTGGGGAACTGCCCCTAATTCTCAGCTCAATAGGCTTAGAGTAATACAATCGCGAGCGGCACTACATGCGTCTGGGATACCCTAGTATGTGAGCTAACGAGCCATCGAAATATACCTAAAAGTTGTCCCATTGGGAGACCAGATAAACCAGATAAAATTTCCCTCCGACGTCTGAAGAGAATACATTACCGTGAACTCCTTAAACGTAAGATAGCATAATCTTTCCACGGTACATTTGTATACACTATAATAAAGGAACAGAATCCATAATTTCTTTTAAGCTACACATTATGTTAAGATCAGAAGGAACTGAACGATTCATACTGACTAATGAATTATAATAAATGATTTAAGCTTGAAAAAAAAAATCTATAAAAATTTCATTTTTGGTTAAGCTTATTGAATCAATTTCAGTTTAAAGAAGAATGAAATTGTTTTAAAAATTGTGGGCATGATAGCCTGTGTTTGTTTTTGGCTTATAGAAACCGTAAAGTCATATGATATAGAAAAAAAATACAGCTTTAGATCAAGCGCCACCACCTAGTAATGCGGACATAAGTTTACCACTCTGCGCGTGCAGCGCATCGATTTCCGCAAAATCTTTCGATTTCCCAAAATTTTTGCTATCACAATTTTGTGTAAACAATTAAGAGACAATATAGCGTTTTTTCACAGTTTTAATTCCGATGTTTGTAATTACTTTTATATACCCTTAAAGTAATTAAATTAAAAAGCATTATTTACAAACAACGCTTTTGGTCCTCATTTAAATTAATTAATTAATTCTTTTAAGTATTTTTACCTGCTTGTTTCGTTACACCAACAGTATAGAAGCCATCGTGATAACTTTTGTCGACGTACTTATCGAACCCTTGCCCAATCGAAAATTTTTGTTGCCGGCAAAATTTTGTATGTCAAATCTTAGGTGAGGTCACAAATCAATTTTTTATTTTTGTTTTGACGTGGGAGTTTTGGGGTTAGAGCGAGCGTGTTGTGGCATATCGATACTAGACTACTACAAAAGACAAGACAACTACAAAAACATTTCAAAACATTTTTCAAAAGTGTGGGTGCGGTAGTTTTGTACGGTTCGTGGGCGTTAGAGCGGAGTGGCAAAAAGTTTGCGTCGTGTAACTCAGCTACCTTCTTCTTCACAGCGTTTATTTGTGCGCTCATTTTCATTAGCTCTCGTTCCCGCCTGTCCAACCGGTGGAAGCACCGCGGAAGCACACTGACGCGACACCTAGGATACCCTAGGGGTGGTAGTTCTATTCCTCCGGCTGCTTCACCTCCTACCACCGACCACCTACCTCCTCTGGCTGGTTTTCCCAGTTTTCGAGACTCTCACATAGTCGGCGGGTGTCTTCCGCGCTTGGACTTCGCGGTGCACGAGCCTCTCCTCCACAATAGTTTTCCTATTTCCCCGGACTCGAACCTCACAAGCAACCTGGCTACTTGGGGTAGTACAGCAGAGGGAGAGGCATCCGATGTTCAGACACCAGTTTGCAAGCCTAAGCTCGCGTATTTGGTTCATGGGATCTTGGTAAGCCTCTCACCTCATCAACATAAAGAGAATAAATATTAAGTGCCTGTAAAGTAAATGAGTTTGTATCGTTCGTCAGTCATCAGTCCTTACTGTCTCACAAGCTTGCTGTTAGCTTGATCGTAAAACGATCAGACAATGTTTAGACCACCTTCCCTTCTCTCCTCATCACTCTTCACGGGCCACGCATTACGCTCCCTTTTTTCTAGGTTGTTAACGTTTGACGTTTGGTAGGTCATTTTTGACCCAATCCACCTCTCGTGTCAGCACACCTTTCAAAAATATTTACCTACGAATCTTGTTGTAGTTGAACTCAACGATTTGATAACCATCAACTCGGAGGAAGGTGTTTTTTAATCTGTGCAGGATCTAGTAACACGTCCTCTGGTGAACAACAAATTGTCAAAGACACCACAATCATAAATAAATCGACTAATTTTAACCGTCTGGGAGGAATCCGATTTGGACAACATTTCAATAAGATGTTCGAAGCATCTATGACTCGCACTTATAATAATAATTCCGGGATCAAAGATGTTGCAAATTTGGTACGATCTTATACGAGCGTATAAAGGAATCTACAGCTATACGATATTCTGGTAGATCGCATAGTTCTGAAAACAAGTAAACTCCATATGGTAGCCAATAAAAATGGGGCTTGTGGAGACTAACGAAAACTGATTGATGTTCTGAACTGATTCATGACAGCTCATCAAAATTTGCGATATGTCTAACACTGATTGATCGGTCCTCCTGTTGGCCAGAAGCCAACCTTTAAGAATTACTGCCGAGACGATAGACACCGCTTTTTGGACCCATTGAATTGCGCGTTTTAGTACAACGAAAACCATTTTAACGGATCAGGAAAACAGTTCGAGGCTGCTCTCAACAATATCCTTTATGACGTAGGCACCAATCGCCATACAGATATCTTTTTCATTGAAATGAAGGAAATGTCGATGTCTGTTGACCGACTTAAGACACCTTTTGTATTAGATGATAGCAACAAAAGCCTTTCAAATGCTGCGGAGAGGGTATAAACATATTCCAAACAACCGAGTTTATCCGTGATGCGCTCACTGAAGGGGAAATCTGTCAAGACATGCCAAGTAAGCAACATACTTAGGAAGTCGTCTTAGTCGCTCTCACTTCGCCTTATTAAATATGTTATATATTCAAATATTGTTGTCAGTCACCGACTATCTCTCTTCGAGTGCGGACGTCTGTGACTTTCCAATTGTGTGCGCTTTGCTTATCGCGTGATTACCATCGCCGTTACATTGATATTTATCATCTTATCTTCTTGATCTTCTTATCAACGCGTACGTGCAAATCCAAAAACATTCAATATTCAGACCTCCCTGAAACGCAGTGCAAAAATCCGAGATATTTAGTGGTCTTATCAAAAAACTCTCCGAAAACCATATCCGACTATAACTGGCTTTGCCGTCCATAGAGCCGTTGAGTATATCAGCAAAGACATCACATCCATCTCTAATCTTCGCGATGGTAACCTTCTCTTGCTGGTTAACTGCAGGGAAGTAAGTGACAAATTTATCAAAATGACCTCTTTACCTGGCTTATGCGATATCGAGTGCTTGCTCTACAACACTCTTAACTTTGTCAAAGGCACGAAAGGAAATGCACGAAAGGCACGAACGAAATTGTTGAGGAACCAAAATCTCAAAATTTACACAGCGTATTTAAATTCATCAAAATGATCCACGGCACCCCCAAACCTTTTGGAAAAATTCTCGTAACGTTTGACCGTTTCAATCTTCCCAGTAAGCTAACGGTTTCCTGGCACACAGTTAAGGTGTCAGAATATATAACCAACCCGATGAGATGTATGTCTTGTCAATTATTAGGCCACACATCAAAGCACTGCAAGAACCCACCCGCCTGTGTATCATGCAATCTCGCTCCCCACCTTCCCGTGCCATGCACTCGCATTTTCTGTGCAAACTGCACCGGCCCAGCCGACCCAACACCCAGCCTCCTCACCCGAATGCCCACAATATAAAACACAAAAATAACTGCTTAACATCAAAACAAGCAAAAAATGCAGTTTCCATGAAGCTCGCACTATACTTAAACAACAACAAAACACAACAAATAACCCCACGCTTACCTACTCGACCGTCGCAAACCAAAGCACAGAATCCGTTATGCTTGTCAAAAAATCCCGAAACCCAGACACGATCTCGCTCCCTCAGGGCGGAAGCAAATGCTCTATTAGGACAAACCTACGACGACGAAAACAATACATTAATGACCTCAAGATCCAACTCTAACGAATCAATTGCTTCACAAACCTCAAACCTACAAACAAAAATCAACACAACAGAATCAGATGACACATCCCACCAAGTCAAATTTTCTCATCCTCTAAAAAATCTTAATGGATCCACAATACTCCTGGGTGACCTAAGCTCATGGAGTCCTTTATGGGGTTCACCGCGCACAAAAACAAGGGGTAAAAAAATCGAAAGCGTAATTCTTGAAAACAGCCTAATTGTTCTTAACGACGGTTCCCCGACTCACCTTTCAACTCACAACACGTTTACTCACATCGATATCTCACTGATATCTCCAAAGATAGCCCATATGCGCAGCTGGTCTATATCAGATAATCTCCATGAAAGTGACCATCCACATAAACACACCTACCTGTCCCGACAATACTTTACCCCTGCCTAAATACAAGACAGACCTAGCAAACTGGAAACGCTTTAATGAAAGTGGCGAAAAATCAGCAGCATATTGGACTGACGGTTGCTTAAATCAGCAAGTCGCACAAATGACGAAAGTCATACGAGCAGTTGCAAACTGTAGCATTCCCCAATGTAGCATTTCCCCCGAAGTCAATAAAGCGAATTCCCTGTTTTCGCAAGGCAAATTTTCGGAGGCTAAACAATTTTATAGCTGGCTGTAATTGGTCCTATCTTTACTCCTGCAACATAAGGGCGGATGCGATTAATATGTTTTATACCGCAATTAAATCATTTTTTGACTCTTGTGTTCCGATGTACTATCCGTCAATCTCTAAACCTCCTTGGTTTAATAAAGAGTTGACACACCTAAGAAATGCCAAGTCCAGACTTTATAAAACATTTTAAAATACCGGTTCTCAGTCCATCCTTTCTAAATATGTATGCGCTCGGCTAAACTTTACCGTGCTTAATGCTCAGTGTTACAGGAATTTTTTAAACCGTTGTAAGTTCCAATTCGCATAGGATCCGAAACAGTTTTATAATTTCGTTAACACTAAGCGAAAAACAAGTTTTTACCCTTCCTCGCTATTTTTTGAAAACACTACGGTAACATCGGATCATGCAATAGCCGATCTATTCGCCAAGTTTTTTCAAACAACATATTCTACTTTACCTCATTTCGAACAGCCATACTCTTATGCGGTATCTAAGTCGAATCTAATATTTTGCCCCTGGCTGTGTCCTCAGATTCTGTGCGGAAGCCTCTCTGGAATCTGCAGAGTTCCCTCATATATGGAAGGAGTCCTTTATGATGCAAGCAATTACAGAGGAATCTCTAAATTGTCGGCTATCCCAAAACTTTTCGAAAATGTTATTACTCCTCATTTGCAGCACCTTTGTAGATCAATCATATCACCGTGTCAACACGGTTTTATGAAACGCAGATCTAGAACCACTAACCTGTTGGAGCTTACTTCTTTCGTAATACAGGGTTTCAAAAATAATCTTCAAACAGATGTCATTTACACTGATTTTAGTAAAGCATTTGACTCTGTTAATCATTACCTACTAATAAAAAAACTTGATCTCATAGGTTTCCCTGTTGATCTTCTAAATTGGATTTCAAGCTATCTGAATGGCAGGACACAACAAGTCCTCTTTAAAAATTCGTTATCTTCTACTCTCCGAGTCACATCCGGTGTCCCACAAGGAAGCCATCTTGGTCCACTTCTTTTTACCTTATTCATTAACGACCTCCCCTTAGTAATAAAACATTCGCGTGTACTTATGTACGCAGACGATGTAAAATTATGCCTCCAGCACAAGGACATTTCGTTTCATTTGGACTTACAATCCGATCTAGACAGCTTTCAAATATGGTGCCGTAATAACGTATTAAACTTAAATGGCTCCAAGTGTAAAGTTATGACCTTTTGTCGTGTCAACCCAATACGCTCGACTTACACTCTAAGTGGGTGCCCTTTGGACAGAATAACACGGGTTGGTGATCTTGGTGTTCTTCTGGACCCTAAACTAAAATTTTCTGACTATATTTGGACTATTGTCAATAACGCCAGGGGTGTGCTTGGTTTTATAAAAGGTGGTCTAAGGAATTTGATGATCCTTACATGACTAAAACCTTATTTATTTCGCTAGTCCGTCCTTGATTCTTGAGTATGGATCGCCTGTTTGGAGGCCACAAGACGTCAAAAAAAACTTGTTACTGCTTGCCTTGCAGCGTCTAAATTGAGATGTAGAGCTAATGTTAGCTCCTTATTCGAGTAGACTACTATTAAATATATTAGCTCTAGCTTGTCAAAACCAAGTTTAGTTTAAAACCCTCAATAATAAGACCAGTATTTATGTGTATTTCAACTTTAAAACATATATTCTTATATATCTTAATGCCTTCTTTGCAACACCGACATTTACATAGCAGTGATTAAAACTGAGAAGAGGTAAAAAGAGCTTCTTACCGGAAGGCAATAATAAAAGTGTTACCAAAACCGGTTCTAAATAGATTCACTAGAAACTATATACCCCTTATCTTAAATCATGGTAGATCTAACTATGAGTTGCATGACCCTTATCCTATTATCTGTAATCTTGACTCTCTGCCGCTCCCAAAGCAATCAATTATAACTTTTTTAATACATAATTAGATCCTACCAACACTAATATTTATTCGAGTTATTTTACATTATATTCATTTCCTCGATTCTGTTCTTTTTTCTATATCGCGTCTTCTCGCGAATCGAGCCGTACGAAACAGGGCAGCGCCCCTCGGTCGGTTGGGCGGGAGGTCCCACGGCCAGACCCGTGCATAAAACTTGGACTTGGAATTCCTAATTATTTCTAGTCCGTCGCAGCGGTTCTATTTTGAAATCGATTTTTGGAAAACGTTCGGCTAAACATTCGTTGAGAAAGGAGGGCAAGAGTTTATGGCCCTAGAAACACGAATATATATGAAGACTTGGACATAGCTGACACATTCACGGAAAGTGGCTAGGAAAACTTGCCTGAAGCAGCATGTAATTGAATTAACAAATGGATCCTATCGATAAAGCAACTTTTTTTTACCCAATATTACCAGAAAACAAAAATTGGTGTATGCCGAGCCTGATCGAATGTAAGATCTTAACGTGATCGAAGAAGGCAACACCAGATAGAGTTGGTACAGAAAGCCTAACGATTCAAGATTCAAGTAACTTGTTACATATTGACGGTCTACTAAGTCGACAAGAAACTTATTATATTTCTGCAATCGACTTGAAGATTGCATTTTGCCTAAAACCACTGCAACCCAAAAATACAGTTTACGTCCCCGGCAGACGGTAAATCAGTTTATCGTCATGACTTTGGGCTTTTCCAACGCAGCATGCGCCGACTAATGGAGACAGTTATTCCGGCAGCGCTGCGAGACCATGCATTCATATACATTGACAACTTGCTGGTTTTTATACCCGTTATTCGTAGAGTAAATCGGTATACTAAATTCGTTGAAAAGTACGTAACAGACAGAAGAAAGCCTAAAGTATAATGTATTCTCGACCAGAATCAACAGCCGTGCCGATCTGGCTCGAGATCTCAGGAACTATAAAACTTGGCTTGTGAAAATCTCTTACAGTTCGTATTTTCGTCCGTGTGGATGCTTCGTCCTCCTACGACATAACCCAGAAATTTAGTCTGACTATAGCAAAACTTCATTTTTTTTACATATATTGTAAGTTTGGCGTAGCAGTTTTGTTTTGGGTACAGTTTTATAGTAGCATAATGCGCATTACATGTTTTGCTACACTGATTCCCACAACACTGTAGAAACAATTGTCATAAACACACATAACTCGGAAAAAATATTTGTACAGTCGCGAAGCGGCTTCACATATAATACACACAAGGATAGAACATAGATACTTGTATTTTAAGCTTGCAGCGAAATATACTTATAGGTAATAGGTAAATCATAAGCTGAATGTCAATCTGAATAAACGCCAACCCGGACATATTTGAGTTTTAACTTTTTGGTACGGAATATTTGAGCGTAGGTCTTAGGACTGTTAGTTCCACTCAACAAAAATGCTTACGAAATCACACCACCCTAACACGACGAGCTTATGCTGACTACCTGGTGTCTTAACATCGGATGCATATCCTTCCAAGTTCCAGAACAAGGGTGCCAATACGCCTAAGTTACAACCATAATTATGCACAGGTTCGCAATTGGCTGACATCACCACTTGTTGAAATAATTCGCACACATATAGTTTATTCAATTTCATGTTGCCATTTTCATAAAAATGGGACAGGTCAAAGTACGCCCTTCTGGATGAATAATTTTCTTGTCTTTTGTCTAACCAGATAAGCGCTACGAGAGAGTATTAATTACTCTGGCTCTGCCTGAGTCCACCGAAAAGCAACCGACAGGGGCCAACCCTGCCAGAAGCAGAAAACTATGACTTCAAAATATGCTAATTACCCAGGGTTTTGAACAGCTGGATATCCAGTCAATATCTTACTATACTTCTAATATGGTGTCACAGAGGTTTCTTTTAGATTCATGATTCATGATGTGTTCCCATGGAGGAGCACAATTTCTTTCTTTGTTTCCAACCAAGTTGCAAAATTTGTGCCGAGAGAAAGAAATTTGGCGACGTATCCTTACGAAAGTAAGCACAGCATATGTACATCGTGCCAACTGGCTTAGTTGGTTCTCTGGGAAATTATTCTTGTTTGATCTTGATGTTTATTGCCGGAAGACGTCACGACAAGGATTATTCAAGGGCGCAGACAACACCGCATACCTTTTAATGAAGTGTTGCACCCAGGGAATTAAATTTTGCGTGCAAGAACGATGTGGAATTAATTATTTATTCAGGGAAGAAATAATATAATGGTGATCTTCGATATTGGTAGATATCGGCGGATATTGAATGCTTATTTCCCGAATGAAAGCAATTTGTTAAAACTTACGTTCCCCACCTACACGTTTCAAACTGTGTATGGTAATCTACAGATTAGTTGACCCCATTCAATGTAATGAAATAAAGGTCAATGTTATTTTTGGTATATTCCAATTGGCTTTTCAGTCGGCTTATGTTTACAAACTTATTTAAAAAAGCAAATAGTAATGCAAATGTAAGCTCTTAGCATGATAGTTGTTATTTGCAGAACTTTATTGAAGCGGGTTCCATGCTTAAAGCAGTAATTTACTTTGAATAATAATTTTGTCTCTGGTTTATTATTTCGACTTAAATTTGGAGCATAAAGTGATTTTTAAACCAAATGCAAATAAAAATTGAATTAGGCTTGACGATAACGCAAGCATTAACTGAATATGCTGCCATCCCAGTGTACACTGACAGTGTGTAAATAAAAGCTTTTAATGCGCGAGTTTTCCTCATTAGCTAAAAGACGGCGCTTAAATTCGACTGGAAAGTAAATATATAAGCAGGCCGATGGCAATACAGCCAAGAGGTAGAAAGCGACATAGTAACTCTTGTTTACTGAACGGGATGTGTTTATGCTTTAAGTGCAGCTCAGAGATTTCTTTGCGAAGCTTCATGTTGTTAAGCTCCGAATGTTCAAGAAGTTCTTTGTATACAATTAGTTCTTCTTCCTTTTCTACGTTGGGGTTATTAATGGCTGCAATGTCCTCGTTCCAAACACCTTCTGTGCTGTCGCGATTATCAATTAGCTCTAACGTCTCACGCGGTGAACTGTTTTCCTGCAAGTTTTTTGTAAAATTGTGATCTACGTCTTTCTCAAGCTGCTTCTTTAATAGCTCAATTTGTGCTTGCAGGAAGTGTATTTCACTTGTTAAATGAGCTGTTTTTTTCTTGTACGTATCGCATTCCTCTTGTAACATATCAATAGCCTGCTCCGTCGGTAATGCATTTGGAATATTAAGATTTTCCTCAACGTCTACAAGCTTTTTTTTACTTTCCACATTAAGGGCTGACAATTTCGATGCAGCCGAATCCTCTAAAATTGTATGTGGTGTTGGTGAATGGTTTTTAAAGTGATCCACGATTTCGGAGGTATTTCTGCTAACGAACTCTGTTGGAACTGAATCGTTTGCCATATCCTCCTCCTTAACTTTGCATTCGAAGGCTTCATCGTCACCATTAAAAATAGCTTTAAGCACTGAAGAGCCTTCTTCTCCCTTGCCAAGATCAGAGTTCTTTAGCAATCTTAAAACGTTTGATTTATAATTGCCCTCTTCTAAATCGGGATTACTTAGTTTTAGCTTCTAGAATTAAATGGGAATATATTAATATATAATAGCATTAAGACTGCTATAAGCATTACCTTTTCTTTTGACAACACAGACAACACATTTTTAGTTGGTGACGCAGTTAAAATATCATCGTCAGAACTTTCATTATCATCTTTTTCATTTAGCGCTCTATTTTCAGCATGGTCATAATCGTCAAGATTTATTGTATCTAAGTTTTTCAAGACAATCGGCTCCTTCAAATGTTCAGTATCAGGCTCGGATAAATCGTGATGGATTCGCGAGGCCTGCAGACGAAGCTCCTTTAACTCGAGCTCCTGCGTCGTTAGCTTTCCATTTAGCACCTCCAAGCTGCGAGATTCTTGTTCTTTAGCCTCTTGTTCTTGGCGCACTGACTCCTTCTTGAATTCCATGTACTCCTGCTGAAGTTCCTCTAACCGGGCATTGAAGTCAGTCAGCGTCTGCTTTAGTGTTAGAACTTGAGCGCGAAGTATGCCGCACTCGTTTTCAGAAGTGGCGTAGGCCATCTCCATTTTAGAGAGCATTTGCATAGCATCGCAGCGTTCCTGATAGACCTTACGCAGGGCCTCTTTGGCAGTCAACTGGTACGTTGTTTTGTCCTCAAGAAGCTTTACAATCTATTGAAGACAATGAGAGGAATATTAAAAAAATTTGCAATTTTACCAGAATATACTCAAAATGTTTTGTAGACCAAATTTTAATATTCAAAGGAACAACTGACCATTAACTAGGAATAAGGTCCTCTTCGCGGTTTTTAAACCCATTTATAAGGGTATATTAATTTTCTTTCACAAAGCTAAAGGGTTAAATTTGGGAGCTATAGCATGTTTCCTGTATTCGGTACCTTTTTGTCGGCTTAGTTTTAAGGTAAGAGAGAACAAGCATTGCCAATCGTCTTTGTTATTTTCACACACAAGTTTGAAATCGCATATTCGTTGTTCTCAATTTTCTTGCCTATCCGTATTCTTACCGTTCTGTATGAATTATTCGCTTTTGAGCCCTAGAGCACATATCTTTTAATTCTGTAATTTAAAAAGTGTGAGGTGGGAAACGGCTTTTGGTATCAAATAGGAGTGCCTTATTTTGTATAAAAATATAAACTATGACCTGTTCGTACCAAATTTGAGGATTGTGTCAGTAAAGCACAATTTGTTTAGGGATTTATTTTTTCTGTTACATAAAAACTGGGAAAAAAAATCACTCCACTGGAACCAATCGGTGGCAAGGAGCACCAAAATATAATTTCAACACATTAAAAATTCACCTAATACAAATAATTTTAATTAATGCGGATTCAAATAATATTGGAACAAAATGAAACTCAACAACCATTATATACTGTTGTGTTTTAAAGGCAAAACCACAATATATAATTTCATGGAACCAAATTAAATTGATTGATTCAGATTTGTTTAAATTTTATGCATTCAACAATTTGTTTATAAGAGTTCGTCCAATGCTTTATTCTTGACCGGTTTGGGAAACAGATTTATTAAATATTTTCATATTGAAATCTTGAATTTAAAAGGAAAACACAAGTGTGCAAATATGATTTTTTAGAGATGCCTGCATAACGGAAAGGTGTGTACGTTTTTATGAAAAAATTTTTTATTTGTTTGCGTGACAGCTTTTTTTATATATATTTGAAGGACAAATTGGACGTGGTAAAAATGCTTTTCGCTTCCGATATTAAAATGAACAAAGACTAAACAAAGAGACTAGAATTATTCTGGTATCTTTGGTCTAAATATTGTTCAAAAGAAAAAACGTGGCAACGTTTTGAAACAAGATTGCGCAGCGAAGTCTTTACTAGAATCTTCATGCTTTATACAAGTATTCTTGATTTTCTAGTTCCCAGGATCCGACATAGTCAAAGTGATTTAGCAAGGGATCCCGATCATGCGTATAATGAATAAAATTGTAAACAATAAACAAAGGCTTCATTTTTCGAATCAGCCCCATTAGCGACCTGCTGAGCAGATTAGATTTACATACCTCGTTTCGCAGTGCATTCTCTGGAATGTTCTTTTCCATCATTTGCAGTTTCTTTTCCAGAAGGCTTATCTTGTGAAGCAATTGGTCTTCAGTGATCATGCTTTGCCAACACATCGCAGAGTTCTTTCTGGTGGTATCAAGGACGCCTTGCAAGCTGCTTAATTTAGCTTTCAGAGATTTTTCCCTCTGTGCAGCCTCTTGGAGGAACGAGCTTAGGCGCTGCACTTCATCAAAGCTGATTCGGTTAGGCACCGTCATCATCTGCTCTGCCTCAATTGAAATGGACTCTTGTCCATTGGGTAGAAAGAGGGCGACACGGGCTAGGATACAGCCGTGTACCTCCTGACGTGAATTCTCAATTACCTCAACGCCGAACTTCACAATATCCCCATAATGTAGTTCCGCTGGATCACTACCCAACTTGTTGTCGTTAATAAAGGTACCGTTGCTGGATTTTGTGTCTTTGACCCAGAATTTACCGTCTGGAGTGTACCACAAAATCGCATGGTTTCTTGACAATACTTTACAGTCAAATATAGCGTTACCCTCACACGCCTTGCTTTTAGCTATAAGGCGGCCCACCTTGCAATCCTGGTTGGGCTGCAACAATATAGATCTTGTCTCAAACTTATGCGACTTAGCTTCACAATGGAGTACGATTTTTGCTGCACCATTACATGCCGTTGGGGCAGACTCTAATCCTATGTCTAGATCAACGCTAGAAGTTGGGGGCACAGAAGAGACCTGTAAAGTGCCGCATTCCGATGCCACCTCCCTTTGTAAAGAACTATTGTTTAGTACCCCTAGTGGGCTAAACAGACTGCAGGCAGTAGTAACTCGAACTCCAACCCCGGTGTTATTTGCATTCAGCACAGAGTTCATGGCCATATTTATAGCATGCTGGGATGCTTCAGCCGGACGTCGGTCAGTACATACTGTGTTGGAATCACAAAGATCCATATTATTATTTTCCTGATTCTCAATTGACGTCTCGTTGTTACTATCAGCCATTATATGAAAGAATTTGTCCTGCTCCAAAGTTTTGTCAGTTTCCATGTTTAAAGCGTAATGCGCCTCCTCTGGCTTCACAGTAAGTTCTTGTGCCTCCCCGGATGAATACCTGGTCGTCTGAGGTAATTCTGTGACCGTGCCGGTTGTACCCCTTCTGTTTAGTGCTGTTGATCCGACTGCTCCGGATGCTGGCGTCGGCGATAATGAACTTGGCGTCTGGTCTTCATCAACATTATTTTTTAACCACTCATTGCACACCAAGACCATTACTTTACATCCAAACAAACCTTTGGCGATACGAGAACAAAAGCGGATTAACAAGTTATTAGTAATACCCGAGTTGCTGCTGTTTGACAAATCCGACTGGCCGAAACATTGACAATTAATCCAAATTTTAAAGGCCTGCTTCAATCTAATGTACCTATAAAACTTGTCTATTTCGGATGAAAATTTGAAAAAGTTTTCAACCATATAAGATATAAATATGTAAATGCATACATAAATGTATAGAGAAGAAGTATTCGCATTCGCATTCGATACAAAGATATGTACGTTCAATAGCAATTTTTTCAAGAATAATTGTAAACAAAAAACTATGCCGTTAGTTAGCAATTTACGAGTTAAGGATGTGCCAAAAAATTAAGACAACTTAAACAAAAACTTAACAATTCTTGGAACTGTAGGAAAGTAAACACTTTCTTTATTAAAAATAAATTATATATTATTGGGGGACCGCTTAAGTTCAAGAACATTGAATTCGCAATAATATAATGATAATTTGATATTGCGCAACGTTTCAAACTATTAATTACAGTGGGTGCTTGGCTTACCTTTTGTAATATTCCTGTTTTAATTGTTGCAACTCGAATTTGCCTTCTTCCCGTGTTGTTTTTAGTTTTCTTAAACTTTGAACAACCGTTGTACAAAAACAAACTCCTGGTTTGACGGTAAATTTGTGTGCATACTTAAAAAATTTCCGTCAAAATAGCGACAATCAACTAGTGACGAAAACGGAACAGTGAAAAAAAGCACTAAGGGTATTTATTATTGTATATATAAGGGAATGTGTCTTCATATACCAGTTTATATGTTTACATGGAACGATAGAACCCTTCTGCAATTTTATTTCCAATAAAAACAAACAAATAATCTTCTAAATTATTATAATAAAAAATGAGATTTAGCAATTTTAAAATGTTTTAGAGCAAGAGCCTAAGAACAAAATTGTGGTATTTTTATAACCGTTACACGTAGATCAAATTGGTATGCTAGATAAGTTAAGAGTATGTTTGTAGTTGGCATACAAATGTTTTTCCGAACCTTAAAGGACGTATAGTCGTGATCGTAAACACAATTCGATCAGGTCCGGTCTGTCTGTCTCGCAAAGTAAAAGAAAGAGTTGAAAGAAACATCGGCGATGTATCGCGATACATCCATGTTTTTAATAAATCGGAAACATCAAAATTTTCAAGCATCGATAATCGATGTTTCTGTTTTACCCATCGCTACTTTGCAGGGAATGATCTTGCTAAGCTAATCGACTAATGGCGAGACAGCCAAATGTATTAAATGCGGCAAAACATATCAAACAAGTTTGAATAATACTAACTTGTCTTGCCACGTAAAGAGGATAAATCCTAATAAACAGTCAGTGAATTGCCACAAAGGCAACAGCCGTCAATTGAGTCATTTATTGGCAAAATTATGAAATGTCGAACCGAAAACTACTACATTGGTTCAGACTTGCGCGGAATCGGATTGCACAACGCTGTTTTGGCCACTGAAAGTTCATCGACGAAACAAATTTTCTGAAAATTTTGCAAACTCAATACGCACAGCAATTGAGGAATGGGGAGTTTTAGGAAATGTCACTGCTATGATAACAGATAACGCCAAAAATATGATAAGGTCATGTGAGATTTTGCAAATAATACCCTGCTTTGCGTATTCAATTAATTTGACAGTCCAGGATTGTTTGGTATCCGAGAACATGAAACCACCCATTTCTGAAAAGTGTAAGCGCATTGTTTCGTTGTTCAACAGTAGCACATTTGCGTATGCAGTATTTAGAGAGGCTAAGGATTGCAAACGCCCATATGGTTCGAAACAAGCGTGTCCATCCTGTTAGAATAGCGCCTTTTAAATGGTAAACAGAGTTAATGCCGCTAACATCGAATGAAATATCCATTTTGAAGGGTTTGAAGGCAATACTTTCACCCTTGGAGCATTCAACGGTATTCCCTTCGAGAACGTCAGTGACAGTGATTCCGGTTAATTGTGGTATTTTACACAATATGTCAGCCATGAAAACTACGCTCCAGACTAAGTTTGGTCGAGATGTCTGTTATGACATACTTTCAACGGATCAATAAAAGATTGGTCCCCTTTGAAAACCGTACAGTGACACGAATGATAAGACCCTCGCTTTAAAAAGGAAGGATTTTGGAATTATTATTTCTTACAAGGAGTTGAATTGTTAGAGGAGGAACTGTCGCTTATCAATGCTCCAACAAAATCGTCTACATCTTCAAGCCCGCCAACACCAGAATCCAGAGCAGAGTGAAGCCTTTACAAAACTCTTTCCAATAGAAGGTACAAGAAGTCAAAATTTAGATAGTAACCCACTTACTAATCCACTTTCAGCTTTCAACAGATATCAAATGACACTGCATTCAGTCAATGCGATTTGAAATACAAGGCACGACTTGTGAGCGAAAAGGGAAGCGAAGCTTTATATGATCTTATTTTTAAACAAAAACAAGAGAAAATGCTATGGTCGAGTTCCGCGACTATCAGATACCCATTACTCAGCTAGTGTGAATGCGAACGCGAAATTTCATCATTTTTCTGAGATATTGATAGATATTGATGAAAAAAGAAAAAGAGTATACAAATTGTTTAAAATTGTGGGCCGGTTTTGCGGCGTTAGCTCATGATAAATTTATGTTATTATTTTTATCGCTCTTATACATTGCTCTGTGCAGCAATAGATTTTGCATTCCCCCTTATGCTATGTTCCTCTCTCTCAATAGAGAGCTGTTTTAATATTTATACTGTAGAACTTGCCCATTTTCCTTCCGTTACAAATTAAGTTGATCGCACCGGTACTGCTGTGATACACTTTAACTTTTAATCGGTTCTGTACGGGCACTGCTGCCGTTCGTTATACCCTACAGCCCTGTGTTGCAAAATATATTTAAATAAAACTGAAATATTAATTTAAACATTAACTCTACCGTGTTTATAAATTGCCACACCATTTTTCAAAGTCAAAGAAAAAGCTCATTGCCTAAACAGATATAAATTTAAGCGAATAATAATATTATGAAAAAATATCGAAAAATGCCTAGCAATTCCAAAGCACTTGCTTTAGTGACTCGATTTGCGGTGCAATTCATGGCTAGTTGGATTTCTGCCAACGCATCTTGCCATGATCGCTGACTCGTTTCCACTGCAGTAAGCATAGTTTAAGAGTGCCTATCACCCTTTCAGCCTTAACATTTGCTCTGCTGGCACCTGTCGCTATTAAGTGCAGCTCAATCCTGTTTGTTGAACAAAACTCACGGAAATTGTTGCTGGCAAAACTTCTGCTTTGATCCGCTATACTACAACAGGAAACTCCAAAGAAAGACATACTTGACTTTATAGCTTTAATACAATTTTCCGAATCAAGTGAACAAGCATCTATCTGAACTATGATATATTCCATTAGATCGTTCTTTCCACTAAGCTTCCCACTGTCAATCTTGGGAATTGGGTGCATTTCAATTTGTATTTTGCCTGATGAAGGTTTGGACAATTGCATGTCATGCAATTTTTCACAAATTTGACCAAATGGTCATATCCTCAAGCCAATATTTCTCGTAGACCTTGTCTAAATGCATTACAGCTTCGTGTACATGAATTATACCGGGCCACCAAACGCTTTAGGAATTACTGGTAGGCAATGAGTCTTGACATTACGCTGTATTTTGCGATACAGTAATACAGTTAGGACCTCATATGTCTTATCAATATTTGCCTCCGTGTCGTCATTCAATTGAGCCAAGATTCTGTCTATGCCCTCATCTCGTTGCTGTTCGGCTAATAGCCAATTATTTGTTATTGTCGCCAGATCAACACGAATTTTATCTACTTTGCTTATGGCACTTGAAACTGTGGGAATCGGATTTCGTGATAAAAAATCCACGTGAGCCATTTGGCTACCCCTGCGATATTCTACACTAAAGTCATATGCCTGTATGTACGCCCACCTGAGGTGTACTCTTGTGGTCAGCTCGGCCTTTGTACGACTAGCTTTCAACGAATTGCAATCAGTATACACAACAAATTTTGTACCGTGCAAATAATGTCTAAAATGTCTTACTGCATTATAGACAGCTAGCGTCTCTTCTGATGTTGACGTGCATTTGCTATAATATCCGACTACTCTATGTTTTCCTTATATTTTATGCATGAGCATAGCGCCGAAGTCATCTGCACTGGCATCAGTATGCAATTCAATTGGAAGCTCAGGAATATGGTCAATACAGGGTCACATGTAAGCACTTTGATAATATTCTGCCGTATCTTCTCGTGTTCCTCCTTCCAAACAAAAGCATTTAGGTTAGAGGTTTACTGATTCAGTGGCTTCATCTCCTCTGAAAATCGTGGAACAAATTGTCTAAATTACGATGCCAGACCTATAAACTGCCTTAACTGCGTTGCCGAGGTTGACTGACATAAAACAGAAAGAGCTTCTATCTTACGAGAATTTGATTTAATTTCTCCATCCTTGATGTAGAATCCTAGGTACTCTATACCTGTACAAAAAAAATAAAATTTTTGTATATTGAACGAGAGCCATGCCTCTGATAACGCTTTTAGCACTGTATTCAACCTCTCATATGCTCCCTCCTTTATATTCGCAACTACCAGCACATCGTCTATGTAAGCAACTGCATAGGAATAGGCTAAGAAAAATAGACGACGCATTTTTTAGACCAAATGGCAAGGCCAGAAATTCGTACTGACCCTCTGTAGTCAAAAATGCTGTTCTTTTTATAGAGTCTGGATGAATCGGTATTTGATAAAATCCGCTGGCCATATCTAAAATGGAAAAATATTTACCACCCCGCAAACGATCTATTTGATCCGAAATCAGCGGCAATGGAAACTTATCAGAAATCGTATTTAATTTTAGCTCACGATCAGCTTCTCATCTACGCTGAGTCGATATAGGCGCCTTTGAACAGTTTTATTCTTATCAATTAAACGAATTTCCAATGCACCTGTCGTTACATACTTATTTGGTATCCCAGTTACGAAACTATCGACATACTTTTCCAATATATTTCTTAATTTACATTTATCATTATCACTTAATTCTGTATTGGTGTCGAAAAGTATTTCCAAACTGTTCTCAGTTGCATTATTTTGAACGGCATTAATAACTTTGGATTTGTACATACTGACTTTATCAGATTCAGTCAATACACCGAAACCAAGCTTTAATATGTCGATAATAGGGGAGTCTCATCCATTTTGTTTATTAGCTTTGTACTTTTGGTGCGGCAGCACAGAAAGTTCCAATCAACTCAACCAGTCAAGCTTCACTGAAGGGATTTTCTTACTTTTCTTTCCTTCTTCCTCATATTCTCTAATGTCTAAAGAATCTGCGAAGGCTTACACGCGCATCTGGCCGTGCACCTGCAGTAGCCAATAAATGCAAGATCAGCGTCTGGAGCGCTTCCGTGGGAGCGACGATGGCAGAGCCAGCAACTGAGTTGGCACTGACGCTAGCAGAAGCAGCGACGGTGCTGGGGGGTATAAATACCACCCAAATATGTACTTTAAATTTAGTTCCGATTTTTGTGAAAATAAAGACCAACCACCGGTCCGAACTACCTTCTTGTGAAAATAAACAAACGTTTATTTTAACTGGCGCCCAACGTTAAAAGGGTCCTGCCGCGGAAAAAATCCTTCGTCGTAACAAAAATCCAGTAAGTGCACCCCATGTGCTGCCCCGGTTCGCGAACGATAAAAACAACAAAAACAAACAAATACAACAAATCTGTAAGAGCACCCAATTGGCTGCCAAGATCACCGTGGGACGGATCCTGTAAAAAAAGGACTCACTTACATCGGCCTGAAGGCTATCGCTGCAGACGACTGGACGGGAGTGATACGAAGGTACCCCAGAAGACCCCAGGAGCAAAAAGGAAGAATACCAAATAACCGGTTTAGTACTGTAAGTTAAGCAAGTTAAGAGATAAGAGAAAATACTACTGAAAAACATACAAAATCTATACGAAAAGTGAAAATATAACTTTTTAACATACAAAAATCTATAGGAGAAATAATCTAAAAATATAAAACAAAAAGTAAAGGAAATAATATTTGAAAAACACACAAAAATTTATATGAGAAATACTCTAAAATTTAAAATTTTCTAACAAAAATTTAAGGAAAAAATGTTTGAAACATACAAAATCTATATGAGATAAAATTTTTTTAACAAAAAAAAAAATATTTGAAAAACATTCAAAATCTATACGAGAAATACTTTAATAATATAAAATATAAAATTTTTTAACAAAAATTAAAAACATACAAACCTTTACGAGAAAATACAGAAAAAAATTTCTGAAGACATACAAAACCTATACGAGAAACACTTTGAGAAAATATTAAGAAAAAATATTTTATAAATAATCATGGCAAACCCAAACAATCTAATTAGGCCTGCCCTACTTAATAATAACACAGGCCCCAAAGTAAACCAAGCCCTTAACGTAGCCAATATGCAGGGACAAATTCAGGAAATAGTAGAGATAATTTTGAACCAAAAATTAAACTCAGACACTGCACCACTACTTGATCAAGCTGTCCATATTAATAATGTTAATATGAGTGAATTAGAACGAGTCCCAGATATAGTAAAGTGTTTAAGGGAATTTTCTGGACAAGCAGGAGAATTTAGCTCATGGAGAAAAAGCGTAGAGAGAATATTAAGAATATATTCATCATTAGCAGGATCACCCAAATATTACGGAATTCTTAATGTTATCAGGAACAAATTTGTAGTCAACGCAGACTCAGTCCTGGAGTCTTACAACACCCCACGAAATTGGACAGCTATCTCAAAATGTTTGACAGTACACTACGCGGATAAACGCGATGTGACCACACTAGTATAACAAATGACCTCGCTGGTGCAAGGAAATCAAAGTACATATTTCTACCAGCAAGTTTATACCCACCTATCTCTTATTTTGAACAAAATTACTTGCATGGAAATGGGAAAAGAATCAATGGATATTTTTGCCAAATCCTACAGAGACAAGGAACTTGACACCTTCGTCAGAGGCCTGAACGGCGACTTGCCCAGACTGTTGGGAACCAAAGAGCCCGCAGATCTCCCATCAGCACTTCAGCTATGCGAGAAATTTTAAAACCAAAAATTTAGAACCAATTACGCAAATAATAGCCAAACGCATTTAAGAAAATTCGAAGGCCCTGGTAAAGGACCACCCCTACCAAGAAAACCCGTACAACAATACTCAAACGCAGGTCGACAACCATTTATTCCACACTTGGCTTATGTTCCACAGACCCCTAGAATAACTCATTATGTACCACAGCAACAATATGGAGGGAATTATCAACAACACTATGGCAACCTACCAACACAGCCACCAAGACCATCGGCCCCAAAGCCACTACCTAGGCCAGAGCCTATGGACATAGATAGAAGTATGCAGACAAAACAAGTTAACTACATGAACAGACCCAGTTTTGGACAGCAAGAAAAGAGACCATCACCACAAGGACAAAACGGACTGCCAGACAAAAAACAGAGAAATTTTCATATAGACACCGCTAGCGAACAAACTACAGAGTACAACGACGCACCAACAGGAACTGATGAAGCAACACTCAATGAATACTATTCAGAAATCTCAGATTTCGAGCAGGATACAGATGTGGCAGAACATTCTGAATTGCATTTTTTAAAGTAGAGCCCTCTTCGTTATCCTACTTCCAATCTAAAGCAGGTAAGGTGGAGAGATGATCAACATTCTGATAGACACCGGATCCAACAAAAATTACATCCAACCAAGATTAGCTAAGAAACCAATCAAAAATAACCAACCCTTTTTCGTTAACTCTGTGGGCGGAAAAGTTCTTATAACACACCATACAATCGCCAATCCTTTTGACCTAAAAAATACTTTTATTAAATTTTTTATACTACCCTCCCTAAAAACCTTCGATGCCATTATCGGAAACGATACACTGCGCTAAGTAAAAGCCAAAATTAATATGCAAAAGGATACAGAATAAAAAAAGAATTAAAATAAAACAGAAAACCTCACGCGAAGTCAACAAATTAGATACTCAAGTAGAACACGCTTCAGAAACTCAAAAGAAGCATTTGAGAACTATTTGGGTACCCGGACGAAAAACTGACATACACAACAAGAGTAGAAGAGAGCCCAATATACTCAAGACACAACCCGTACCCAGAGTCTCTTAGACCAATAGTAGAAAAACAAATACAAAAACTGCTCGCAAACAACATAATTAGACCCTCACGATCTCCATACAATTCCCCAATATGGATTGTCCCAAAAAAAAATGGACGCATCAGGACAGAGAAAACACAGAATGGTAATTCACTATAGGAAATTAAACATGGTTACCATTCCAGGCCGATACCCCATAACGGACATTAACAACGTACTTGCACAGCTAGGACAGAATAAGTTTTTCTCAGTCATTGAGCTCAAAAGCATGTTTATTTCTAGAACCTTTAGTAAGGCAGAAGAAAGTTACGCACCGAACAAAAAAGATATGCTGGCCATAATTTGGGCAGTACAAACTTTTCGAAATTTTTTGTATGGTCCAACCAAAATAAAGATATTCACAGATCACGCACGAGTCTCTCACACACCCAACCAATCCAAAAAGCACAAACCTGGCCAGGCAAACGTGGTTGCCGATTCATTGAGTAGACCTCGCTTGCAAACGCATGGATAACTAAATGCTATGACAGAAGCCAGCTCTCCCGAAAAACTAATACCCATGGCAGAAGAACCAATAAATGTTTTTAAAAATCAAATACTGCTATCTTTAGGAAATAAATCTTACAAATTTGAAATGGTTTTTCCAACATATCACAGACACACTATTACAGAACCAATATTCAATTCAGACAATTTGATACAAATTCTAAAAGAAAAACTCAATCCGTCCGTCATAAATGGAATCTACACCGACGAGGAAACCTTAGGGAAACTACAAGAAATTTATCCACTTTTTAATAATTACAAAACCTCTAATAAAATAGTTACAGACCTGACCGACGAAAATGACCAAGAAAACGCAATTATATCGGAACACAGGATAGCACACCGCAATAGCAGCGAAAACAAACAGCAGCTGTTAGAAAAAGTATATTTTCCACAAATGAGGACTAAAATCACAAAAATAACGAAGGACCTGCAAAGAACAAAAATACGAAAGACACCCAAATAAGACAGAGCTACAAAGCACACTTATACCACAATACCCAGGGCAAATTATTCATGTCGACTTTTATCTCACATGTAAAAAAGTAGTCCTCACAGCAATAGATAAATTTTCTAAATTCGCACAAGCTAAAATAGTCAATTCACGAGCAACCCAAGACATAAAACAACCCCTGAAAGAAATATTAATAAACTTCGGTATTCCTGAAGTAGTGGTAATAGATAACGAAAAGTCCCTTGATTCAGGTCCCATAATGCGGATGCTGCAAGACCAGTTCAATATAAAGGTCTATAAAGCACCACCCTACAACAGCTCAGCCAACGGTCAGATCGAACGCTTTCATTCAACTCTTTCAGAAATTATTAGAAGCCAAAAAGCCGAGAAACTACACAGTTCATTAAAAAACCTTATAGAGAGATCAGTTGTCAAATATAATTATTCAATACACTCAACCACAAACAGGAAACTGGTCGATTTATTCTTTGGCAGAAAAGTATCTCTGGTCCCTAAACTTCTACAGACAGAAAGACAGAAAATTACGGACAAAATAAAGCTCACGCACGAAAAAGATCTAGCTCACCATAATAAAAGTAGGAATCGGATAAAAAATTACTATCCTGGACAAGAAATATTCGTACAAAACAATAAAAGATTAGGAACCAAATTGTCACCCAGATACAAAAAAGAAATTGTCAAGTAAAACAGAAACAGCAAAAATAGGGAGAATAATTTATAAAAAACTAATTCGAAACTAAAAACTGTCACTTACAGAGCCCTTCTGACTGTGTGCGCTGCGGACGTACAAATAACATTGTGACATTGTAACTTTGTGCCACTGACTACAGGACTAGCCAAGGTTCAAACAGGGATATTATTGACATAGAGGAATATGAAAAAACAATTGATAAAATAAACCAGACAGCCTTAATGAAATTAAAAACTTACGACCCAATCCTACCCTTCATAATAGAGGAAGTAAGGATTTCTAAAAACCTAATCAATAGCTTGAAAGTCAGGAGTATAAAGAAAAGACATATAGATCTAATAGGTAGTGCTTGGAAATGGCTGGCTGGATCTCCAGATAGCAGAGATTTTGAAATAATTCAAGAAAAAATAAATTCAGCTTTAACTAACATCAATAACCAGGTTATTCTTAATAGGCTTATCATTGACAAAATATATGAAATCATTCTGGCCAATATAAATTTAATAAACTGCCTAAAATATGAAGGAGACGCTCAAAGGGATACTAGAACCACATTAATGTTTCAAATTCAAATGCTTAAAGAAGAAATTCTTAATCTTAATCAGGCCATACAGTGCACTATGGTCCAGAATTCGTTTTTTTTTGGCATAAAGTCTAAATTTTTATGTCAATATATCGTCCTTTAGCAATTATTTTCTAATAGAAAATTGATCATATAAATAAAAACCAAAAACAAAATTGACCGAAAGCTTCACTAAATCTTTTTATGAGCTTTAAAAGGTGCAGTGTTAAACAGCTGATTGAGAAAATGCAATTCCAGCCAAATTATTTGCTTACTTTTGCACGTAGTAAATTCCAAGGTATGATGTTTTTAACGTATGTAGGTGATATATGTATAGTTGTACTGTTTTTATGTTGTGTGACATCCAATTTATGTGTATTTTAACAGAAAATTCTAACGTGTCCCCTGTGTTTCGTGGAGTATAACTTATTTTCTGACAATTTCTGACAAAAGTTAAAAACGTCAGTTTGTACCTTTAACTATTGTCTTTGACGGTAAAGTAATATCTTTTGCTAATTTTTGCTCGTTTTCTTAAAAATTTGATTTTATATAGGCAAGTTCGAGTTCAGACAGCGACCTCCTGGACATTTGGAGGCGTAACAATAGGAAAATAAATTATGTTTCGGATTACGTTTATTCCGCAATCAACAACAATAATCAGGAATCGGAAAAGACAGAAGAGATTGACAAAAAAATAGTACATTTTGAATTATTTATTAAAAAAAACTGCCCGAGTGTAACAGACAACTAGACCGATTTATTTCCAAACATACCAAGTGGATGGCCTCTAAGATAAGAATTCTTGTTAGTGATTTTGAAAACACCAAAACACCCCAGCAAATGGGACGCCGAAACTTATATTACCAAAATGCAGGAGAAAGATTAAGAAGGAAACTGAAAATGCGAGTGAAGCCAGGAATAAACTTAACAAAAGGGACCGACTATCACATGCAAGGAAAAATAGTCGGATCAATAGGATGAGTGATATTTTCCACAGAGCGATTGATTCCTCGGACCCACTATTATCAACAATTTCTTTAAATGAATGAGAGAGAGAAAATAGGAAAAACCACTTCCGAAGGCAGTATAAGTCTTTTGGAAATACAGTCTAATTTTAAACCTGATCCATGAGACAAAATATTGGATTCACATTCTGATTCTGATTCGAGTTCCGATTCGGAAATTTATAATGTAGAACTAAAAGAAGAAGAGGGCGATTATTTTTTAAACAACAATATACACACTTTTATTTAAAAAAAAAAAATGAAATTTCGTTGACTCCTGAGTCATACCAGTAGTTAATATGGGCGGCAAGAGAGGGCGTGGTCGCACAGACTCCAAATTTGGTGTGCAAACTATTTGTGATTGAACAACAAAATGTACAAAGTTTCAAGTCTGTAGCTCAATTTTTAGACTTTATGCCAAAAAAATCTAATTCTGGACCACAGTGCAGTGGGCAAAAGCAGACATTAGCAACCCGTAAATACTAGGAGACGAGGAGATCAATGAAGTTAAAGGAATATTAGATCAGAATCAATTACCTTACACAAACTTTGAGGAAGCCATGCACATAGCAGAGGTAAACATAGCAAGTAACGGACCAATGTTAATCTATATTGTAAAAATTCCTGTAACCGATACCAAACTATGTGAAGAAATTCGATTTAAACCAATAAAAATTGGTCAACATGTCAACAAAATAGAAACCGAAAATGTAATTAGATGTAAAGATAAAATATTCGCAAAAACTACAAAATGTAATACTTATTGTACGTATTATGAGCGGAGTCACCCGGTGCTTCAGCTGTCATAACAGCGGATTAACATTCTATGTGTCGATGCTAATTGAACTCAGCTGTACTCTTTCGAAAGGCTCTTGTAATTTTGCGGTCATAGCGATAAGACGTAGTTTTTTTATGTATATGTCGCATCATTATTAGTCTTATTTTTATTTTCTATGTTCCATCTCTAATAAATAAAATTCGTATCGAGCTGTTCTTGTCTTCGTTTCTTTTTGATCGCTGTTCGCTGTGTTCCGTTATGCGAGTTTAACGGATTTTGCTCTGTTCTACATAGCCTCGGTTCGACGATGCGTTAGAGTGAGACAAATGCTTGTCCTGTGGTGGGTTCGGACCAGTATGTATCAAGCGAGATAGAGCGATGTTGAAATGTACACGGGTCACTTATGTTTGAAAACTCTGAGAAAGCAGACGCTTGAATATGTCGCAACCGAGGAAGTGTACGACTCGCAGAGGACCCCGAAACAGTTAACTTCCCGACATCAGAAGTGGGATCGCCTCAGCCCCAAGCCATCACTGATGATCGCCTGTCCACAATTTTAGAAATGCAGCATCGTAATTTATTGGAAATTGTAAATGCCGTGAGGGGCTCGCAGACTACACAAGTAGTTGTACTACCCAAGTTCAACCCTGAGTCCGCCGGTTCAAGTGCAGCCACTTGGTGCTCTACAGTGGACCTTATTGTAGGAGAAAATCCTCTGGATGGCAGTGCTTTGCTCATGGCCTTAACCAAATCATTGGAGGGCATTGCTTCTAATTGGCTGTCACAAATTTGTTTCGCCGGAATGACTTGGAGCCAATTCCAAGAAATGTTCCTTCAGCAGTATGAAGGCAATGAGACGCCAGCAGCAACAGTCTTTAATGTATTAAACGGGCGGCCAAACGACGGCGAATGTCTTGCGCTGTATGGTAGCCGATTAATAACAACACTTATGGCAAAATGGAAGTCTATGACCGCAGAAGAAATTGCAGTGTCTGTTGCCCTGGCACATGCTGCAAATATAGATGGTAGGATGCAACGCACTGCGTTCACAACTACTGTCAAAACACGCAACGAGTTGCAGAACGAGCTAAGAGCGTTTTCGTATGGCAAGAGGAAGTACCATCCCGTTCCAGAAAATTCTACCAGCAAAAGAGCTCGCCTACACCCAAATGTTAAGTGCCACTTTTGTGGAAAAATTGGCCACAAGATAGCTGCCGCTCCATGAAAAACAACTTAAAGAATCAACAAGGATCTAGTTCGAGTATTGGGCGCTTATCTGACTCTAAACCCGGGTCAATTACTTGCTATAGATGTGGAAACCAGGGGCATATAGCGTCAGCTTGCCCTGCAAGACAATCGTTGTCAAACCAAACTAAAGCCGACGAGAAGCGTGTGAACGTGTGTCACGTAGTCGAGCCAATTGGGACATTGATATCATCTGGTGAGTCGTATCCATTTTATTTCGACTCTGGACCCGAATGCTCACTTGTAAGAGAATCTGTGTCCACCCAACTCTCGGGCACACGAATTAACAACATTGTAGTTTTAAAGGGTATCGGAAATAATACTGTTACCAGTACATTACAAATTTTGTCAAACGTAACAATAAGTGGTTACTGTCTCGAAGTGCTTTTTCACGTAATTCTTAATGATTGCATTAATTATAATACGATATTATAATTGGACGCGAAATTTTATGTCAGGGATTTAGTGCTACTATAACAATAGATAAAATAGAGTTATGTAAAACAAGGTCTGTGCAAACCCTATCTGCTTTGAGTAGTAGTTTTAGTTTTAAAAATGTTAATACCGAATTGTGTGCCGAGGATAGGAAAATCTTGGTAAATCTTTTGAATGAATTCTGTGACTCATTTATAGACGGTTTTCCCAAAAATCGTGTTACAACTGGCGAATTAGAAGTACGCTTAATTGATCCAATAAAAACTGTACACAGACGACCGTACCGACTTAGTATAGAGGAAAAACAAATTGTCCGAAACAAGGATAATGAGCTGCTGTTAGCTAACATCATCCGTCCTAGCAGCTCACCGTTCGCCAGTCCAGTTTTACTCGTTAAAAAGAAAAATGGTTCTGATCGTCTTTGCGTGGATTACCGCGAACTAAATACAAACACAGTTGCAGAGAAATATCCCTTACCACTAATTAGTGACCAAATATCTAGGTTGCGTGGAGCAAATTTCTTTAGTTGCTTGGATATGGCCAGCGGGTTTCATCAGATACCTATTCACGCAAATTCAATTGAGCGCACGGCTTTTGTGACACTATGCCCTTCGGGTTAAAGAAGTCCCCATCCGTGTTCCAGCGTGCAGTTATGAAAGCTTTTGGTGAGCTTGCCCACTCTTACGTTATCGTTTATATGGACGATATAATGATTATCGCAGAAACAAAAGAAGAAGCTTTTGTAAGGTTAAGGACAGTTTTGAAAATATTATCGCAGGCTGGGTGTTCTTTTAATATCGGAAAATGTTCATTCCTGAAATCTTGCGTTGAATATCTGGGGTTTGTGGTAAAAGAGGGCGAAATAAGACCAAATCCATCTAAGATAAAAGCATTAGTCGCTTTACCGCCTCCGCAGTCTGTTACCCAAGTAAGACAATTTATTGGCCTAGCCTCTTATTTTAGGCAGTTTGTGCCAAAGTTTTCAGAAATCATGAAACCCTTATATAGACTGACCTGCAAAAACAAAATATTTGAATGGAAACTTGAACACGAACAAATTCGTCAAAAATTCACTAAATTGCTTACAGATAAGCCCGTCCTTGTTATCTTCGATCCTCGGCATCCCATTGAACTGCATACAGATGCCAGTATGGATGGCTACGGAGCAATTCTACTCCACAAAATAGATAATAAACGTCGTGTAGTTGAGTATTACAGCAAACAAACATCCTTGACGGAATCTCGATATCATTCGTACGAGCTTGAAACTTTAGCTGTGTATAACTCCATGAGACACTTTCGTCACTATTTACATGGGCGACGATTTGTTGTTTTTACAGACTGTAATTCCCTAAAAGCTACTCGCAACAAGACTGAACTAACGCCGAGAGTACACCGTTGGTGGGCATATATGCAGTCCTTCGACTTTGACATAGAATATAGACCTGGTGCCAAAATGGCACATGTTGATTTCTTGTCACGCAATCCACTGCCAACTGCTCGGGTTATTACTGGTGAGGAAGAAAAACATGTTCTATTGGCCAAAATAACGGACAACTGGTTACTTGCAGAACAACAAAAGGATTCAGAGATTTCCACGATTGTTGTTAAAATACAGAACAATGAATTGGGTGAGAGCTTGGCAAAAAGTTATGAATTACGCTCGAAAATGCTTTTTCGCAAAATTCAAAGGAACGGTAAAACTCGTTGCCTGCCAGTTGTCCCCAGATCATTCAGATGGTCAGTAGTGAACCATGTCCATGAAGCAGTTGTACATCTTGGGTGGGAAAAGACTTTAGACAAAATGTACGAATTTTACTGGTTTGAGAACATGGCCAAATATGTTCGTAAGTTCGTTGATAATTGCATTAGGTGTAAGTTAACTAAGCCTCCGTCAGGAAAATTGCCAATCGAACTCCACCCCATACCAAAAGTAGAAATTCCATGGCACACGATCCATATAGATATTACGGGAAAATTAAGCGGCAAGAGGGATCAAAAGGAATATATTATCGT